>NC_139560.1:13017200-13464297 GCF_965112155.1 Podarcis liolepis
ATGTTGCTGGATTGCATTCTTTATATATATTTTTTCAATTTCATTCCGTCAATGCTGGTGAGCTATCTGTAATAATTGTCCCCTACATTCAGCATTGGAGAAAATAATCATACATCAAGCAAGCAATTGCTTTTTTAAAAAAACCAACCCTATGAGAAACAACAGATTGTAAATGTAATTAAAGCAATCAGACTAATTTATTAAAGACAAATTTTCTTCCTGAATATTTATATTGTGCTGGTAATGAGCCAAATCAAGCAACAGAATTTACTGCAAAACACAAACATCCGGCAAAAGAGGAAATACTTGTAATCTTAATTATAGACCCTGCTTTTAAAACAAGTGCTGATTCCTCTTTTAAGCCATGGCAATTTGCACAGAAAAGGTCTCCCTCGAGAGGTGTGTGTGTGTGTGTGTGTGTGTGTGTTTCTGTTGTTTCTAACAAGTGACAGACCTTTCAAATAAATCCTAAGGATGGTGGAGACATTTGATCCAGTCCACATTCAAAGGCAAACACACACAACAATACACAGTCTGAAACACAGCCCTTCTTCGACATTTGCACTTCTCTGAATTTTGCAATGCGGTTCCCTCAGCCATGTCAAGTGCACAAAAATACATATTCTGAAGTGTTCACATTAATGTACAGTGGTACCTCAGGTTACATACACTTCAGTTTACAGACTCCGCTATCCCAAAAACAGTACCTCAGGTTAAGAACTTTGCTTCAGCATGAGAACAGAAATCGCACAGCGGTGGCACAGTGGCAGCAGGAGGCCCCATTAGCTAAAGTGGTACCTCAGGTTAAGAACAGTTTCAGGTTAAGAACAGACCTCCAGAACGAATTAAGTTCTTAACCTGAGGTACCACTGTACATATGCATTCGTGGAGAAGACATACAGAAACATTTCAATGTTAAGGAAAACTACTTTGTCCAAATATGCATATTAGTATGGCATTCATCAGGAGTAATCCACAGTGGGGGGGGGGGGGATGCTGATGAATTTTCATGAGGACTTTTCCCCCCCGTTAAAAAATATTTCAAACTGTTGTGGAAATGTGGAGAAATGAACTTAAGACTGGAAAAACTGAGAAATAGGAGCAGAAATTGATACTTGATAGACAGATTGGAAAAATGAGAAATAGAGAGGAACTGAAATTGATAGATATTACAACTAGAATCTGAATGTCCAAAGCACTTTACGTGTGTTCTTTGAAGGCCTTACAGAAGGCCTGCAAGGCAGATTCTTGTTGTCATTTCTAAGGGAATTATTATTACTATTCTTGTCTGCAAGCCGCCTTGGGGTATAAATGAATTTATGTTTACTGCCACAGAGAATGCCTGCCTTCTGTTGCCCCCCGAAAAGCCTAAAAGGGTGATTGGATTGCCTAGAGGGCCCCCTCTACATATTTCAACACCCAAGATGTTCTGTGGGGTCTTTGAGACATTTGCGGCCTAAGTCATTTAGGATTTGAATTGGTGCCAGAAACGAGCTGGCAACAAGTGTGCCTGTTTTAAAATAAGTTTTATAGGTGCTCTAAATGGAAACCAAGCCAGTAATCTGACGGCTGCATCTTGGACCAGTCAAAGTTTCCAAGGCATCCTTAAGAGGCAGCCCCAAGTGAAGCACATAGCAGCAATCCCTTCTGGAAGCTCCAAAAGCATGGAGTACAGTAGCCAAGTTTTCTTGCAATAGGGTTGATGTAGACAACATGTGAGGGATGCGGGTGGCACTGTGGGTTAAACCACAGAGCCTAGGACCTGCCGATCAGAAGGTTGGCAGTTCGAATCCCCGCAACGGGGTGAGCTGCCGTTGCTCGGTCCCTGCTCCTGCCAACCTAGCAGTTTGAAAGCACGTCAAAGTGCAAGTAGATAAATAGGTACCGCTCCGGCGGGAAGGTAAACGGTCTTTCCGTGTGCTGCTCTGGTTCGCCAGAAGCGGCTTAGTCATGCTGGCCACATGACCTGGAAGCTGTACGCCGGCTCCCTCAGCCAGTAAAGCGAGATGAGCGCCGCAACCCCAGATTCGATCACGACTAGACCTAATGGTCAGGGGCCCCTTTACCGTTAGACAACATGTATCTGGTATTTGTGGCATGCATTTAACCACTGAATACTATTTTTTTTTTTTAATTTTACCAATCGAATAATCTTACACTATGAATAGAGCAAAGTTTCTGCCTTTCAGCCGAATGCCCGTTTACTGCAGCCATATTGAAACTCTTAACCAAAATGACCCAGGCTGTATGTCAAAATGGAGTATGGAGTTTATTCTGTACGTCAAATATATGCTCTTTCCGTACCAGGGCTACCGGGTGACTGTAATTATATTTGCATTATCTGTGAATAATCTGTTCTATTATTAATAGGTTTTTGATGGATGAGGCCCCACAAGCCTCCTCCATTGGGAAACATTTCCTTGACCTTCCTGTCCGCATGCATATGGATTCGATGACATATTGACTGTCAAAAGATGAGTTACTCCCAGTCTTCCTATTTCCTCTCTCTCTCTCTCTTTGGCTCAGGGCTTGCAAATATTCAGAAGTTAATTCCTCCTGCTCCTCAGGTCTGCACATACTGTCTTCTGGCACTCTTGACATCACAAGGCCTAAAAACCTTGATTTTGCAAATTTATGTGATTTGCCGCTGTAAGGTGCTGTGATGGCAACTACAGTCATACTATGCTATGTACACTTCATGTTACATTCTTTCAGGTTACGTCCCGCGGCGACCCGGAAGTACAGGAAAGGATTCATAGCAGTCAACTTTTCCCTTTTCTTGCAAGGAATCCTATTCGGAATAAGGGAATTTCCCTTAAAAAAAGGAAAACGTTGACAGCTATGAAAGGGTTACGTCCGGGTCTCGTCACTCGCGCATGCGCAGACGCACAAAATGATGTCACGTGCATGTGCAGAAGCGGCAAATCACAACCCGTGTGTGTGCAGATGCGCCGCTGCGGGTTGTGTTCTTTTCATGTTGTGAGTGGGCCTCCAGAATGGATCCCATTCACAACCAGAGGTACCACTGTAGCTTAGATAGTGTTAAGAGAAGATCAGGCATATTCAAGGGAAAGGGTGTAGTAGTTTGTGGCGTGGGGTGGAGCTTCTAGGCTAACTTCCTGGCAGGTGGGGTGCTGTTGCTTACTGGGAGGGGAAAGAGAGGAAATAGGTAGTGTGGTGGGGAGTTAACACACTGAATTCGCTCCAGCAGTGTGTTTGCCCTAAATCAACCTCCCTACCTCTACCTCTTCCAGTAAGCAACAACGATACGATACGATATCTTTATTGTCATTGTCCCATACAGAACCATGAAATCAAAAAATCTACATAAGACATTCAAAAACCCCTAAAAACTCTGAAGCCTCATTTTAAAATACAATATGCTATAGAGACTCCTTATTAGAGACTCTGCTTTTAAAACCAGAATTGCATTTGGGTAGAAACTGTTTCTCAGGCGGCTAGTCCTGGTCTTACATATATATGCTTTATTATGAGAAAATTTTATATATATATATATATATATATATATATATATATATATATATGCTTTGATGTGAGATAAATCAAGGACGTTGTGGACATGGTGCTTCATAATTATTTTAACCCAGGATTTTAGCAGGTAGGAAATATTGAAAGTACACCTTTTGGTTAAGATTTTAGTTAGTAATTGTGAAATGGCTCTTAAGGGACTGTGGTTTTGTTGTTTATTCCGTTATGATAAACAGCCTTATTCATTTTGTGATCTAATTATGTATGCTATTATGATGACGATATTAATAAATAAATAAAATCAGGCCTTAAAAAAACAACCCCTTTTTGTATGGGGTTCCAAATCAATGAATAGAATAAAGGTTTGGTGTAGATTTGTTTTCCTTCCATGTCATGGCAACATGCATTTCAAGCACTGCTGCAATACTCTTAAATTTTGCCATAATGGAGTGGTAAACGCTGCTGTCAAACTTCATGAATATTCACTTGAGAATAATTCAAGTGCATCCCAAGGCACTGGGAGTCAATTGAAAATACATATTTACAGATGTCCCTTTGGATGAGGGCTTGGAACAATATTTCAGCCTCCAAGTGGCTCAACATGACATGCAAATAATTGTCTGAGATTGCCTCTTGCACCAAAGGGTTAGTTATTGATCCTGCAGCTTGCCTGTCACTGCCAGTTAAGTATTCAAGGAAGCTGTCACAATGGATTTCTTGGAAGGCTGGGGGCAGAGAGGGGCATTAACCCACTCTGAGACTCTTGGAATTAAACTGCTAAACTGGGAAGATGGTTGCAAGCAAAATATATTTTAGTTTTATTTTTGGAGAAAATGACTTAAAGATAATGAAATCTTCTTTAATGAGATGTGTATAAATGATTGCATTCCACCAATACAGATGTTCCCTTGATTAATGAACCAATAACTCATTGTCTCCCATAGACATTGGATTATTGTTCCTGCCATAGCTGTCAACGTTTCCCTTTTTTAAAGGGAAATTCCCTTATTCCGAATAGGATTCCTCGCAAGAAAAGGGAAAAGTTGACAGCTATGTTCCTGTCAGTGTGGGCTGGGAATTGGATTTTGAAAGTGGCAACAGCAGCTTTCTGGACAGCCAAGATGCTTGCCTTGTCACCTGTGAAGCGTATTGGACCTCAGCCATTGAGTCAGGTTGGTAAAAGAAACAGATTATTAGGCAGGGTTTTCTACAGATCCCTGGGAGGGTTCTTAACAACAGTAGGGTTTCTCCTAGTTCACAGGGAAAGAGGCAGAGGACATCTGCAGACGGGGATGTCCTTAAGGGGGCAGTCAACTGTTAATTCTCACTGCCTTAATACAACACACAACCAGGAGTAAGGTAAAGGTAAAGGGACCCCTGACCATTAGGTCCAGTCGTGACCGACTCTGGGGTTGCGGCGCTCATTTCGCTTTATTGGCCGGATGAGCTGGCATACAGCTTCCGGGTCATGTGGCCAGCATGACTAAGCCACTTCTGGCGAACCAGAGCAGCGCACGGAAACGCTGTTTACCTTCCTGCCGGAGCGGTACCTATTTATCTACTTGCACTTTGACATGCTTTCGAACTGCTAGGTTGGCAGGAGCAGGGACTGAGCAACGGGAGCTTGCTCCATCGCGGGGATTCGAACCGCCGACCTTCTGATCGGCAAGTCCTAGGCTCTGTGGTTTAACCCACAGAGCCACCCGCGTCCAGGAGTATCCTGTTATATTTTCCTTTTGGTGTATGAGGTGCCACACCTGTTGTTCCTTTAGTATGGCCATCCAAATGGCTTTAGGGACTTGAGATGACATCAAAAGTCATAGCATGGCAACTTCACAACCAGCCACTTGAAGAGAAGAGTGACAGAGGCAGAGAGGAAAGAGGCCAGAAGGTGAGAAAGAGGCAAATCGTGATATCGGACTTCCGGGTTAGCGACACCGGCAATGGCAGATTTCCTCTGATCAGGGTCTGGACCGCCATGGCGAGGCGGAGACCCATCAAAAACCACAGGCGGGAGAAGCCTGTGGACCTGGGATTCAGCTGGCACCTTTTGCGCCTCCCCTACTCACGGGGAAACCCGGCTACGGGGATCCGGAGCAACGTGGGGTATGTGGCGCGGTGCTTCGAATCGATTGCTCTTTTCATGGAGTGAAGCAGCATTGCTGTTGTCGGAGAGCGCTGACTTTTTTCCTGTGGACAATTAGACTCTAAACAAGTACCCGTGAGTAGAACGGAAAATTGGATTATTAAACTTTGTAATTTGGCACCGGAGCGGGAAGGTCTAAACAGGAAGTCCGCCTTCCGCTTTTGTAAATAGCTTGAAGCAAAGACATCGCAAGCTAAAGTCTGGAAAGTTATCTGTAAAGGACTAAATTTCCATCGGTTAAAACTACAAAAAACCCCTTGGAAGCAGGAGAAGAGGGGGGAAATCTTAAATTGTTCAAGCCTGCAGGAGAGGGAGTAAAGAAAGATAAATTTCTATCGTCTTGAACCTGGGAACGGGCTGTCAAAGATAGACGTTTTGGGAAAGTTCATTGACTGTGAATAATAACGTATGTTGACAGATAGTCAAATGAGAGAAACATATTGACTCCAATGTTTCCTTTTGCACTAAAAAGGAACAAAGATTTGAAAAACGAAAGCAATTTTGTTGGTGGATCTGGTTGTAAAAGGATGGATAGAAATAGAAATTGTTTCCTCTAGAGGGAGCTTTTGAACTGTTGTTGGAGTGGACCTGGGGAACTCTACAGCTGTAGAGATTAAGGATCGTGAGAAACAGACATTGACCTTGGACAAGAATGTTGACACAGGAAGCCTTAGTGTCTGCTTTGTGCAGGACAAGTGCTTTGTTGGAGCAGCTTCATGCGAAGATGGATTTGCTGACTACTGCAATTGATAATTTCGGTCAAACAGTGAACACTGATATAGAACCTGCTCAAGAATTGACCCAGGAATCTGCCCTGACAGGGCAAGCCACGGAGAAGACAAAGGAGGAGGTTGTTGTTGAACCTCAAGTAATACAAGTTGAAAGAGATGTGGCCTTGCAGGAACATAAGCTGTCGTTTCTGATGACTGAATCTGGAGTGAGTCAGACTTGGAGAGACGGAGTCCTGTCGGGACTGGAGATGGCAAGTTGGTCATATCCTCCTATGCAGGGATGTCCTTACTTTTGGGATTTGGTTTTGGGCCAGGAGGAGATTGGAGTGGTCGAGGCCCTCAACTTTGGAGGGACATTGAAGTATGCTTTGGAATATTTTTTGGATTTTAGTGCTAACCATGGAGAACGGGTTGACCGGTCGAGAAGGGATAAAGACATTCTTAGGTTGTTCCCCCGAGATCTACTCCTCAGAGACAAAGGAAGGAAATTAAGTACAAGACCAGCAGAAGACAAAGTAAAGTGCAGGTACAGTTATGAAGAAGATCTGCAGAAGGGACATGGAAAAGAGTTAAGAGCCTCGGGCATAAGATCACCAGGTTGATGGACTAGATGGAACAGACAGAAAGGACTGACAGAACCCGAGACCAGGAAGAAGAGACGGTGGATGAAGATTGGCAGAAAGTTTAAAAATTCATTTAGAGAAATATTGCAAAATTAATGACTGTTAGGAAAATCTTGGAATGAAACTATTAGGCTTTAGTAGAAATGTTATAAGGAGTTATGTATAAATAAGTTTTTAAGTTCTAAGGGTTTTTTATGGTAAGATAAGGCTAAAATAAATTAGGACAACTAAAGGACAGAATACAGTGAAAGATGGAAAGGATTTGCTGAGATAATTAATAATTAGAATACAAAAAAGGGAGGTGTGAGGAGGTCGATGAAACAAGTTAATGAAGATAAGGATATGGGAACATTGGATTTGTTTTTAAATTTATTCTTTTGTTTTTGTTTTTGATTTTAGTGTATTGTATGTTTTGTACTTTTTATTCTCTTTTTACTGATTTGTATTGTTTAATCTCTTTTTTCTTGCTTTTCTTTTTCTTTTTTTAATGTAACTTTAAATTCCCAATAAATATCATTTAAAAAAAAAGAAAGAAAGAGGCAAATCGCTCCAGTTCAAGCCATGTCCAAGATAATGGATTAGAATCCCCTTTGATTCTTACATCTCACCAGGGTTCCTGATCATGACCAGAGATGTCCCACTACAGAAATCCCACGACTTGCCAGGAACGCACTGGTTGGATCCCCAGACTGGCTTGGCTTGGCAGTAGAGATATATTTCCTTTCTGACCCTTGTTCGTCACAATCAGGCTATCGATGGCTACTTCACAGTTGGAGGCAACCATGCTTCTGAATACAGTCATACCTCGGGTTACAGACGCTTCATGTTGCGTTTTTTCGGGTTACGGACTGCCGAAACCCGGAAGTACCGGAACGGGTTACTTCCGGGTTTTGGCGGCCACACATGCACAGAAGCGCTAAATCGCACTTTGCACATGCGCTGAAGTGCCGAATCGCAACCCACGCATGCACAGACATGCAGGGTGCAGGCTCTGCGGGTTGCGAAAGTGCATCCCGCATGGATCACGTTTGCAACCCAAGCATCCACTGTACTGGTGGCTGGAAACTATGGGAGGGGAGAGGGCTCTTGTGGTCGAATCCTGCCTGCTGCTTTTTCACAGGCATCTTGTTGGCCTCTGTGAGAACAGGAGATGCTGGACTAGATGGGTCATTGGCCTGATCCAGTAGGCTCTTCTAACATACTTAAAACTTTGTTTCCGTGTTGCTGAAGCCAGTAGGGTAAAAGCCACATATTAAATTGCAAAATATGAACTCCTTTGTCCTCGCCACTGGCACCTCACCCTTCATTACAAAATGTACCATAAAGAGATATATAATCTGGTAATATGCCAGCAATTTCCTGGAAAATATCTGCATTGGAAAGCAATTCACATCTTCCTCTGCTAAATTCATGCAAATTTCTTAAAAATGCAAGACATGTTACAACAGATATCTTTCCTCAGGCTGGATTTGTACCCATCATCTCTCTTGTCTTCTCCTTTGTGCGGGGGAAAACAATTGTGTTTATCTAATTCCTTTTACATAAATGCACATTTTTATTTGGAGAAGGAGGAACCTCTATCTGAAAGGGTGGATTATCACTGAGCTTGCAAAGATTGCGCCTCCTCCCCAAAACACAGGGTTGCTATTAAATTGAGATCTATTACTTTGGAAGCTGCCTTACAGCAAGAGAGGTCAGCTCAGACTTGCAGTGATAGACCATAGTTTCCAGTAAGAGTCTTCCCCGACCCCAGCACTAACTGGGAATGCTGAGGATTGAACCTGCAACCTTTCACATACAAAGCAAGTCTTCTACCGCTGAGTTTAAAACAGCAGTATATTTTACAGCAGTGGTGGGGAATTTCAGACCCAGTTGCCAAATGTGGCCCTCCAAGCTTCTCCATCTTTTCCATCCAACACAGGACTCGAACCCACAACCCTAAGATTCAGAGTCTCGTTCTCTACCAACTGAGCAGTAAAGCAATAGACTTGATGCTCGAAAAGATTTGTTTTCCCTTCGTGTGGTGGGCAATCTTGATTTCCTCCCCTTCTCATTCACACAATACTTTCTATGAAAACCAATTCACAGAATACTTCAGCAACATGGGAGCTGCGGCTGAACAGCTGTTCGCAGAGAGGTTACAGGCTATAATTTTAATTGCAAGCTCCTTGAGGCAAGCTTCTCACCCACACAAAAATATCTGCTTCTCTTGCTTTGCAATGGGCTGCCGATATTGACAGTTCTGTACGCGATACAGCGATCCTACTAATATTTTCCTAACCCATAACCCTGGTGTACTGTTTGCCGTGAGGAACCGAGTTGCAGCCGCTGTCCTTTGTATTCAAAAAAGCATTGTTTCTGCCCCCACCCTTCAGGCATTCATTTTAAAGATGTTATATCTGTTTCTTTATAGAACAAGGACAAAGCCCTGTAAGGACATTTTAAAGATTGGGGGCGAAAGACTGCTGCTTAATTCCTTTTGTTCTGAGGGATATGAGCTTTGATATACCAGGCTTCTGATACATAAACTTGCATTTTTTAAAATGTTAAAAGATAAAAATGCTTCAATCTGAAGCAGCAGGTGTGATGCAAGGCTGAAAACACAAGCCTTGAGGAATGCAAGGAGGTTTCTGGCTTGCACCTTGACCTCCTGTTGGCTATTTTTACAAATGTTAAATACAAGTGTCTGCAGAGAAGGTGCAGCTGAATGGATAAAATGCATTGTCTTAGAACAGGGGTAGGCAACCTAAGGCCCAGGAGCCGGATGTGGCCCAATCACCTTCTGAATCCGGCCCATGGACGCTCCGGGAATCAGCATGTTTTTACATGAGTAGAATGTGTGCTTTTATTTACAATGCATCTCTGGGTTATTTGTGGGGCATAGGAATTCATTCACCCCCCCCCAAAAAAAATATAGTCTGGCCCACCACATGGTCTGAGGGATGGTGGACAGGCCCATGGCTGAAAAAGGTTGCTGACCCCTGTCTTAGAATCACAGAACCATAGAACTGTAGGGTTGGAAGGGACCCCAGAGGCCATCTAGTCCAACCCCAGCAATGCAGGAATCTCACATAAAGCATTCATGACAGATGGCCATCCAACCTCTGTTAACAACCTCCAAGAAAGGCGAGCCCACAACCTCCCAAAAGAGACCGTTCCACTGCCAAACAGTTCTTACTGTCAAAAAGTTCTTCCTGAAGTTTCGTCAGAATCTCCTTTCTTGTTACTTGAAGCCATTGGCTTGTGTCCTACACTCCAGAGCAGGAGAAAACAAACTCGTTCCCTCTTCCATTTGACAGCCCTTAAAATATTTGAAGATGGCTGACATATCTCCCCTCAGTCTCCTCTGTTCTGGCTAAACATACCCAGCTCCTTCAACTGTTCCTCATAAGGCTTGGTTTCCAGACCTTTGACTTTAATCCAGGGATTGGAAGGGTCTCAGCATACAGCTTACTCCCCGCAAAAAAACCCCCTCATAACAATAATGTTCCCTAAATTTGTCAACTTAGGTGATTTTTCTAAGCAATGGACCTCAATTCATCTCAGTTCCAAAAATCCCACCTATGAGAAATGAATGGGAGAAGCAAAAGGGCTTTCAATTGTGTATGTACTAAGCTTGGATCCTAGAACAATAGGCAAGTAGGATCATAGAATGCAACTAGTGATTGGCTTGCAAGAAAAAACCAATCAGGCTCCAGGAAGAAATTAATCAGCCTATTAGGCTGGTAGGATCCTAGAATGCAACAACTGATTGGCCTTCAGGAAAAGACCAATCAGGCTCCAGGAGGGAAGCAGGATCAGCCAATCAGACGGGACTCATTGTGTAAATATTGTATATAAAAGCCTGAGGTTTGGGGGGCAATTCAATCACTGTTTTACAAGCTGCAATAAAGAGCATGAAATCACTACAGGACTCCGAGTATATTTCAAATTGTTTCTCTCTTCTCTATATTTTCATTCATTTCTCGTAGAAACAAATTAGAAAGAGATGGGGGTGCACTTGTTTCATTTTTTTGCTCATTTTGCAAACGAATGCACATCTCTACCTGCAATCTAGTTTAATGAGCTTACATGATAGGACTCTGTGAACTTGAGTTTTTGAGCTTTTTCTGGTAGGAGGAGGAGGAATGAAAATCACCGCCCACTGCCAAGTAGTACAAAGTGTCTGAGCTTGCGGGGCCAGGTTAGCAACCTCACCTCTTACTATTTTCATGATCAAATACAGAGCAATTCTTTCTGGCTGAGGGAGTTCAGGCATCCAATTTGAAACACCAGGAGTGGTGTTCAAAGGCTCTCCACAGGCCACACCCTCTTTCCTCAGGCCACACCCCTCAGCAGTTCTGCGCCACACCCTTGAACTCTGATAAGGTTTTATGCTTGCCTGGATAAGGACAGAAAATAGATACAATGGAGAACCAGTGGGGTGTAATGGTTAAGAGTGGCAGACTCGTAATCTGGTGAACCAGGTTCATTTCCCCACTCCTCCACATGCAGCTGCTGGGTGACCTTGGGCTAGTCACACTTCTCTGAAGTCTCTCATCCCCATTCACCTCACAGAGTGTTTGTTGTGGGGGAGGAAGGGAAAAGAGAATGTTTGAGACTCCTTAGGGTAGTGATAAAGTGGGATATCATATCCAAACTCTTCTAGAAACCAGCCTACTGTACAAAAATAACACTTTCCCCAGCAGTGTAGCAGGGGTTGCCAGTGCCCGGGTCCTCATGGAGGGGTGGTGCAGATGGAAGCAGATGGAGCGTGCATGTTCATTCAACTTCCTAATGGTGTCTGTGTCACCCAGGAGATTGCAGCCACGGACACAACAAAAGAAGAGTCATTCTGTTGTCTGGAGAGGTCACTTCCTGGTTCACATTAGAGAAGCCATTTTCAACTTTTGTTTTCAACACTTCTACTTATGCAGTCTTCTACCAATTATCTTCTGCTTATGTTCTGAATCAAAAGGCTTCTGGGCCACGACAATATACTGTAATTAAATGCTTGCTGGTCAAGTTTACTTTCCGCCGAGTCATCTAAATCTGCTTTCGAAGGTGCTCACATATTATGGTAATCATATGCTAATTTTATACCGTATTCCTCTGAGAGCAGACCAGATGTCTACGACTCGTTAAACATGTCCTGACACTGTCTCTCCCCCCCACCCCCAACCCGCCGCCCTTTGTTCTCATAATAAAGTTAACAGTATCTATGGTCAAATACTCTGCGGTTCAATTACTCATTTTTAAGAGAGGACAAAATGCATAGATTAATCAAAGACTTTGCAAGATGTTATCTCCTCCTGTTATGTTAATGCATCTTGTTGTACTGTATTATGTATGTTGTGTTAACGATAAATTATCGCAACTTATGCTACATTATAGTTTGTTTATATACCGCTTTTTGGCCCGGAGACCTAAAATATAATACGGCAGTATAGTAGATAGCTCAGTTGGTAGAGCATGAGACTCTTAATCTCTGGGTCGCGTGTTCAAGGCTCACGCTGAGCAAAATATTCCTGCATTGCAGGCGGTTGGACTAGATGACCCTCGTGGTCATTTTCAACTCAGTCTTAATCAAATTTATTGTATATAGCCAAAGACCTTTACAATGGACAACAGAGAATAAAAGGAAACTTTCTTCTAAACTCATACAATGTAACCTGTAGTAGTTTAAAAAAGAAAAAGAAATTTACAACATTAAAATTTAAGATTGGAGCGTATTCACACAGGTAGAAATTTGGTATTGGGGTGGCCTTGGAAGAAAGGGAGGAGGTGGCATCACTTAGATGTTCTGGGAGGCTGTTTCATGTATTTGAGGCAGAGAAGGAAAGAGCAGGAGACCTCCAGATGTATGACAGCGGTGAAGAAGGAGACAGGCAGGGCGGTATTGGGATAGACCAGTGGAGGGATGCAAGTATAAGGCTACAGTGGAGGGATGCAGAAGAACAGGCCTGAGTGTTCTGTGACCAAACAAATACAGTCTGATGGACATCTATGGCAGCCATGATATACCTCTGTCTTTGATTCTTGGTTGGCATTGAAAATGGCAGGGCAGGGCAGAGTCGTGTGCTCTCAAGCAACTTGCAAGTTACATTACATGACCAATGGTTTGCATTTGGCTTGGTGACTCCCAAATTGCGCAGGTCTCTTCTACAGCTTCTGGCTGGAGATGTTTCTGGGCTTTTTAGTATTAAAAGGGGTGAGTCAGGTGGTTGTGGGGACACAGCAGAGGTCTATACAACTATGCATGGTGTGGGGAAAAGCGGATTAGGAGAAGCCTCACTCCCTTCTCTCCTACTATTAGAACTCAGAGCCCATCCAATGAAGTTGAGTGGACTACTCTGCTGGGGAAGGTTTAAGGACCGCCCACTCACAGATTCTGCCAGGGAATGAGCAAGACACGGGAGAGTGGCGCTCTGCACAGAGAAAGTTTATTTTGGCATCAAAAGCAAGGCTTCACAGCTGAGCAGGGAGGCATTTGCCTACTTGCTCTCGAGCAACCCCTTGGAACCTTAACAGGTCTTTTCTTATGTTCTGATGATGAAAAGCCAAGCGATTCTGCATTGCGAGGCTTCCATTAACAAAATGACCATAATTGTGCCAATTGGCCTGTCAAGTCAATAACTTTTAAAATCATTGACGGTTCAAAAGATTTCACCAGCCTCGGTTTACGTATGTGCCAATTTATTAAAAGGGCATATTGGCCTTGTCCTGCCTAGTCTTTTATTAAAGTAAAATTAAATAATTTTCGAAGTCAATTATTAATATCCCCCATCTATAAACCATGTCTCCATCTAGAAACCGTATTGACACGAAGTCTAGAC
Source organism: Podarcis liolepis (assembly GCF_965112155.1). Taxonomy (NCBI): domain Eukaryota; kingdom Metazoa; phylum Chordata; class Lepidosauria; order Squamata; family Lacertidae; genus Podarcis; species Podarcis liolepis. Next base: position 13,031,005 of record NC_139560.1, read on the forward strand.
ATTTCAAGAGGGGATTTGCAGCATGAATATCAATAAAGAGGTTATACCGAAGACCGGGGTTGGGGGATGAAGAAATGATATTAATTTAAGAAAAAGCATTTGATGGTCGACAATGATAATGCAATAATTAAAAGTTCACATTTTCTCCATTTTCTTCCCCTGCAGGTCAGCATTTTTACAAAGCAATTGCCAGACCTTCAACCAAATTTCCAGAGTTCTTTGGAGTTGTATCATTTTACACCAGATAGGAATCAAACACACACACACACACACACACACAGCACACATTAACATAATAAAGCACAACAAATCTCTTTGTCCTGTGTCTATATCATCCAGGAATTGGTTTAACCTTCCCTTGAGCTCAGTTTGGCACTAGCGCTTCAACAAAGGATGCCTGCCAATGGAAATAAAAGAGATGCCTTCTAAAATGTTAATCCTCTTTTACACTGATGGTCCCCATTTGAAAAGGGAAATGTTGGTTATTTAATCAGAGGGCATATGCAAAAAAAATTGTAGCATCTCATCACGCACCCCTTGTCGGATGCACTATGCTTCATTTATGTGAAGTTGTCATATACATTTTTCAACCAAGCTAAGAATGAAAGACAAGAGGTTCTTCTTGGAGAATTTACTCAACGGGACATGCACATCCTATGGCTGGGAATCTGGGCATCCCCGATCCATAGCTGTCAACTTACAGATTTGAAAATAAGGGACCAGCAGCCTTGAAAATAAGGGACCAGCAGCCAAAATAAGGGACCTGTAGCCTCACCTGTTCTAGGCACTCCAGTCTTCCTGTCCTCCTGCAGTCTGGTCAAACTCATGCTGGTAGCTTCGAGAACACTGTCCAACCAACTTTGTAACCAGAGGTTCAACTGAATAGAATCTGAATCAAATGCTCCACAAGGCCTATGTAGCCTCAACTTAAGATCGCTCCCCGGCCTGGCTTTGCACTGCAAAGTTTGCAGCAGCACGTGTAACAAAATGGCATCCAGAATTCAAAAACCCCTCAGCTTGCATTAACTAGCCACACACACACAGCCTCCGATCTCCTTTCCTTTCCCCCCACCATGTGCCCCTGCTCCAGACAGACCTTTTCGCCGGCAAGGGTGAGTGGGCCGTCGATGACGTATCCATCCGATTCCGATCCGAGCACTCAGCACAGGTATGTTCAACTTCTGAACCCCTCTGAGCCAAAGGCAGAAAGCCCAGCCAGCAGCCAAACGAAACCTCAAGGAAAACCACCGTCACCTCTCCGCTGGGAAGCGCTGAGCAAAGGCGAGTCCCCAGGGAATGCAGCTGATTTGATCAGCACAAGGCATGCAAGCTGCACCCCCCAGTCGTTCTTAGACTTCTTATTGGGTGAGCAACACAGCCAAGCAACACAGTTGGAGCCTCCCTCCTCCCTGACTGGCAGGGAGGGAGGGAGAAGAGCTGCTTCCTTTGAAATTTAAGGGACATCTTTTAAGGGACATTTAAAGGACATCCATCAATAAGGGACAGCAGCGGGACATGGCGCTGGAATAAGGGACTGTCCCTTCAAATAAGGGACACTTGACAGCTATGCCCCGATCTGCCAGTGGTAGTTCTGCCCAAACCATCACCTTTTGGATATCTTTTAGCTGTCCTGGCCCTTCCAACCTTCAGCTTCATTGAATGTCCCCTTGAGGAGACCCTGATCGTCAGCCTAAAATGACTGCTCTGTGTCACTTCAGTGTAAGGCTGACCCTGTTCTCAAACTCGCTTTGACTCCTCAGTTATTGACGCTGGCAAAGGGTGTCGCTTCTCTAATGGATAATGAAGGAGCGAGGAGGGGAGGGGTGTCAGATAAGATGATGAACACAACTGAAGGTAGTTTACATTAAGATGCTGCATTATTTATCAGCCAGTATTAGCCACTGGCATTTTAGACTACACGAAGAATTCATTACTGTCAATTGTCTTATTTGGTGATTCCCATTGGCAGGCATCAAAACCGCTGCTAATTTGACTAGAAGATATTTAAAAACATGGAAATTCATGATTTGAAGAGGCTGGAATTGATAGGAACAGTGCTTTCAAAACCTGTACACAACGTGTGAGTAACTGTTATCTTTGCCAAGCTCAGGTTTGAAATAAAATTCACGCAAAAATCCAGTGCTATTTTTTTCTAGGAAAAGAAGTGCTGGAACTCATCGTGAAAACCCTCATTCCCTCAGAATGGCAATGGCTCCCACCTGAGAGGTGCTGGAACTGAGTTCCTGTGAGTTCCCCTTGGGGAAAAAAGCCCTGCAGAAAACAAGTCTGTAGTTAAGTGGTGGTGGGTATTATGGGATATCCGCAGCTTCTCTTTAAATTCCTTGCCCCACATCTAGCAAACTAACATGTATCACATCAATTTTAACTTGAATGTTCCTCAGATGAGGAAGACTATTTCTGAATGATTAAATACAGTGGTACCTTGGGTTAAGAACTTAATTTGTTCTGGAGGTCTGTTCTTAACCTGAAACTGTTCTTAACCACTTTAGCTAATGGGGCCTCCCACTGCTGCCACGCCGCCACCACGCGATTTCTGTTCTCATCCTGAAGCAAAGTTCTTAACCTGAGGTACTATTTCTGGGTTAGCGGCGTCTGTAACCTGAAGCATCTGTAACCTGAAGCATCTATAACCGATGTACCACTGTATAGGTTACATACCCTCCAACTTTTTTACCTTAGAATTTGGGGCACGGCCCTGCTCCCATGCAAATCATGTGACCCATGCAAGATCACAGAGCCCAAAACATGTGTTTTGGGGCTCTGTGATGTTGGGCGAGCTCACAATACTCTATCAGAGGGACTATGGCTATTTCAGTTCTGAAACCCAGGTCTAAACCCAGATTGAAGTGGATCTGGATAATTATGGTCATCCAGGGATACTTGCAGATGCTCTACCACCCTCTAGCTGCCACCACCTTCCCCACAAAAGGGATCCTGGTGAGAGACTGGTAGTTATCACAAACCATTCACATGGTTGTGAAACCGAGTAAAGTTCTGGATCTGTTCTCAAGTCTCCTGTTGCAGCACATTTAATTATCTTCGGAATGAGACGGTAATTGCCTCCTTTGCTCATGTTTCCAATGTATGTTTCACAGCATTGAGTCATGGCCAAAATACCTTCTTCCCAGGGAGTTAACCTACTTCAAAGGGAAGCAATAAGTTTAACTTATGGGGTATTTTTCTTTTTTTAAGTATTCATACACATATGTTTCAACAAAAGCAACAGCGGCGCTGGTTGAAAGTTATCCCAAGGACCGGCCAGCCGAGATACAGCTGGACCTCAGCGAAAGGCACACTGTTTTGGTATTTTTACACTGTCCTAACCCTATGCTAGTAAATGCGTTGATGCAGGTAAGCATCTTGGCTTCGGCCCAACGTCAATTGGCAACATTAACGTTACAGGAAATGCTTTCTTTGAAAGAGGGAAGGTGGAGGGGGCGGGGAGGGAGAAAACTTAACTTCTCTGTTGCCTCAAGCAGGCTCTGTTAGTGGTCCTGTTCCAAGGGTGTGGCAAATTCATTAATCTGAAGCACATATGGCTTCTGTGGGAACAAAGCCAGGAGGAACAGATGAGCTACCCGGATTGTGCTGAGGAAGAGAACAGAACCCCAGTGTTACCGGAGCTGTAACTTTCAACTCGGGGCGGGGAAGGTTTTCCAGCCCTCCTCAAGGCCCCAGTGCCAATTTAGGAAGTCAATGGCAGAGTGGTCTTCTTCAGTCTAGGGGCCGTATTCCATTTTGGGCAACCAACCAGGGGCCTGGAGGAATAAAATAAGTGGGGCAACGAATGGCAAACACTAGATCTGTACAGCAGGTTAGTTTTTACACACACTATAAAGCTGCAAATAGAATGTGTTAAGTGCATTTTAGGTGCATTTACACTAAAAGGCGATGTGATCTTATGGCAAATTCAATATATTTTAAAAACATTTTTATAAAAAAGCATTTTCACGGTGTTTTCTATATGTGTCTAGATTCCACCCCTCTCACATAACCTTCAACATTTCTCTGATGAAAATACGGACAACCTATTCAACAACAACAACAACAACAATTTTATTTATACCCCACCCATCTGACTGGGTTGCCCCAGCCACTCTGGGTGGCTTCCAGCATATATTAAAACATAATGAAACATTAAACATTCAAAAACTTCAGATGCCTTCTAAAGGTTGCATAGTTACTCATCTCCTTGGCTCAGGAAAAGTGGGACATTCTGGGATCAAATTAGAAACTGAGAGCCAGTGTGGTGTAGTGGTTAAGAGCAGTAGACTCGTAATCTGGTGAACCGGGTTTGATTCCCTGCTCCTCCACATGCAGCTGCTGGGTGACCTTGGGCCAGTCAAACTTCTCTGAAGTCTCTCAGCCCCACTCACCTCACAGAGTGTTTGTTGTGGGGAAGGAAGGGAAAGGAGAATGTTAGCCGCTTTGAGACTCCTTGGGGTAGTGATAAAGCGGGATATCAAATCCAAACTCTTCTTCTTCTTCTTCTGTAAATCTGGGACTGTCCCTGGAAAATAGGGGCACTTGGAGAGTCTGTTCTCTCTCTATCCTCCATCTACTGTAGGCAAACAAGATGGATTATCAGAGTTCAAGGGAGCATTCCAGCCAGAGCAAAACATTCAAGGAGCAAGAGCTGATGGAAGCTGATGGAGGTTTGGCTGGGGAGAGTTATAAGGGCCAAACAGAGAGATCTGGAGGGCCACATCTGGACCTCTGGCCTAAAGTTCCCCACTTGTGGCCTAAATGACTTAGAAACCAGTTTTCTCCATAAATCTCCTTATCTGGGTATGACAGTCTGCTGGAATGCCCTAAGAAGCAGCTATTAAGGTGGTACAGTCCTGCAATGGTAGCTTCCCAGCAGGTGGGTCACTGTTGCTCACTGGGATGGAGAGAGGGAGGTCAAGTGACGAGGGAATGTCAACAAAGAGCAGCAGTACTCTCAAGGGTTGGGGTGTGGGCTTCAGGAGGTAGCCAAAGATGCCGTCTAATGTCACGTGTTGGCTATTACTTCTAGTTGCACCCGGTAGGTTACAACCAAGAGCTCAGAAGTGTCCTAGGAAGAACAAGTCCTTTTCATCCTTGAGACACCACCATGAGTATGTTCTGTATTGGTTTTACTGTGTTCTGTTAGCTGTAGAAGCCGGTGGCTCAACATAAACCGAGGTATCTCGCGAATGGGGCCTGCAGGCATGGATATCTTGAATTCCCCAAATAAATGCCTCAACTACACCTGTAAAAAGTCAGGAGAGAACTTGAACTCTTCTCCACTCTCCAAAAAAAAAGCATTATGAGAATCAGATGACTTTTAAAATAGAAAGTGTGATATCTGCATTCATTTAGCACAGAAGGTAGATTTCCATTACAACTAATTGTGGGAACATCCGAATCTTCGCTCTCTCTCTCCATTTTCCAATTTACATTTTGTTCCCATAAGTCCACATTATGTAACGACTAGAAGCTGTGCAGACTTGAAATCACTACCCAAAAGAACACTGTTTCCCAGGCTTTGGTAGCTGGAAGGCTCAGAGCATTCAGACGCCCACAGAAGTTTTAATCTTTTAACACCTGGTTTGACGTCGGAGAGGCTGGCTTTGCTGCTGTAAGCTTTTGAAAAAAAGGTGTTGGCATGTACCATGGAGGGCATAACAGAAGGTTTGAGGGCAAGAGTATTGCTACAGCATGCTTTGTGCTGACTCACAAGATTTGGCAGCGGAGGGGAAAGTGAATCACCCGGGGTTGACATATGCAAAAAAAACTTCTGATAGCTGCTATGCAACATTTGCTCAGGGATTTAATCCCTTTAAGAAAAGGACTCCTCCCAATATCCAATACAAAGAACACAAAAGCCCAAAAGAATCTAAATATTATTATCATTTATTTTTTATTTTTTTTTTAAAAAAAGGAAGGATGGAGGAACGGAAGAGTCTTGACTTCTGCGTAGGAAAGGTCTGTTCAGAATACCTGTGTCTTTTCAGCGCTAAGCCAGAATTATCTGCCTACTGGGGAAGGATTTGATGCTGTGGCATCAGAAACATCCCCCAAGGGGACATGTCAAAAACAGGCCCTGGGCTTAGAGCCAAGGTAGTGTTTGCCAATGCCAGTTCCCTTATGGAAGAAGAAGAAAAAGTTGCCCCAAGGAAGAAATACATTGTCATCTTGATTGTTGACTTGTAGGGTACAAGATCTGCTGGAGATGACACAACTGTGTGAGATAAACATTGGTACCAAGCCTATGGCTCTCTTTATCTATCTGTAGATAGATCGATAGGCATGATAGTTAGAAGAAGAAGAAGAGGAGTTTGGATTTGATATCCCGCTTTATCACTACCCGAAGGAGTCTCGTTCTCCTTTCCCTTCCTCCCCCACAACAAATACTCTGTGAGGTGAGTGGAGCTGGGCGACTTCAAAGAAGTGTGACCAGCCCAAGGTCACCCAGCAGCTGCATGTGGAGGAGCGGGGAAGCGAACCCAGTTCACCAGGTTACGAGTCTACTGCTCTTAACCACTACACCACACTGGCTCTCAGATAGATAGATAGATAGATAGATAGATAGATAATAGATTGATTGATTGATCAATCAATAGATGTAGTTGAGGAAATATGATGGCCATCTTCAATTATCTCAAAGGCTGTGACATAGAAGATGGAACAAGCTTGTTTTTTCCTGCTGTGGAAGGTAGGACTTGAACCAATGGCTTCAAGTTACAAGAAAGTAGATTCCGACTCAACATCAGGGAGAACTTTCTGGTGGTAAGAACTGTTTGACAGTGGAATGGTCTCCCTCAGGAGATGGTCGACTCTCCTTCATTGGAGGTTTCAACGCAGAGGTTGGATGGCCATGGATGCTTTGGTTGAGATTCCTGCATTGCGGGGGGTTGGACTAGATGACCCTTGGGGTACCTTCTAACTCTACAATTCAATGATTCTATGAGATAGACAGGCAGGAAGATGGATTAGAGTGGTGAAAGAGGGCAGGGCTCCTTTATAGTGGTTTAGGAGGGGGCATTTCAGCAGGTGGAACTTGTAAACCTGCTGAAATGCCCTTTTCTGCATAATTGTAGCTAGTCAGGTGAGTGAGCTACAATGGATTGCCCTTCGCCACTGAGCAGCTTCCAGCATATATAAAAACATAATAAAACATTAAACATTTGGAAAAAAACACCTGCCCTTTACTGGGCTGCATTCAGGTGTCTTCTAAAGGTGGTATAGTTATTTTTCTCCTTGGCTCGGGGGTCTCAGAACTCCATACCTTCCGATGAAAATAGAGACGTCCTACTACAGGGGTCAGCAATTTTTTTTTAGCCAGGGCCCGGTCCACTGTCCCTCAGACCTTGTGGAGGGCCAGACTAGATTTTGGGGAAAAAATATTGAATGAATTGCTATGCCCCACAAATAACCGAGAGATGCATTTTAAATAAAAGGACACATTCTACTCATGTAAAAACAGACTGATTCCCGGACCGTCCGTGGGCCGGATTTAGAAGGCGATTGGGCCGGCTCCGGCTCCCCGGCCTTAATTTGCTTACCCATGTCCTACCACACCATCCAAAATTTCTCAGATGGAAATAGGGACATCCTAAGGGAAAGTGGGACATTCTGGGATCAAATTAGAAACCAGGATGGCTTCTGTAAATCTGGGACTGTCCCTGGAAAATAGTCACACTTGGAGGGTGTGTGGATGCTTTAGCTGAGACTCTTGCATTGGAGCGGGTTGGACTAGATGACCATTGGGTCCTTCTTCCCGCTCTACAATTCCATGATTCTATGACCCCACCCACCCACTAGCGTGCGGCCCAGAAGAGAATGTGGCCCTTAGGCCCAAGCAGTTCTCCTGTCCCTGCTAAATAGCAAGGATAATATCATTGCCACATAGTTCATTTTCTGTCTCCTTTGCAGTATGGATGTAAACAGAGAGCTCCTTCCTTTCCATTGGAGAATATGATTCATCGGAGAGGGGCAATTAGCTAGAGGGTGCTTTGCTGTGCTTTGGAATCAAATAACCTAGATGCGTGTTGCACGTAGCGAGGGAAGCGACTGGAGTGGCGTGCTTCATTTGTCATGTGTTTTCTTTGCTTGCCCAGAATATTATGTGGCTTCGCGATGGCTTCCCAGCTATTGCAGTGCCATTAAGCCACCATTAGCCAAGAGTTCAACAAGAAGGGTTGTGAAGGGCTGGATTTGCAAGGGATATAATGAGAACACAGGGCAGGGAAAACAATGAAAGCGGGGAGAAAATCAATTTTAGTATGGATTGCAAATGAGGCACTGGGTGACTCCTCCGTTTGAGAAATTGTCAGATGTACAGCGCGATACAAATCATGTACTCTTGGGGCTAAATCCGACTGCAATCAATGTGACAATTCCAAGTAAACATGGGCAGCTTTGCAGGCACAAAATAAGAAAAGGATAACAGTGACGCTGTGGTCCATTCACAGAGATGGGCTGGAGTTCTATCTCAGTGAGAACCTAGGCTGTAGGCAGTGTTTCTGATAAAACTCTATGGTCATTTTAAAAAGTAACTACAGTGGTACCTTGGGTTAATAACTTAATTCATTCCGGAAGTCCGTTCTTAACCTGAAACTGTTCTTAACCTGAGGTACCCTAATGGGATCTCCCACTGCCACTGCGCCACTGCTGCGCAATTTCTGTTCGCATCCTGAAGCAAAGTTCTTAACCCAAGGTCCTACTTCTGGGTTAGCAGAGTCTGTAACCTGAAGCGTCTGTAACTTGAGGTACCACTGTAGTGTGCTCTGTCCAAAAAGGAACTGGTTCTTGTTCAAGTTTGTCCTTCTATAAAACAAGCTAGTTCAAGTTCATCTGAATGAACTCTTTAGTTCATAAGCAGTTCATTCTCAGCAAAAACGAGTAGAAAAGACAGGAATAAGAATGTTGTCACAAGTGTGAGAGGTCCGGAGGGTGGTAACATGAAAATGGGCCTTTTCTGAGGTGGCTCCCCATTTGTGGAATGTTCTCCCCAGGAAGACTCAACTGGTGCCATCATTGTATATCTTTAGGCGCCAGGCAAAAAGTTATCTTTTTTCCAGGTCTTTGGCAAATTAAACAGACTATGGCCTCTTAAACTGGGAGGTGTTACTGTTTTCGTTTGTTACTACGGTGTGTATTTTCATGTTTTTATATTGTAAACTACCCTGTGATCCTCTAATGAAGGGCAGTGTAGAAATTTAATAAATAATAATAATAATCTACCAAATAACATAGATTTTCTGATAAGAAATGGGCGACTGGCTTGATGTTTCCTTAGCTCATTCATGGAACAATAAAGCTGTGATGTCTGGTCATCTTTCTGTGGTGGACACACATAGAGTCTAGTTCTAAGCAGATGGATCAGGAAAGTTCTGCCATATTTTTTTAATTTTTTATTATTAGTTAATTAAAAAACGAGTAATGGGGAAAAGATGTTGTTTGCCCATTTGACATAAACTTTTAAACAAACTTCAGCTGTATTTGGGTTGTGATCCTAATCTTGGATTTTATCTTTTGGTGTGTGCGCGCGTGCTCACTTAGATTTCCTTATCTTTTGTTTATTTTTGGAACTGTTTTTTGTATTTTGGTTTTAAACATGTCACAATGTGCACTCTGTCTGCAGGATAAGCCACCAATAATTAATTAATTTTAAAAAGAGAAGCTGTCTCACAAACAACTGCTTGAAGGCCCTCACAATAGTTAATTTAAGGAAGTTCTCCCAATGAAAGTTTGCCATTTCCTCTTCCTCTTTGGTCACCTACAATGACTGGGGTGGGCGGGGGGGAGATATCTGGAAGGTCAGGGCCCTCTCTCGAGTAAGGTGCACTGCATCTGAGAAGGTTGGGAGGTGGAGAAGAAAGAAATGCATTGGCAACTTTTCTCCTGTGAATTTCCATAAGTTAACTTGTCTTAGGGTTCAAGCTCAATTGGGGGTGATTTACCATCTCGCGTTGCGCAAGAGGGTCCCCTCACTTATTTAAATAAGGCTGCACCCACACAGTTTATCCTGCTCCACAGATGTCCCCCTAATTGTTAATTTTCACATTATGTCTGAACATTTGCACAGTGTAAAAGCCACTCCCAAAAACATAGCGGAATAAAGTGCAAGTCTTGCACTTGTTCCCATAGCAAGTCTCTTTTTTTTTTTTGAAACAAACGACACAAGCATTAAATTTCTGACCTTCCAAGTGTCCCTATTTTCCAGGGACAGCCCTGGATTTACGGAAGCTGTCCCGGTTTTTCATTTGATCCTGGAATGTCCTACTTTTCCTTAGGATGTCCCTATTTGCACCAGAGAAATGTTGGAGGATATATGTTGCACTGCCCACAAATGCCTAGGCTCCCTCTGCACTCACCCAGCCCCCTCTGCTAATGGGCGGGTGCTCACATGCTGGGCGAGGGCAGAGGGGCCGCAGAAGATGCTTTTCATCCCCTGTGCCCTGCTCCCATGCAGTGTGAAATATACTCGGAGTCAAGAGTGGATTTCATGCTCCTTATTCAGCTCATATTGGTGGGGAGGAATGGAAGTTCCCCCAGAATGCCTGCCTTATATACATTATTTACACAGTGGTCACCACGTGATTGGCTAATTCCGGGGTTCTTCTGCAGGCCAATCAGGTTGCGGATTCACTTCCGCCTGGAGCTGGATTGGGTGGCTCCTGTGGACCAATCAGACTGCTGCATTCTGGATTCTATTGTTCTAGGACCAATCAGACTGCTGCATTATGAATCCTATTGTTCTAGGACCAATCAGACTGCTGCATTTTGGATCCTATTCAACTCAGTACATAACATAGTGCGTGAGCGCCCACTCGTCAGCTGGCGGGTCCTTGTGCGGGTGAGAGCATGGAGGGTGAACAACAGCCTCTGTGCTCTGTCCCTGCCAGGCACTTGAATGCCCGCCTGCCAGTTGTGCTCTTTGCCCTCTACGCCCTGCCCCTACCCAGCATCTGCTAGCTGGCAGGAGTGGAACAGGGCACAGAGGGTGAAGAACAGTCTCTGCAGTCACCCAGCGCCAATCAGCTGATGGGGGGCTCACACGCTGGGTGCATGCATGGGGCACCTGGTTCGTGCCCCCCATGTTTCTGCACCCAGGCCCATAGCCCCCCCCCCCACTCAAGCCCCTGGAGGGTATGGAGTTATGCAGTCCATTCCAGGATCAAATCAGAAACCAGGACAGCTTTTTGTAAATCTGGAACTGTCCCTGGACTAAAGGGACATTTGCAGGCTCTGCTAACTTACATCCTTGCACAAAGGTTTGCTGCAATTTTAAACTGGGAAGCAGGTACATAATGCCAATGGATTTATCCCCCCCCCCTTTTTTCATGAACCACAATGGCTATTCATGCTCAGAAGGGTATTGCAGAGTTCCTGAAAGTCTGGATATTTTACTTCTTTCGTCTCTTTGCTTCTGTCACTCAACCCATAAAAACTCGATTGACTCTTGTTTCAAAACCTTGTTTACTCTCTCCCACCCCCTCTCCTCTTTCTCTGAATCAAGCAAAGCTGGGAACCCTTTTCTTTTTGGTGCTTGAGAAATATCCCAATCAATATTTGGCTTTTATACAGTCGTTAACATTCTGTGTTTGTTGTTCCCAGACCTGCCAACTGTTTACACGCCAAACAGATCATGTTTTGCTTGTCAGGTTTCTAAGCTAGGTTTTAAATGTTTCATTTCCCTGACTGGTTCAGAGGACTTTCAGCCTGCACTCTACAACACATGAAGTCCGAGACAATGTCGTGAAATGCTATCTTACCCTAGACTTTGTTTTGAGGACTGGAGATGAAATATATATTGAGGTGCACGGCAAATATATTTTGTCAATAAACAGAAGTGCATACTTTGGTTGCACGTATCGGGGAGGAAAGCTTACCTAAGTGCTATCAGCCTTATGCAAATCCACACTTCTAGGAGGAAAAGCAAAACAAGGATTACCTCCTTGGAGTCTCACTTTGGCACTAATTTGCCCTCCCTTTGTCTGCAACGGTGGACAGAAGAATGATAACAATGCACATTTTTGACATCTAGGAATGGTGGTGCTTAATTTTTACACCCATTTGATGCACATTCTTAATAACCCAGTGATGTATAACATTTCACCAGTCTTCTCAATCAATGTGACAGCTGCAGTATGAGGGATTCTGGCTACACCATGTCAGCTGTCTGAAGCATATATTAAAAATCAACCTTTGTACTGAAAGAATGGTTGACATCTTATCTACGGTAGTGTTAAATCATCCAGTCTCCCGTGTTGCCTTGAATACATCTACATAACAATTCAGAAGAGAAGGGACAGACCATTTGAGAAAAATAAAGGCCAAGGACCAATCTACCCATTTCCCCCTATGCTCTGCTTGATGGTCATAGAATCGCAGAGTTGGATCACCTAGTCTAACCCACCTAGTCTAGGGTCATCTAGTCTAACCCACTCAATGCAGGAATCTCAACTATAGCATCCTGAATAGATGGCCACCCAACCTCTGCTCAAAAACCTCCAAGGAAGGAGAGTCCACCACCTTCCAAGGGAGACCATTCCACTGTCAAACAACTCTTACTGTCAGAAAGTTCTTGCTGATGTTGAGTCGGCATCTCCTTTCTTGTATCTTGAAGCCATTGGTTCAAGTCAAAGAACTCTACTTGCGAGGTTCTGATTTTGACCACTGATGGGGAGCCACTGGCTTTAACGGCTCTGAAATTTTTGAGGAAGGACTGTAGTGGCTGTGCATTCCGTTGGTCCCAAGTTTAATTTCCACCATCTCATAGAAGGTCCCTGCCAGTAACGCTGGAGAGCCCTTGTCCATGTGAGAGGGATATCTTCTTCTTACTGTGCAACACAGAAGCCAAGTGATCTGCCCATGGAGAAAGAGATTGCTCTTTATCCAATGACTTAGACAAATTCTTGGCTAGAATGATGCATGCTTCTGAATTCCAGCTGCTAGGGTGCACAAGCTGTCCAACTCAGATCATTGCTCCAGGCTTCTCATGGACATCTCTTTGACCATTGAACTAGATGGGTCTTTGTTCTGCTCCAACAGGGATCTTCCCATGTAAGTTCACATAGCACAGAGATGGAGAGTCTAAAGACCTCCAGATGTTGGACCCCAATTCCTATAATCCAAGATTATTGGTCATATACTTGCTGAGGCTGACGGTCATCTACATCTGGAGGCCCACTTGAATGGAAACCATGACACTCTAATGTTTTTTTAAACAAAGCAAAACAAGCTAGGATTCCTAAGTAAGCTTTGTACGTAAACATGATCTTTCAAGTTTTATCAATCCACTCCTGTTTATAAAATTGTTTGGGAGACTTCCAGTTACATACTGTATACATGACTTCATTGTTGTAGGCAATTTCTTGAGAAGCTCTTTATCAGGAATCTAGGGTTGTTGAGTCCAAGACCATAAAGAAGCATAGCTTTAGGTGTTATGTGCTATGTAATGCCAGTGGCGTAGCGTGGGGGGTGCAGGGGGGGCCGGCCGCACCGGGCGCAACATCTGGGGGGCACGCACTTGCACTCTCAGCTCTCTGCCCCTACCTGGCTCACTCACTCTCTCTCACTGCAGTGCTGGCTGTGCGAATCCGATCCGAGCCGCTGGGTCGCCGCCCACTGTGGAGGGGGTGGGTGCCAGGCGTGCGGTGCGGAGAGAGAGCGAGGGACTATCTGGGGGAGGGACAGTGCAGCGGCCGCCCAGCGCAGCGCTGAGCGCAGGAGAGAACCACAACAGACCAGACCAGGCAGCAGCAAGAAGAAGCTGGCAGTGGTGGCAGGTTAGGGGTTACGGGGCACAAATTACTTGCCTTGCCCCGGGTGCTGACAACCCACGCTACGCCACTGTGTAATGCAAAGAAAATCCTGGAGGCCATCAGCAACTGTGTTCCAGAACTCCATGATAATAATCCACACTATAATCTGTGCAATTTCTTTCCCCTTTTAATCTCATTGCATTGTTTTTCTTCCTTTTGGTAGCTTGCATTTTAAACTTTGTTTCTAAATAAAGCCGCGTGCTTAAGAGAAGCATGTGACTCCCCTGTGAATGGCAGACTCCATGAAAGATTGCATTGAATAAAAGTTAGCAAGAGGTGCTACACACTTGTAAAAAGCATGCACTGAAATTAGTCCTGTGAGGCTGCAAACCTCTGATATTGGTCTGGTAAATCTAGTTCAGTATTGTCTATACAGACTAACAGCAGCCCTCTACAGTTTCAGACAGCAGATATTTCCCATCTCTACTTGAAGATGTCAGGGATTTAACCTGTATGCAAAGCAGAGACTTTGCTGATGATCTATGGACTTTCCCATGTTATGGTAGAAAAGTCATAATGCAGTCCAGCTCTCCTGTTCATGCAGATACAGATCCTGATAGGAGGTATTTAATGGAAATATCCTGAATGGGTCTAAAATGCAATAATTTTTTTTTAAATTACCATATGTGATTAAAAAGCCATAGCAGAGGACAGAGTGAAACAATGTTGTGATAATTCTACCATGTGCAGTTGTTTCTCTGTGTTCCAGTTTGACATTCCAAATACAACCATTATAAGTTACTGGTGTTTTTTTTCAACTGGACCCCATTTCCTGCTCTTGGTGTGGTCTGTGTCTTGACTTCAGCCAAAACAGGTGAAAGCAGAGCTGCTGTTAAGAAAGCGGAGCCTAGTCGCTTTGCATTTTTAGGTGTGTTTTGATATTATCAGTAAGCACTTAGTCCTTCGTTCACCTGTTCCTAATTCCTCCGGGTCAATGGAGCAAGAGAAGGTATTTGGCTTGGTCAGGAGATAACCTTTGGATAAGAACCTCCTGCTCCACTCTTGTGTTGGGACTGCATTTACTTGTATAGTTGCTAATAGCCAGGCAGGCAGGTTATCGTTCCTGTAAAAAAACTGTTTCTCAAAAGAAGTGGAATGCAAACATGAGCGTAAGTTACAATTTAACCTTTTCAGAAATAAATTAGGCACCATCATTTGGAATGTTGACCTTAGGTTGTGTGTGTGTTGTGTGTAAGTACCAGGGCTGAGACGAAAACAACTGAAATTAGAATTATGGCCATTTTTGAGGGTGTACATAATATAAGAACATATAACGAGCCTGCTGGATCAGGCCAATGAGCTATCTCATCCAGCATCCTGTTGTCACAGCGGCCAACCAGATGACCATAGGAACCCTACAAGCAGAATATGAAAACAACAGTGCTGGGATTCCCAGTAACTGATATTCAGAGGTATAATGGTGTCTGACAGGGACAGGGGAGCCAATTTGTGCCCCAGGTTATGGGTTCCCAGTGTGTGTGACATCGTGACATCATGCCATGATGTCACATCATGACATCACATGTGCCTCCCCACCCCAGCCTCAGAACCTGATTTCTGATCCCACCGGAAGTCAGGTTCCAAGGTCTCGCATGGTCTTGTGAGACCTTGGAAGTTGCACAAAAATTTTGTGGGTGCTCAGGCACCCAGAGCCCCCTATAGATGGTACCCCTGGACAGGGAGAAGAACTTCAGGTGTCATTCGTCAGCAGCAGAAATATCAATGGTGGGTGGTTCATCATCTCTGTTGCCTGGTGCAGGGGGGTCCAGGGCCTGTGGATGTGTGGGGTGATGGGACCCCAACAACTGCCTGAGGATTCTGGGCACCAACATAAACACCAAGTGTACCTAATATCACCTGACAGAGGGTCAATTGCCACTGCCAAAGGGGCAGGAAAACAGGTTTGTACTCACACACAGTTATGCCTCCATTTCAAACCAACTGCTCTCTTGTTTTCGTGTCCTGGGTGACTTAGATGACAACTTGGGCTAGTCCTGTCTTGCTTCATTGTTTAGGAGAACTACTGACAAGTTGACACTTTTTCTAAACTCTTATTTTTTTGTTTGTTCCTCATGATTCACATCCATTATTTTTTTTTTACTGCTGTGCATTTGTGTGTGTGGTCCACATTAAATACGAGAAGCCCGAGTTAGTCACCCTTTCTTTTGTGTGTGAGTTAAGTTTAAAAAAAAATGAGAGAGGGAGCTCATTCACATTTGCTGAACGATATGCTCCAGCTGGTTTCAACTTCTTTCATCATATTTACCTCGGGCCTCTTATGTCAAGAGAGCAAATTAATGCACATCGCTTTGGGATGCTGATGTCATTGGTGACTAAGGGCCACCTGTTCTTCCCGAGGCTGGTGGCTGAGTCATAATGACACAGCACTTTCTTCCCTAGACCTATCATTCACTCAGAACAGCTGTTCTGGCTTCTAATAAACCAATACAACTCTCTTTCTCACTCACCTTATTTTAAACACAGCATTGTAAGCATGTATAACTCCCAATGTACACAGTACACAGTCTTTCAATGTAAACACGCTTTGGATCAGGCTGCACCGAATTCTGCTTCAAGACAGAACTTCAACACGTTTGGGATGCACTGATTAGGAACTGGTGGACCCATTATGATCCAGTTCTATATGGGGTGGGGTGGGACTAAGTTCATCCTGCCTCACTTCTGTGCGGATTTTAAGGGGAAATCCTTTAAAATCTGCATGGAAATGCAAACGTAAAAATATAAGAAGACAGAAATTGCCCAACATGGTTGCGAACTGCCCTGAGAGGTTGTGAAGTGCCCTGACAGTGGTGAACAGCCCTGAGATCATGTATGATTATACAGCTGGAAGGGACCCTAAGGATCATCTAGTCCAACCCCCTGCAGTGCAGATTTTTTTTTTTAAAAAAAGCATCCAAGACAGATGGCCATCCTACGAATCCACAGAGGAAGGGCAGTAGTGTGGTACCTTGGGTTACAGACGCTTCAGGTTACAGATGTTTCAGGTTACAGACTCCGCTAACCTAGAATTAGTACCTTGGGTTAAGAAAGCCATTTCCGAGCTCGGGAGGAGAGGGGATTGCGGGCTACCACCTCCCATACACGCGGGGGCTGGCCTTTTGCCCCCGCGAGATCCAGGGAATCCCCGGGCGTGTCTTCGACCCGGCCCGCCAATCGGCGGGCTGGGGAGGCGTGGCCTAGCCTACTTAAGGCCAGGCATGCCCGGGGACCGCCCTCTTTGCCCCTTTCCAGCTGAGCGGTTTTCCCATCCCACCCTCCCTTAGGCTTAACTAGCTATGACCTTGCTATGGACTCCGGTTGGTCGCTGCAAGGGGCCTGGTAGGAATTTTTCCAACTTGGCGCACTTTTAGACTTTTGGTTTTTTCGCCTACCTCATAGCAAACGTCACAACTTCCACGGTATTGGCGGTTAGGCATTGGCAGGGGTTATTGTTATGCAAATGAATGGGGGGGAAGGAAGCGCCATCACCTTCCCCCAAGGAAAAGGGTAGTCCGGTAGAGGACTCTGGGGGGCGTTGCCTTGTCCGAAACCTAGGGAGGTAAGGTCCTCCGGCACGCCCCAGAGCGGTGACACCCGTGGGATCCTAGTTGGCGTATTTCAACAGGACTCCCACGGCTTGTGGATAACCCTTCCCAGTCTCCATGCCGGGTAGTCAATAGGAGCCAATGCCTAAGGCCAATACCTTTCAATTCTGTAAGCAATAAAGTTGTGACCTTTTTATGCCCATTAACCTTAATAACGTGTCCAGTGTCTTCATTTCACATGGGGGAGGGGACTTGCCACACAACTTTGCTTTAGGATGAGAACAGAAATTGCGCCGCAGCGGCAGCGGGAGGCTCCATTAGCTAAAGTGGGGCTTCAGGTTAAGAACAGTTTCAGGTTAAGAATGGACCTCCAGAATGAATTAAGTTCTTAACCCAAGGTACCACTGTATACAAATTTAATAAATAATAATAAAATAAATGAAAGCACTTACAGGAGGTAGTCCGAGGGTTGTAAACAGCCTTGGCCCAGTATACCTGAAGGAGTGTCTCTACCCCCATCATTCTGCCCGGACACTGAGGTCCAGCTCCGAGGGCCTTCTGGCGGTTCCCTCACTGCGAGAAGTGAGGTTACAGGGAACCAGGCAGAGGGCCTTCTCGGTAGTGGCACCCGCCCTGTGGAACGCTCCCCACCCCAGCAGATGTCAAGGCAATAAACAACTATTTTACTTTTAAAAGACAACTGAAGACAGCCCTGTTCAGGGAATTTTTAAATGTGTGACATTTTAATGCATTTTTAATCTTTGTAGGAAGCCGCCCAGAGTGGCCGGGGAAACCCAGCCAGATGGGCGGGGTACAAATAATAAATTACTATTACTATTACTATTGTAGTGCTGCCCGGCTCCCTCTGTTTAAAACTTCTCCCCATTTTAAAATGCTCCCAGAAGTCTTCCAGCAGCTGAGAGTCTCAGGAGGCTTCCACAGTGGAACATCTTTCCACCACGCACTTTCAACAGAATAGAGCAATTTCCTCTGGGAACGATGGGACTTGAAACCCTGGAGAGCTAACGTAGACCATGGATGAGCCCTCCAGATGTTTTCCACAAATTTATAATAACCCACTTTGGCTCAGTTGGTAAAGCCTGAGACTCTTAATTTCAGGACTGTGGGTTTGAGTCCCACGTTGGGCAAAATATTCCTGTGTTGCAGGGGGGAGACTAGATGATTCTTGTGGTCCCTTCCAACTCTGTAAGTCTATGATTCTAATCCACACTTTCAGAAAAGTATAGCGGGTAGAGTACAACATACAGTGGAACCTCTGGTTGCAAACAGGATCCGTTCCGGAGCCCCGTTTGCAACATGAGCAGAACGTGACCTGTGTCTGTGTGGGTTGTTATTCGCCACTTCTGCGCATGCACGTGACATCATTTTACGCATCTGCACATGCGCGAGCAGCGAAACCCGGAAGTAACCCTTTCCAGTACTTCCGGGTCGCCACGGGACGCAACTTGAAAACGCTCAACCTGAAGCAAACGTAACAAGAGGTATGACTGTAAAAGGATAAACACAACAAAATATCATTTAAAGCATTAATAAATACTGATTGGTTAAAAGGAAAATGATCCATGCTGTAAAGACCTGTCCAGGCAAATCAGTTTTCACAAGACAACTGAAGCAGGTGGGGAGGTGTTTCTCCTGGCAAACCTCTACTGGGCTGCAACTTCCATTGTCCCTGATCACTCATTTGTTGTTGTTTAGTGGTTTAGTTGTGTCCGACTCTTTGTGACCCCATGGACCAGAGCACGCCAGGCACTCCTGTCTTCCACTGCCTCCCGCAGTTTGGTCAATCTCATGCTGGTAGCTTCGAGAACACTGTCCAACCGCCATCGCCTTTCTCCCAAGGAGCAGGCGTCTTTTAATTTTGTGGCTGCTGTCACCATCTGCAGTGATCATGGAGCCCAAGAAAGTAAAATATCTCACTGCCTCCATTTCTTCCTCTTCTATTTGCCAGGAGGTGATGGGACCAGTGGCCATGATCTTCGCTTTTTTGATGTTGAGCTTCAGACCACATTTTGCGCTCTCCTCTTTCACCCTCAATAAAAGGTTCTTTAATTCCTCCTCACTTTCTGCTATCAAGGTTGTGTCATCTACATATCTGAGGTTGTTGATATTTCTTCCGGCAATCTTAATTCTGGCTAAGGATTCATCCAGCCCAGCCTTTCGCATGATGAATTCTGCATATACGGTAAGTTAAATAAGCAGGGAGACAATATACAGCCTTGTCATACTCCTTTCCCAATTTTGAATCACTCCTTTCCCAATTTGATCACTCATAGGATTAGCTTAATCATGAAGTTCAATTTTGTGTCTATGCTATTCTAAACAGCTCATGCGGCAATATGATATGGTCCAGTTTTTAAAGGCAGAAATGCAATTGAGTCAATATCATACCTCTAAAGTCTCATTGTAGCTTGAATGAGACAATAGTAACCCAAGTTAAAGAAGGTATATTTCTTGTCTCCCTCCAAATTTGCTGCCTTCTTCCATTGGAAAATAGGTGATTTTTAAGGTGCTCCCAGACTGTCATTATTTTACAAGGAAGGATTCAAGCGCATGCTGATAATTTAGGTTTGGCCAATTAACGTGCGTTAAAGCGCTCTGTCGCTCTATTGCAATGAATCCACTTTTGAAATAAACAGCAGACTTTTTGCTGTTGGGAAAATGCATTAAAAAGCATGGGATGAATGAATGATTAAGGGGGGAATGTTTAAATACCCCGCAAGCAAATCAGAATGAATGCTCAATAAAAGCCAGACTTTCCTTAAGCTTTGTGGGAGCAGATCAGGTGGAATCCTCAATATAACAAAGGTCATCTGCTAAAAGTAAATTTTGAAATACCCCACTTCTTTGATAATCTGCTAGCAGAGACAAAATTTTTCTACTGGGTCTAGTAAAATCTAAAAATTAATGAATTCAACTAAATTAATATTTTTTTGGGGGGGGGTTAAGAAAACAGAAGATTTCAACTGAGAGTTGTTAGCTAACGTCCTACAGGACTGATGGGCAAACCAACATCTGCAATTTATTTTGCCAACAACTTGGACGTTTTCAAGAAACCCACCAGTCCCTGATCTCAATGACCCCTAAAAAGTGCCCTTTCCGTGAGAAAACGGTCAAATACGGCTGCCTGCTATGAACTGTTAAGAGGAAACAGTCACGGCTAGCTGCCGACTGACTGGAGATTCATAAAATCACAATCCATTAAAAAAAAAAATGCACATCCAGTATGATCCTCCAGAGCTCCGTTTAAGATTTCAAAGCAGCAGCTTTTATTCTGATTCCGCTGGCCTCATTGAGAAGGAATGGGCAGCTGCTGAGTTCCATCACGGTCACTGAATCCTTGCAATTCATTCATACTCATGTCAGAGGCCCCACTGCACACACAATGGCATTCCTGGCAATGCGCTAGGCACCAACACACACTCACAAAATCTGTGTGTCAGCACTGAGCTAGTGGCAGCCCAGCTGAAGGAGGAGAGAGAAATCAGTTTTCACATACCCTCCAATATTTCTCCGATGAAAACGGGACGTCCTATTGCATAATAATAATAATAATAATAATAATAATAATAATAATGTGTAATAATAGTGTGACTGGGCAGCTTCCAACATATATAAAAATATAATAAATAAATAATAATAATAATAATAGTGTGACGCGGCAGCTAAAAAAGCCAATGCAATTCTGGGCTGCATCAATAGGAGCATAGCATCTAGATCAAGGGAAGTAATAGTGCCACTGTATTCTGCTCTGGTCAGACCTCACCTGGAGTACTGTGTCCAGTTCTGGGCACCACAATTCAAGAAGGACACTGACAAACTGGAACGTGTCCAGAGGAGGGCAACCAAAATGGTCAAAGGCCTGGAAACGATGCCTTATGAGGAACGGCTAAGGGAGCTGGGCATGTTTAGCCTGGAGAAGAGGAGGTTAAGGGGTGATATGATAGCCATGTTCAAATATATAAAAGGATGTCACATAGAGGAGGGAGAAAGGTTGTTTTCTGCTGCTCCAGACAAGCGTACACGGAGCAATGGATCCAAACTACAAGAAAGAAGATTCCACCTAAACATTAGGAAGAACTTCCTGACAGTAAGAGCTGTTTGACAGTGGAATTTGCTGCCAAGGAGTGTGGTGGAGTCTCCTGCTTTGGAGGTCTTTAAGCAGAGGCTTGACAACCATATGTCAGGAGTGCTCTGATGGTGTTTCCTGCTTGGCAGGGGGTTGGACTCGATGGCCCTTGTGGTCTCTTCCAACTCTATGATTCTATGATTCTATGAATAATAATAATAATTTTATTATTTATACCCCAAACATCTTACTGGGCTGCCCCAGCCACACTGGGCAGCTTCCAACATATATAAAAATATAATAAAGCATTAAACATTAAAAATCTTCACTATACTGGGATGCCTTCAGATATCTCCGATAAGTTGTATACTTACTTATCTCCTTGGTTTGGGGGTTGCAAAAAGGCCGTGAATGATTCGAAGCCTAATGAAAAAGAAAAGTTTTCACCTTGTGCCTAAAAAAATACAATGAAGGCACCAGGTGAGCCTTTCTGGGGAGAGCATTCTACAAGCAGAGAGCCACTGCAGAAAAGGCCCTGTTCTTGTGTTGCCACCCTGTGGACTTCCTATGGAGGGGGCACATGAAGAAGGGTCTCAGATGACCTTGGCCCCTAGGAGTTGCCTCCTATGGGGCTCAGAAAGAGGAATAACTGGGCACAACCCCGCTGTCACCCCATCTCATCCCACTGCCCTCTTTATCCAATGAATATTATGTGCAGGATTCAAATCATAAGATGCAGTAGGTGTATCACAAGATACAGCAATGCTTCCTGACTCTGTGAGTCAAAAACTGAGACGATTGTCTCTTTCCAGCCTCATAAACATTTTGGGTAGGCTGTCTTCATGAATATTATGCTAGAGACCATCTCAGCCAGACTGGCACTGCAATTTCTGGAAAGAGCTGTTAGCTAAACTGGCAGCTCTCTTTCTTCGCAGACTTTAAGGTTATTTCATTGCCCTGCTGTCTGGAAGAATACAAGCTCTGTGTCTGTGACTGAGCTCAGATTCACTTGTTTATTGGAGGGAAAGCTCTCAGCCTCCAAAAGAATTTTATGAGATTGGACTGGAAGTTAGCCTTATCAGAGTGAGCAAGACTGAATGCAAATGTAATCTAGCATTCTATAGCTTGAACGTATTAGATAGTTGTTCCTGTAAGAATCTGGTTAGTCACTGTGTGAACAGGTTGCTGGCCTAGCTGGGGCATTGGTCTGATCCTGCGGACTCTTCTTGCATCTTCTTATCAACTGAAACTTATTTGCTAGAGAACTCAGACTGACGGGAAATAAATAATTCTTCGCACAAAGTGTATTTAATTTATGGAATTTGCTGCCACTAGATATGGAAATGACCCTGAGTTTAGTTGGATTAAAAATCGGATTAAATTCATGGAAGATAGGTTCTATCGATAGCTACAGTTAGGGTGGTTATATGCAACCTCAAAATTGAAACATAGCATTTCATTGGACTACCAGTTGCTGTGCTAGGAATTTACAGAAATCCATTCACTGGGAAGCACAAGAAACTAAGTACAGTGGTACCTCGAGTTACAAACGCCTCAGGTTACAAACGCTTCAGGTTACAAACTGCGCTAACCTGGAAGAATTACCTCGAGTTGAGAACTTTGCCCCAGGATGAGAACGGAAATCGTGTGCCGGCGGCACCATGGCAGCAAAAGGCCCCTGTCAGGGAACTGCCATCAGAGCATCAGGTGGTGGAGGGGCTCAGGGAGGAAGAAAGAGACTCAACAGCTGAAGCAGGGACCAGCAGGGGGAGGAGTGGATCTCTGAGGGAATGCGAGCAGGAGGGAGGGCTCAGGGACGCTTCCAGCGAGAACAGTGGGGAGGTATCTGAGTCTCCCATAGGGAGACCCACACCTCGCCGGAAACTGTCACGCCGTGAGTCCAGGAGACGCGTTTCCGTTAAGGAGCTCCTTTGCTGGAAACGCTTCCGCAGACAGCCACTGTCGGACTCTACTAGTGACTAGAGCAGACATGTCTGAGGAGCTCCGTCACACACGGAGGTTTGTGGGGTCGCACAAACTCTGAGGGAGCACGTTTTACGCACAAGCAGCTAATCAATCCCTAACAGCAGTCCGACAGTCTCTGTACGCTGCCTGTGCAAGAGAAAGCATCATGAGCGAACCAACCGGAACCGGAGGAGCGGGGGCTGGAGCTGGTCCAAGCTTGGAAGATAGATACCGAGCGTTGGAGGTCCAACTGGCGCTGCAGACGGCGAGGCTGGAGGAGAGAAGGGCTCAGGATGCAGACAAGAAGGGGAGAGCCACTCAGTTCCCCAGAAAGGTACCAGGATTGGTGCAGAAATTTGGGGGGGACCCCAAGGATTACCATGCCTTTAGGACAGAGATGCAATATGCCATTAATGTGCAGTTCGATGAGTTCCCTGATGAGGAATCGCGAGTTGCTTTCGTAATTGGGCATCTTGAGAAAGGGGCGAGAGACTGGGTTCGACCCCTAATGGCAACGCACAATGACGTACTAAAGGACACGATGAAGTTCTTTCGTGCAATGGATATCATGTTTTCCAGCGATATTGAGGAAGGGGTGGTGCGCAGACAGCTAATGGCTTGCAAGCAGGGAAGTCGATCTGTCCGTGAGTACTGGACTGAGTTTACCATGCTGATTCACAGACTGGGTTGGGATTTATCGGCGCCACCCATTCAGATGCTATTTGAAGAAGGTCTTTCTTCGGCGGTGAAAGACGAGCTGTCACGGAGCCCCAGGGCGGGGTCTATGGATCAGCTGACCAAATCTGCGCTGACCATAGGAGCGCGGCAGGAGGCAAGAGCCTTGGAGAGGCGGGAAGGGAGAGGGGAACGTTGGAAGGAGTTCCGCATTCCAGACATTCCTGAGCCAGCTTTCCCGCCGGCAGAGCCGATGGAAATCGGAACAGCGCGCGCGCGCGCATTTTCAAAAACCAGCGAGGGGGCTAAGAAGGAGGGAAAGGGCGCCCGGAAATGTTATCTCTGCCAACAGCCAGGCCACTTTGCCAGAGTCTGCCCCCAGAGGAAGGAATGGCAAGGGATGGTGGGAGCTGTTGAGGGGGGAGAACAGGGGGGAACGGAGCAGGTAAAAGCCAACGCCTGGTTGCCACAATCGGGGCACTGCAGCCAGGCCAAAGAGCAGTGAAAGTGCCCGTGCCAGAAGCTCCTCGACCTGCTCTAGTGATTGAAGTGTCGCTAGAGCTGCAAAATGGGCACCCCCTAAAAATAAAGGCGCTATTGGACTCAGGCAGCTCCTGCAATTTTATGAGCAAGGAGTTTGCTGCTGAACACCAGATACAGACTATCCCTTTAAGCAACCCCCTGCAGGTGACCACGATTGATGGCAGGGAGTTGTTGGGAGGAGGAGTCAGCTTGCAGACTGTCCCAATGATAATGAGGGTGGCAAGGCACACAGAACTGATAGCGTTTAATGTGGCCACCCTGGGAGGCGCTCCCATTATTTTGGGAATGAGCTGGCTAGCTCTACATGATCCGCTGGTTGGCTGGCATCAAAGAGTGGTGTCCTTTGGTTCAGCACATTGCTTAGAACACTGCAAAGGGGAAAAGGGTTCAGCAGGGGCCCAAGCCACCCTAGCAGGGACTGAAGTAATGGAGAAGGTGAAGGTACCACCACAGTATGCAGATCTCAGCGACGTGTTCAGCGAGAAGGAAGCTGACCAACTACCACCTCATAGGCCCTTTGATTGCCAGATCAATTTACTCCCTGGAGCACAGCTTCCCGTGGGCAAGTTGTATGCCATGTCAGACAGAGAAATGCAGGAGTTGCGAGGGTTTATTGACAAGAACCTGAAGAGAGGCTTCATCAGAGAGTCCAAAGCAGCAGGGGGTAGCCCAGTGTTTTTTGTGGACAAAAAAAACGCGGACAAGCCGAGACTTGTATGTGATTTTAGGAGGTTAAATGCAGTGACTGAACCAGTGGCTTTCCCTATGCCCAGGATTGATGATATTTTGACCAGGGTGAGGAAGGGAAAGATTTTCACAAAGCTGGATCTAAGGGGGGCGTACAACCTGATACGCATAAGGAAAGGGGATGAATGGAAAACCACCATGTTTACCCCTTTGGGGGCATTTGAATACCTCGTTATGCCATTTGGATTACAAGCAGGCTCAGCGTGTTTTCAATCTTTTATGAACCACGTACTGGGCCCTTTGCTCTACAAGAATTGCGTTGCTTTCCTAGATGATGTGTTGGTGTATTCGGAGAATGAGGAGCAACATGTGAGAGACGTCAGAGAAGTGTTGAGCAGACTGCAAGCCAACAGGCTGTGGGTGAAACTGGAGAAGTGTCGGTTCCATACCAAGGAGGTGGAATTCCTGGGGTACCGCCTGTCAGACAAGGGATTGGCCATGGATCCCGGCAAGGTACAGGCAGTGCTGGAATGGAAAACACCCAAAACCAAGAAGGATGTGCAGAGGTTCCTAGGGTTTGGAAACTTTTATCGTAAGTTCATCCGCAACTTCGCCCATCTGACGGTGCCCATCACTGACTGTCTCAGCAGTAAAAAGAAGTTTGTATGGACGGCGGAGGCAGAGCGAGCGTTTGAGGAGCTGAAAAGGGCCTTTGCCTCTGAAGAACAACTTCTGCATGTGGATTTACGAAAGAAGCTAAGGGTTGAAACAGACGCATCTGACAGAGCCATAAGGGCGGTGCTTCTTCTGCAGCCGGGGAAGGAGGAGTCAGAGTGGCGACCGTGTGCCTTCTTTTCGCGAAAGCTGAACAAATCCGAGAGGAACTACACGGTGTACGACCGAGAACTTCTTGCTATTCATGAGGCGTTCCGGAGATGGAGGCATCTGCTAGTTGGTGCACAACATAAGGTGCAAGTGTGCACGGACCATAAAAATCTAGAGTACTGGAGAACTGCGCGAGTGCTCAACCAAAGGCAGTTGAGATGGGCCCAGGAGTTCTCCAAATTTAACTTTGAGATTTGTTACGTGCCAGGCCCAGAGAATGTTAGGGCGGATGCTCTCTCACGCAAACCTGAATATTTGGAGGGGGAGGGAGCACCCGAAGAAACCCATATCATTCCAGAGGACCGCTGGGTGTGTGGGGCGACTTTGGTGGGGCAAAGGGAATTGGTAGAGGGTACGGTGCATGATGCATACTCCCAGGACAAACTCAGGGGTCTCAGGAGGGAGGAAGACAAATCCGGAGGTTTTGAGGAGAGAAACGGGGCATTGTATTATAAGGGAGCGTTATATATACCTGAAGGGGAATTGAGGGAGAAGGTACTCAAGCAGCTGCACGATAGCCCCACAGCAGGGCATTTTGGGCAACACAAGACCATGTGGCTGGTTACCAGGGAATTTTGGTGGCCCAAGGTCAGGGAAGATGTGCGGGAGTATGTGAGAGGGTGTGAACAATGCCAAAGAGCCAAGGGGGAGAGGCGGGCGCCGGCTGGTTTATTAGAACCACTGCCCACACCTGAAAGACCGTGGGAAGCAGTGGCAATAGATTTCATGACTGATCTGCCAAGGTCTAGAGGGAAAACAGCCATCATGGTTGTAGTAGACCTGTTAACTAAAATGGCCCACTTTATAGCCTGCTCACATGCGGTCACAGCAGAAGAAACAGCCAAATTGTTTGTAGAGAATGTGTTTCGGTTGCATGGCGCCCCCTTGAGGGTGGTTTCAGACCGAGGGAAACAATTTACTTCCAGGTTCTGGAGGAAGCTCATGAGCTTACTGCATGTAGAGGTTAATTTTTCAACGGCCCGTCATCCAGAAACCAACGGGCAGGCGGAAAGAGCAAATGGGGTTCTCCAACAATATTTGCGGTGTTATGTTAATGACAGAGAGAATGATTGGGTGGAGAAGCTGGCGTTGGCAGAATTTGCCTACAACAATGCAGAGAACGTGTCCACGGGGATGAGCCCCTTTTTGGCTAATCACGGGTGCCATCCCAGAGCCTTCCCAGGGGGGGAGGGGGAGAACTGGAGCGTTCCAGCTGCAGAACAGTTCGTTGAAGAAATGGAAGCGATCCATCGCCAGCTCCAACTCAACTTAAACAGGGCTAAGGAGGAATATAAGAGGCAGGCAGACAAAAACAGAAGGGAAGGTGAAAGCATCAGGGTGGGGGACCAGGTGTGGCTGTCAACCCAAGGGTTGCCGTTCAAAGGAGGTTGTAAGAAATTAAGACCCAAAAGGCTGGGTCCGTTTGAAGTCATGCAGCAGGTCAATCCAGTGGCTTTCAGGCTCCGGTTACCGAACCACATGAAGCTGCACCCAGTTTTTCACAGGTCGTTGCTGTCACCGTATAGAGGAGACAGTGAAGGGAGGGTCATTAGGGGACCAGCAATGGAGGAGAAGGAACACAGCTACCATGTAGCGGAGATCCTCGATTCCAGGTGGAAGGGAGATCAAGTAGAGTATTTGGTAATGTGGGAAGGGGAACCGGAGTCGGAAAACACCTGGGTTAGGGCAGAGGATGTCAATGACGAAGTTTTAATAGAGACTTTTCATCAGAGGTTCCCACGTAAACCTCAGCCTGTAGCGAGGTTCCGAAGGGAATACTTTGCCACCACCGACGAGGAAGAGGAGTTGGAGGGGTTCCCAGATTCTGAAGAGGAAGAGGATTCAGCGAGCCAGGACGACGATCGATGGAGGGAATTGTTCGAGACGTCGGAAGATGAGGAAGATTCTTTTCGGGGTTTTAGCCCTTCACCTCCCAGGGGAGAGGAAATGGGAGGGGGTGAGGGGGGCCCTGGAGGGGAGGTGGATGTCAGGGAACTGCCATCGGAGCATCAGGTGGTGGAGGGGCTCAGGGAGGAAGAAAGAGACTCAACAGCTGAAGCAGGGACCAGCAGGGGGAGGAGTGGATCTCTGAGGGAATGCGAGCAGGAGGGAGGGCTCAGGGACGCTTCCAGCGAGAACAGTGGGGAGGTATCTGAGTCTCCCATAGGGAGACCCACACCTCGCCGGAAACTGTCACGCCGTGAGTCCAGGAGACGCGTTTCCGTTAAGGAGCTCCTTTGCTGGAAACGCTTCCGCAGACAGCCACTGTCGGACTCTACTAGTGACTAGAGCAGACATGTCTGAGGAGCTCCGTCACACACGGAGGTTTGTGGGGTCGCACAAACTCTGAGGGAGCACGTTTTACGCACAAGCAGCTAATCAATCCCTAACAGCCCCATTAGCAAAAGCATGCCTCTAGTTAATAATGGTTTAAGGCCCGCGAGGGACGCGGGTGGCGCTGTGGGTTAAACCACAGAGCCTAGGGCTTGCCGACGGGGTGAGCTCCCGTTGCTTGGTCCCTCCTCCTGCCAACCTAGCAGTTCAAAAACACGTCAAAGTACAAGTACCTTCAGGAAGGTAAACGGCGTTTCCGTGCACTGTTCTGGTTCACCAGAAGCGGCTTACTCATGTTGGCCACATGACCCAGAAGCTGTACGCTGGCTCCCTCGGCCAATAAAGCGAGATGAGCGCTGCAACCCCAGAGTCGGCCACGACTGGACCTAAAGTCAGGGGTCCCTTTACCTTTAAGGTTAAAAAAGGACCTCCAGAATGAATTAAGTTCGTAACTAGAGGTACCACTGTACTTGCATTGTTATTCACATGTAGCATGAGCATGAATAGATGTCATAACTGTCAACAGCCCTAGATATCCCATTTTTTTCCAGTGAGAGTATGGTTGCCATTTTGGGCACCTTGCTCTCTCTCGATTTTGGCCTGAGGTCTCACCCCTCAAAAAGTGCCTTTTTGGGTCTGCTATCTTGTACAGCGCCTCGATATCAACATTTTTTGGTGATGTGCCTCCAAAAAGCACTTTTGGGGGGTCTGCAATTTTGCACAGTGCCCCCAAACATGTGTTTTTGGGCACCTTGTCCAAAAATGCTTTTTCCGGATCTGCAATATCTTGCATCTGGGATTTTGGACCCAGGGGATGGTGTCCCAGATTTGGGTCACGTTGTGTTGAAGGGTATGAAATCTCAAATATTAATATTGTTTGTGCGTTTGTGTGTGTGTGTGTGTGCACACTCAATTCTTCATATTACAAATTTACCACAAACCTTGGCAAATGGAATGCTGTTCCAGAGCACACTTGATCTTAGCTGACAGGCCAACAATAGTATAAAATGGCAGAAACAGAACAGTAAGGTTTTTATAGGGGGAGTCTTAAGGTGTGATGACCACCTGTCCAGGTTCTTTTTTTTCCTCTTCCTGGGTTGCCAATGAAAGCATCAAGCCTTGGAAACCAGGAGGAAAGGTTGAAGGAGCTGGGCATGTTTAGCCTGGAAAAGAGGAGATTGAGAGGAGATATGATAGCCATCTTCAAATAGCTCAAGGGCTATCACACGGAAGAAGGAACAAGCTTGTTTTCTCCTGCTCTGGAGGGTAAGAATCGAACCAATGGCTTCAAGTTACAAGAAGGGAGATTCTGACTAAACACCAGGAAGAACTTTCTGACAGTAAGTGCTGTTTGACAGTAGAATTGTCTCCCTTGGGAGGTTGTAGACTTCATTGGAGGTTTTTAAGCAAAGGTTGGATGGCCATCTGGCATGGATGCTGTAGTTGAGATTCCTGCATTTCAGGGGGTTGGAATAGATGACCCTCGGGTCCCTTCCAACTCTACAATTCCATGAATCTATGATTCTATAAGCTGCTACATTGAAGGAACTCCAAGTAAACGTCTCTTCAACATTAAGGCTGCAGTCTTTTACTCACTTAACTGGAATTCAAGGATGGATAAATCTGTCACTTTTTGCTCTCTCGGTTTCTTTCTTCCTTTATTTTTTTCAATCTTCAGCTCAGTTCTCCAGATTTCAGCAACAATTTGTGAATTATCATTATTTCAATCATCATCGTTCTTATTACCCACCCTTCACCGTAAGGTCTCAGGGCGGGTTCCAACAATTAAAGCACAACATTAAGGTTAAACACAATGTTGCACAATATGAAAAACAGTTTAAAATGACTTAAAATTGCAGAAATAAGGTGGGTCCTATAAACATACATCTCAAGTGTCAAAAGAGGCACATCTTCAGCATTTGCCCAAAGCTGTATAATTAACGTTCCAGATGCATCTCTGTGGGAAGGAATTCCACAACTCAGAGGCCGCCATGGAGAATTCCCTCTCCTGGGCTGCCACCGGCTGAGGGCAGTGGAACAACCAAGAGCACACCTGGCCCACCCATGAGGCAAGGTGAGGTGACTATCTTCTGAGGTCTACTAAAGGTCTACATCAGGATCAGCTTTCTCTGTGGGTCCTGTTGCAGACAGAGGAAGCTGAACCAGATGTAGACCTTTAGTAGACCTCATGTTCCTGATGCAAATCTCCACTTGCTCCTTCTTCCGGGGGGGGGGGGGCATTTTGTGGTTTACCTATGTCAGAGCTGCTCCCAGATCCTAGCTCCCAGAGGATCACGCTAGCCAGCGTTCACTTTATAAAAGTCTTTATTGAGTTACAGTTTCCATTTCCAAGCTGCCGCGCGCAGCTCTACGTCTTATAAGCTAGACCGGCGAAGCTCCATCTGAGTCTCCGCCCCCTGTACACCAACTTAATACCCTAGCCTTACTCCACCTTTTCCGCCTGACCGTTCTTCTCTGGGTCCCTCTGCCCCCCGTGGTCTCTTCCTTCCTGGACTCTTCTGACGCTGACCCCCCGGACCCTTCTGTCTCCTTGCGTCGGGCTTTAGGACCTGGCTCCCTTTCCGGGCTGCTTACTGCGCCGCCTTCCTGTGCATTTGAACTTGGCGCGCGCGCCCAACCTTCCACTTTCCGCTTGACCGTTTCTTCGCTCCCCGATGGAGGTGTGGCCACTCCTGACTCATGCCCTCCCCCCTGCGGCGAGCTGCCGGAGCTCGATACCTGGCGCCCTTCCTCTCCACTGCGCTCTGTTGGGGATGCTGGCCCCGATTTCCAACTGCTGCCCTCTGAACCCCCTCTGGACCCTTCTTCCTGGGGTGTCCCCCTAGGCTCCCCCCTTGCTCTGGCCACTGGCGCTCCTTTCTGTGAATCTTCTGATTCACTGGAAAGACTCGGAGATCTCGGGTTGTCGTCATCACTCATCTTTTCTTCGGACTCCTCCCCCTCACTCTCTGTTTCCTCCCTTGCCCTCGCCTCTGCTCCTGAACCCCTGACAACCTAGGTGCCAAAATGTCTTGGGCCAGTCCTGACCAAGAGGGCACCTTCCACTGCACCCAAGAGGCTCTGTAGAGAATGAGGTGGTCTTTCAAGTATTTGGGGCCTGAGTCGGTTAGAGCTTCAAACACTAATGGGGGCACCTTAAATTGGACCCAGAAACGGGTTGTATGAGTTCTGAAGGGACCCCCTCTCCCCAGACTATGATCAGGCTGCTGCATTTTGGACCAATTGCAGGTTCTGAACCATCTTCTAGGGTGGCCCCACATAGAGTACAATAGGTAAAAGGTAAGGTAAAGGACCCCTGGACCATTAAGTCCAGTCAAAGGTGACTATAAGGAGGAGTGCTCATCTCGCTTTTCAGGCTGAGGGAGCCAGCGCTTGTCCACAGACAGCTTTCCGGGTCATGTGGCCAGCATGACTAAACCGCTTCTGGCACAATGGAACATTGTGATGGGTATCAGAGCGTATGGAAATGCAGTTTACCTTCCTGCCACAGAGGTACCTATTTATCTACTCACGCTGGTATGCTTAAAAATGTAAAGGTACCCCTGACCGTCAGGTCCAGTCGCGGACGACTCTGGGGTTGCGGTGCTCATCTTGCTCTATAGGCCGAGGGAGCCGGCATTTGACCGCAGACAGCTTCCGGGTCACGTGGCTAGCATCACTAAGCCCCTTCTGGTGAAGCAGAGCAGCGCATGGCTACACCGTTTACCTTCCCACTGGAGCGGTACCTATTTATCTACTTACACTTTGACGTGCTTTGGAACTGCTAAATTAGGAGAAGCTGGGACAGAGCAATGGGAGCTCACCCCGTCATGCAAATTTGAACCACCAACCTTCCAATCAACAAGCCCAAGAGGCTCAGGGGTTTAGACTACAGCACCACCCGTGTCCCTTGTACATTACAATAATCCAGTCTGGAAGTTACCAAATCATGGAGTACAGTGGCCAGGTCATCTCTGTCCAACACGTAGGTGGCAAACTAGTCATGTTGTTGTTTAGTCGTTTAGTCATGTCCGACTCTTTGTGACCCCATGGACCAGAGCACGCCAGGCACTCCTGTCTTCCACTGCCTCCCGCAGTTTGGTCAATCTCATGCTGGTAGCTTCGAGAACACTGTCCAACCATCTCGTCCTCTGTCGTCCCCTTCTCCTTGTGCCCTCCATCTTTCCCAACATCACGGTCTTTTCCAGGGAGTCTTCTCTTCTCATGAGGTGGCCAAAGTATTGGAGCCTCAGCTTCAGGATCTGTCCTTCCAGTGAGCACTCAGGGCTGATTTCCTTCAGAATGGAGAGGTTTGATCTTCTTGCAGTCCATGGGACTCTCAAGAGTCTTCTCCAGCACCTTAATTCAAAAGCATCCATTCTTTGGTGATCAGCCTTCTTGATGGTCCAGCTCTCACTTCCATACATCACTACTGGGAAAACCATAGCTTGAACTATATGGACCTTTGTTGGCAGGGTGATGTCTCTAAACTAGTCATAGAATTATAAAATCGTAGACTTGGAAGGGACCTCGAGGGTCATCTAGTCCAACCCCCTGCAATGCAGGAATCTCCGCTAAAGCATCCATGACAGATGGCCACCCAACCTCTGTTTGAAAACCTCCAAGGAAGCAGAATCCACAACCTCCTGAGGTAGAGCATTCATAGCTGAAAGGTCTCCTAGCCACTGAGGTCACCTGAGCCCCTAGTGAAAATTCGTCATCATTCTAGTTTGAATTTGAATAAGAACATTATTGTTAAATTTCTATACCACCCTTCATCTGAGGATTGCAGGGCAGTTTACAATATAAAAACCTTTCGTGAACTTTTATGCACAATTCCACCTAAAACATGCAGGTATTGTACACGCTGCTTGGTTGCAGAACTGTATTGCGTAATTCAGAGTTGTATGCATTTCGAATGATTGCTGTGTTTCAGTTTGCGTATTGGTTTGTGAAGTGCAGGTTAGGTTATTTCTCACTGAAATGCGTGAACAAAATTTGATTGCTCCCCCAGCCTCACCTGGAAGTAAGTCCCAGTGAGCATAATAGGACTTACCTTTGAAGAGGCAGATATTGGATTAAGGTAAAGATAAAGGAACCCCTGACCTTTAGGTCCAGTCGCAGACAACTCTGGAGTTGAGGTGCTCATCTCGCTTTATTGGCCGAGGGAGCCGGCATACAGCTTCCGGGTCATGTGGCCAGCATGTGGTGAACCAGAGCAGCGCACGGAAACGTCGTTTACCTTCCTGCCAGAGCGGTACCTATTTATCTACTTGCACTTTGATGTGCTTTTGAACTGCTAGGTTGGCACGAGCAGGGACTGAACAATGGGAGCAGGGATTCGAACTGCTGACCTTCTGATCAGCAAGCCCTAGGCTCTGTGGTTTAGACCACAGCACCACCTGCGCCCCAGATATTGG
The DNA here is from genome assembly GCF_965112155.1 of Podarcis liolepis. Classification (NCBI taxonomy): domain Eukaryota; kingdom Metazoa; phylum Chordata; class Lepidosauria; order Squamata; family Lacertidae; genus Podarcis; species Podarcis liolepis. The sequence continues at coordinate 13,064,963 of NC_139560.1, forward strand.
ATTACAATGAAACATATTTCAAGGTTCGTCCTCTGTAAACATGACCCAAGTTTGCTAGAGTCAAAACATCCTGCGTAAGCCTGGCATGATATTCACCCACCATAGGATGAGCTGGGTAGTGCTTTCTTGACCAAAGCTGTCCCCTAAATCTCTATGCTAAAAATAGGCAAAGGTTTCATTGTTTAAGGAGAAAAAACTCGGCGCAGAGGGGAAGTGACAGTAGTACATAAATGCCATGAATCTAAAGGAAACAATCACCAGCCACCCCCACCCCTCCTGAGGAATAAATAAGAGACAATGAAATCCATGACTTGGACAGAAGTGAAAGACAAAGTTGTGAGCCATAAATCCACCCCCTTTTATCGTGTTATAAATCCTGCAACCGTCCAAACAACACATGCATATCTGCATTTTGTCGCCTATCAGGAAAGGGGAAGGAGGGCCAGGTGACAGGATGCTAGGAAGTTAGAAAATAGCTTTTTCGTTAATGGGAAAAGGGAACCATTAATAAAAAGAACGGATTTCAGAAAGGAAACGGACTCTCACCTTCCTTCTGCAAAGCCTCTTATCCTCTGCCCCACGGACTGTTTACCTCTTTCCGAAAACCCTGAACAAAAAATTGAGGTTCAGAATTTGTGGGATTTGTCCTATGCTTTGCTCAGAGTAGAACCACTGGAATTAATGAACATGATTAACCACCCACTAGGCTTACATCCAAATATACTTGCATTGCATTGCATTACTCGAAAAATCTGTGTTAGATTTTGCTAGACCGGATCACTTCCTTTCACCCATAGATGAATCTTCCAATCTGATGTTACTCTGTATTTCCCCTTCTTTTAAAGGGATTGTCAGGGATTGAATCTGGGACCATGTGCTGCTCAGCTACAGTGCTACCTCAGGTTCCATACGCTTCAGATTACAGACTCCGCTAACCCAATAATAGTGCTTCAGGTTAAGAACTTTGCTTCAGGATGAGAACAGAAATCGTGCTCTGGCGGTGCGGCAGCAGCAGGAGGCACCATTAGCTGAAGTGGTGCTTCAGGTTAAGAACAGTTTCAGGTTAAGAACAGACCTCCGGAACGAATTAAGTACTTAACCTGAGGTACCACTGTACTATATTTGCTTTCATCCCATCTCCTGTCATCTTTTTGGTTAATCACTTGATTGTATGGCAGGGCCAGTGCGGCCAGAAACAATAGCTTTTCTCACGCAGGCTGCTTGTGTCCTTCTCCTCCCATTTATCCTCATTGCCAGACTTCCCCCCTCTTGACAGTGCCAGAACTCCATAAGTGGACCCAATCCAGGCCAATCCAAGGCTACCCCATCTCACTCCAGCAGAATTCCAGGTCAACCAGAACCAGTTCAATTCAGTTCATGATCCTGGATTCATTGGGAGTGGTGCACAGCCCTAGACCCTCCAAGTGTCCTTATATTCCAGGGACAGTCCCGGATTTACAAAAGCTTATCTGGTTTCTGATTTGATCCCAGAATGTCCCGCTTTCCCTGATGACATCTTCTCTTGCAGGGGCACAATTAGTGCCATTGCCTTCCATTGGGTGTAATCCTTGACGCCTCCCTTTCCATGGAGGCACAGGTTACAGCAACAGCCAAGGCAACATTTGTCCACCTTCGCCGCATCAAGCAGTTGGTCCCTTACCTTTCCCGCCCCGACCTGGCCACAGTGATCCATGCAATGCTCACCTCCAGGCTTGACTACTGTAATTCGCTCTACGCAGGGCTGCCCTTGGAGCTGTCCCAGAAACTCCAGCGGGTGCAGAATGCTGCAGCAAGGCTCCTCACGGGATCTCTGCCATGGGAGCATATTCACCCAGTGCTTTTTCAGCTGCACTGGCTCCCGGTGGAGTACAGGGTCAGATTTAAGGTGCTGGTTTTGACCTTTAAAGCCTTTCACGACCTAGGACCCTCGTACCTACGGGACTGCCTCTCCCGGTATGCCCCACGGAGGACCTTATGGTCCATAAATAGCAACACCCTAGAGGTCCTGGGCCCTAAGGAAGTTAGATTAGCCTCACCCAGAGCCAGGGTCTTTTCAGCACTGGCTCCGGCCTGGTGGAACACTCTGTCTCATGAGACCAGGGCCCGGCGAGATCTGATTTCTTTCTGCAGGGCCTGTAAGACAGAGTTGTTCCACCTGGCCTTTGGCTTAGAATCAATTTGGCTCCCCCCCCCTCTTTCTTTCTTTTTTTCCTCTCGCCTCCTGTGATGAGGCTGCATTTTAATGTTTTAATGTTGTATTTTAATCTTGTTTTTTAAGTTGTATTTCAATCAACTTGTTTTTATTATTGGTTGTTAGCCACCCTGAGCCCTGTCTTGGCTGGGGAGGGCAGGGTATAAATTATTATTATTATTATTATTATTATTATTATTATTATTATTATTATTATTATTTTCAGCAGAGAAATGTTGGAGGGTATGTGGCCATATTATTTTGCATTATCTGACATTTTATTGATTTCTTTTCTTCTTGCAGTCCCCACCCCCCCTTGATTGTAGTTTTGTATTTTAGTTCAGGTTGTCTAAGCTAGCCTGGTATAGAAAAGTGACATCTTGGAAAATTGGGGGTGGGGGGGACAGGTTTCCCGTCTTTTCACCAGTTTCTTTTCCAGACCTTAAAATCTCCGGCCCTGGAACATTTCCTTTGAAATATGGGATGTAAGTGTATTCATAAAAATAAATGATTTCCAAACCAAGAGAGGATGCCAAGGGTATTCAGGCAACGCATTCCTAATTCTGATTATTAAAGAGCTTCCCCATACTTTGGAAAGACAACCCGCGAGAAGGCTCTTGACCGCTCTGATGGGCATATAGCTAATAATTTACTCTTGCAAACTGGCAACTGCACCAGGTTATTTTAAAACTTCCAAGCTTCTCTGCGGGTTTCAAAGCCTAGCCCCTTGTGTGATCTTGAGAGTATGCATGCCTGGTAAACATTATGCCACTAAATTAATTTTAATGGATTCCTCAGAAGAAGAGCAGCAATAGCACCAACAGCAACAATAGACAGCTAGCTCCCAAGAGAGCGATAAAAAATGAGGGGGGTGGGGAGGGAAACAAAAGGTGTGATGGATCAGGAGAAAGAAAAGTAAAAAGCCTTGCTTCTGGAAGGAGCTGGAAATTAATTCCCACATCTCCCCTTTTGCAATTAATATATCCCCTTGATAGCCTCCTTAGCTTTTCAATTTAAAATGTAGCAGAATTAGAATGTTCCTGTTGGTTTTCGGGGAAAGGTTTTCAGACTATATTCGAAGGAATCTTGGGGGGGGGGTCCTCCAAAAATTATCAGGGGATCCTCAATGAGAAGGTCATGAAGCATAGAATTGTACAGTTGGAAGGGACCCCGAGGGTCATCTAGTCCAACCCCCAGCAATGCTGTCATCTCAACTACAGCATCCGTGGCAGATGGCCATCCAGCCGCTGCTTAAAAATCTCCAAGGAAGGAGAGGCCACCACCTCCCGAGGGAGTCTGTCCCACTGTCAAACAGCTCTTACTGTCAGAAAGTTCTCCCCCATATTTAGTCAGAATCTCCTTTCTTGTAACTTGAAGCCATTGGTTCGGGTCTTACCCTCCAGAGCAGGAGACAACAAGCTTGCTCCATGCCATCTTCAGGTATGTGAAGATGGCTATGATGTTTTTGCAAACCCCAGGAGGGGAGAGTGCGGTTGTGCTCCCGTCCTGCTTACATCTGGTTGGCCACTGTGAGAACAGGGGGCTGGACTTGATGAGCCATAGGCCTGATCTAGCAAGGCCCTTCTTATATTCATGTATGTTATACCTCTCAGGCTACTGTGTTCCTGTTTGATATTTAGAAGGAGCCCTGCCAGAAGAAAAGATGACAACCAGCTGGCAGGACCTCCGCTTGTACAGTGGTACCTCGGGTTAAGAACTTTATTCCTTCCAGAGGTCCGTTCTTAACCTGAAACTGTTCTTAATCTGAGGTACCACTTTAGCTAATGGGGCCTCCCACTGCCGCACAATTTCTGTTCTCATCCTGAAGCCAAGTTCTTAACCTGAGGTACTGTTTCTGGGTTAGTGGAGTCTGTAACCTGAAGTGTCTGTAACCCGAGGTACCACTGTACAGTGGTGCCTCGCAAGATGAAAAGAATCCGTTCTGTGATTCTCTTCATCTAGCGGTTTTTTCGTCTTGCGAAGCAAGCCCATTGACAGATTAGCGCTATTAGCAGCTTTTAGCAGCTTATCTGCTGATCGGATCAGCTGATAAGCGGCTTAGTGGCTTAGAAAAAGGGGGGGGGGGAGAAACCAGCAGGAACTTGCAAGACATTGTCGTCTTGCGAAGCAAGCCCATAGGAAATTCGTTTTGCGAAGCACCTCCAAAACGGAAAACTCTTTCGTCTAGCGAGTTTTCCGTCTTGTGAGGCATTCGTCTTGCGGGGCACCACTGTATTCTAAAGCATCTTTTGAGGTAGCTTTGGGGAAAAAGGGAAGCTGACATGGGGAGCAGGAGAAGGATATCCTCTGCCCCGAAAATATCCTCTGATGCCCAACTCTGTTCCACATGCCATTAGATGAGCCTTTTAGATGAAAGGCAGGGGATGGGATTAGGTATCTTATCTGTATTCATTGCTTATGTTACAAATAGTGCGGTTTTCACTGCAGCACTGCTTCTGATTACCAGCTCTGTCTGCTGCTGTCATTTCAGAAAATCCTCTCCCCCCCGCCCCACTTTGATTTTAATCGCTTCTGTCTGATTGACTCAAGACACTGTTTCATTAAGCTCTGCTTTGCCGCTCCTACTCACAAACGGGCTGTGTTGTGTATATACCTCGTCTCGCCGTCCTACTATTTTTGTCTTCCAATTGATACCCCTTTCCTTCAGAAGCATTCCTTTCCCACTCGCCTCATGTTGACTCCCAGGGCTGCCCGAGCTTCAAGAAGAGCGTCTCTGCTGACTTCAACATGCCCCCAAAAGGGTTTGGATCAGGAAAGAGGTTGTTGGAGACCATCTCCCATCAGCATCAGTCGTCAGGTCAGGGATGATGGGAGTTGTAGTCCAACAGCACTGGGAGGACCACAGGTTTCCTATCCATGGTTAGGAACATGGGAAGATGCCTTCTACCGAGTCAGCCTATTGGTCCATCTAGTTCAGTATAGTTCAAGCTGATTGGCTGCAGGTCTCTGGGGCTTCAGACAGAAGTCTCTCCCGACCCTACCAAGAGATGCTGTGGATTGAAACTGGGACAGTCTGCATTCAATGTGTATGTTCTACTGATAAACCATAGGTCTTCCTAGAAGGGTCTATATTGAGGTGGAGAATTTTTTTTCTGCATTCTCATGGGGGTAATTATTGGGGAGGGAAGCCACATGTCAGTTCTGGGTACTGCCAGAGGCAAATGTTGGTGGGGTGACTCTTCCCTTTCAACTGTAGGCTACACGCTGGCCATGCAAAAGCCAGAGCGTTCTAACCCGCCCCCCCCGTACCTCTATCTTCCTTTCAGAGGAGCAAGAGGCATCATACGGCCTAGGACCCACGTACCTAAGGGACTGCCTCTCTTGGTATGCTCCACAGAATACCTTAAGGTCCACAAATGACAACACTTTGGAGGTCCCAAGCCACAAGATGGTTAGATTGGTCTCAACTAGGGCCAGGGCCTTTTCAGTACTGGCTCTGACTTGTTGGAATGCTCTGTCACAAGAGACTCAGGCCCTGCGAGACTTGACATCTTTCCGCAGGGCCTGCAAGATGGAGCTGTTTCACCTGGCCTTTGGTTTGGACTCAGTCTGACCCTTGTATTTCCCTCCCCTTATGGTTTCGATCTATGGGCTACTTTTAAAATGAGGCTGCATTTTACCCTGTATTCTAAATTGGCCCTCCCCCCATTATGTTTTTATTGCAATTTTACTGGTGTTAGCCGCCCTGAGCCCGGCTCTGGCTGGAGAGGGTATAAATAAAAAATTTTATTATTATTATTATTATTATTATTATTATTATTATTATTATTATTTACAGTTCAGTAACTCACTCCAGCTGAGCCACAAGGGCTCGAGGAAGGCATAGAGCAGATCCAACAAGAAGGTGATTGATAGGGCTTCAAAGCATCCTTTGTAGTGACACCAGTTGGTTGATTGATAGATGGGTGGCACTGCCCATCTGACAAATTTGACCCATGGGGTAGATCCTTCCAACCAGATCCCGTTACCAATCCCTGCTGCAGCTCAAGGGTAGAGAATCGTTTGCAGCCTGAGGGGCATATTCCTTTGCAAATTAAATGTCTAGCCTGCCACTGGAAGAACAACAAGGAGGGAGTCAGTCTAGCTTCTCTTGGGATGGACTTCCATAGTCTGGAAGCAGCCACTGAGAAGGTCCTCTCCCATGTCCCCACCAAGTGTGTCTGCGAAGGAAGAGGGACTGAGAGAAGATCTCAGAGCCCAGGGCAGGTTCATGTGGGAGAACACGGTCTTTTGGATAGTCTGGATGAAAGCCATATAGGGCTTTATAAGTCACAAGCTATGTGCATATTAGACAAGAAGAAGTATATTAGGAGAAATTTGCACCAAAGTGCTTGAATTTACACAAAGACATTTTGATATTTTAATTTTAGGTTGTAAATTACTTTGAGATTTCCCCCCCTTAAAAATATAAAACGATATAGAAATAACATGACTAAAAATGATAATGATAATCATCATCAAAATATGAGGACCTGAATTTCAGATTGGAAAAAAGGGAAATCAAGAGTAACAAATTTAACGGATCAGCTACATCCCTACTACAGATTGTCCTGTGTTAGATACCATAAAAAATTAAAGTAATCAAACAAACACACGCACATACATATATATAGTTTCTATATATGGCTGCCCATTTGTATCTTATGACACAGTGCCGATGTGATTAGTTCAGAGATTATGTAAAAGCTAAATAAATGATAAAAGGGAGTTGGAGAAATCTATGAACACAATTCATAATTGGATAATATTTTTAGAGGTGTAAGTTTACAGGGCGGAGATGGACTTCAGCAGCATATGATTGAGAAGACACAGGAAACAATAGTAGCAAGATGAGAGTGTTAATATTTGCCAGGCAAGCAAATTCTGTGATTTTTGGGGGGTTGGTCAGGGACTGTTTAATCCCTGCAGTATCTGACTGGAAAGAATAAAGATGTGACGAATTATCGCCACAGAAAAAAAAAGTGATGTATTATTTACAAGCACAGTGTGAGCTGTCAGGTCAGTTAAATCAATTATTCACCATTTGTTCAATTTAGGTTTGTATAAATCTTCATTTTCTCACTCAGCAGATTCCAAATTTACTACAAAGTTGTATGCCATGACCTTAATGAAAACAGACTGGGGAAGCTTATAACCACAAAAAAAGGAAAGAGAAAAGGGGGGGAAAATGGCTTCCACTTGCTAAATTTATAAGCAGTCATCTGAGAAACGATCAGATCGCTGCTTCATTTTATCTGGAGTGTGATTTTTACCCATAAATTGTAACTGATGTCTACATCGCTTCACCTCTTGAGATGGAGGGCTCTGTTTCATTTCCTTTTTTTCCCCAGAATTTGCTGCTCAGAACCACTGACTTCCTCGAAAGCTTCCTTGTGCCTTTGCAGTTTGGATAATCTCCTTCTGGTATCCCCTGGTTGGGACTCCTGCTTATGGAACTGTAAGCACTCTCAGGTGATGACAAGGTTTGGTTCATCTCAAAACTGAGGCTGGAAACGAATGACTACAGTGGTACCTCGGGTTAAGAACTAAATTCGTTCTGGAGGTCCATTCTTAACCTGAAACTGTTCTTAACCTGAAGCACCACTTTAGCTAATGGGGCCTCCCACTGCTGCAGTGCCGCTGCCGCAGGATTTCTGATATATAATTGATATAGAAATGAACAAACCAGTGATATTTTAGGGAGCAGGCGGGGCCCATTACTTACATCATAGGAGCCTGCACAACACAAAACACTGTTGCTGTATGTTGGTTTTATTTTATTTGTTTTTTATCTTATATTTTGGAAATGTACATCTAGGTTTTTTTCCCTTTAAATTTTTTTGGAGGCCCCAAGAGAGTGGGGCCCTAAGCTATAGCTTGTTTAGCTTATACATAAATCTGGCACTGACCACAATGGATGTTCTCCAGAGTAGCTTTTTTTTATGGAAGAGATTCTGAACGTTTTACCGTGACACCTCCAATGTCAATCTGGGTTGAGTTCCAAGCCAGTTCACACTTATTCGCTGAAGACGTAAATGCCATGAAATACCTAAAAAATAAAATATGAGTAAATGCTTAATAAGGGACATGGGTGGCGCTGTGGGTTAAACCACAGAGCCTAGGACTTGCTGATCAGAAGGTCGGCGGTTCGAATCCCTGCGATGGGGTGAGCTCCCGTTGCTCAGTCCTTGCTCCTGCCAACCTAGCAGTTCAAAAGCACATCAAAGTGCAAGTAGATAAATAGGTACCGCTCCTGCGGGAAGGTAAACGGCATTTCCGTGCACTGCTCTGGTTCACCAGAAGTGGCTTAGTCCTGCTGGCTACATGACCCGGAAGCTGTATGCCAGCTCCCTCAGCTAGTAAAGCGAGATGAGCGCCGCAACCCCAGAGTTGGTCACGACTGGATCTAAGGGTTAGGGGTCCCTTTACCTTTACCTTAAATGCTTAATAATAATAATAATAATAATAATAATAATTTATTTATATGCTGCCCATCTGACTGGTTTGCCCCAGCCACTCTGGGCGGCTCCCAACAACAACAAAAATATCATCTTCAACTTGCTGGAAAGAACTGCCATCTGTCTCCAGCCAGTTAGACTTTGATGCAGATGCTATTACATCAGTTATCAACATGTGTTTCCCTAATGACAGAAGCTTGCAAAGATGCCTTAAAAGTCAAGCAGAGGAATCCTTAATGGACTCTTCTCTTTTTGAAAAAATGCTGTGGGGCATGGCTTAGCTTTGTCATCCCTTGCCAAGGGAAGAGGTGAAGACTACAATGCGCATACTTCCAAAACAAGCCATTCCAAATTTTTGGACCCTCAACCCCCTCCCAAAGAAACAGTAATGCGTCTTTCATGGGAAGCTTCTTCCAAGAAGCACTGCGAATGCCCACTGCTAATAAAATCCCGTGGAAATGCTTCCGGGGAGAAGGATCTCTGGCAAATCTCTAAAGCTGCAGTCAGGATTTCTGCAAACTCTTCTGCATGGTTCACTCAACACTCAGTAGATTAGAAGTAACTGAATCCGCATGAGTTTGTGTTGAATAAATAACGCGAAACACAACAGCTGGGGCTACTCGCTTCTCCGGCAGATGACAACCATTGTCAAACCCAAAGGGGACTTGTCAGTATTGCAATTACTTAACTGGGTCAGTGGTTAAATAGAGTGTGGTGGAGCTAGTCAAAGGAGTGTCCTCATTTTCTCTGCCTTGGTCTTGCCTTCCAGTGGCTTGATTGCTTAGAGAAACAGCTTGATCTTTCCATTCCACCCGAATCCTCTACAATAGATCTGAAATGAAATGTGCAATAATCAAAACGCGGCCCAAATCGAAATATACATGCACCGCATTCCACTCCCGTTGGAGAATTTGATCGCTTAAGAAACTGGCTTTTGCAAGCGATTCTTGTTATTGGCTTTCCAGCAGGATAAACAAAAGGTAGCAGGAAATGCTGAAGGAATTTATGGATCCAAACAAATTAACAAAGAAAGCACGTGTGGTTTTTGGACAAAACTATGTAGTATGGAGGGACGCGGGTGGCACTGTGGGTTAAACCACAGAGCCTAGGACTTGCTGATCAGAAGGTTGGCGGTTCGAATCCCCACAATGGGGTGAGCTCCCGTTGCTCTGTCCCTGCTCCTATCAACCTAGCAGTTCGAAAGCACGTCAAAGTGCAAGTAGATAAATAGGTACTGCTCTAGCAGGAAGGTAAATGGCGTTTCCGTGCGCTGCTCTGGTTCGCCAGAAGCGGCTTAGTCATGCTGGCCACATGACCCAGAAGCTGTACGCCGGCTCCCTCAGCCAATAAGTGAGATGAGCGCCGCAACCCCAGTCGGCCATGACTGGACCTAATGGTCAGGGGTCCCTTTACCTTTATGTAGTATGGGAGGAGCCCAAGTGGTGATCACCAGAGGGTGCCAGACTGCAGCTCCCATAATCCCTTGCCATTGCACATAGAATCATAGAATCACAGTTGGGAGGAACCCTAAGGATGCTCTAGTCCAACCCCCTGTAGTGCAGGAATGTCAGCTAAAGCATGCATGGCAGATGTCCATCCAACCTCTGCTTAAAAACCTCCAAGGAAGGATAGTCTACAACTTCCCAAGGGAGACTGTTCTACTGTTGAACAGCTCTTACTGTCAGAAAGCAAGACAAGTCATACTGGCTGGGCTGATGAGAGGGAGAGTCCAACAACATCTGGCTATCCTTGATGTAGTAGAATCAAAGGAAAGGAAAGTAAGCAGGTAAATTGAATAAAATTCCCCTGTGAGGGTCACCTTTAAGAACATATCTAGATCATAGTTCTTATTGATGAATGTTAAGAGGATAATGTCATGCATTACGGTCTCCTGAGACAGATGGATGCCAACCAACATGCTAAACTCAGTGTTCTTGCTTTATTCCTCTCCAAAATGCCCTACGTCAAACATTATCTATTACTTAGTGCTTTTGTGAACTTCATTTCTCTTGAGTCAGTATGGTGTAGTGGTTAGAGTGTCAGAGCAGGATTGGGAAGATCCATGTTCAGGTCGTCCCTCAACGGTGCAGCTGACTGGGTGACCTTGGGCCAGTCACTGACTCTCGATGTAACCTGACTCGGAGGGTTGTTGTGAAGACAAAATGGAGAGGGAGAGAACCACGAAGGCCACCTAGGCTTACCTTGGAGGTAAGGTGGGATCTAAAAATAAATTAAGAAACCAAAACTGGTGAGCCATCTGCCCTGTTTGGCAGCCCATCCAGAGTCCCAGGAAACTTCCAACTTCCTACCAACCTAGGACTGTAAAAACAGAGTGTTGTGTTAAGGATCTGTCATGTCACCCAATATAGACAGTGGACTGTGTTTGGCTTGCTGGGCCCCATGTTTCATAGCCTGGATGTATATAAACATACATGCTTTTTTCATTTACTGCTGAACACAAGGAGGATGAGCAATGCTACACTCCTCGTTTTCTTTGTATTCTTCTGCAATAAACGTGTCCAAGCATGTAGTCTTGGATGAGGAACCCGCGCATGATGTTTGTTGACTTGACATCCCTTTTTCCGTAACTTGCACGCAACATGCCTCCTACCACAGGGCTTAGGTGGGAACCATTTCAAGCTCTCTTTGGAAACCGCAGTTGTTGGTTTATGCATTGTTTCGCTTTGAAAGAAAGTTGCTGTGGGTTCTTAATTTCGATTTTTATTATCCCTTAGGGATCACTTCCTACACTTAATACAAAACAAAACACAAAAGGAAATATTTGAGGATTCCAGGCCAGGTTCACATGAGTTTGGTGAGTTGTCTCCCACTTCTGCAGCCATGGTTGCCACAACTACCACTGTTAATAGTGTTTAGCGTCCACGTTTCTCTAGGTTTCCAGAAGCGGCTTCTATGTTGTGCGAAACACCACATAAGGAAATTCCCAGAATTCCCTGGGTAGAAGGACTGATTGTTAAATTTCTCTGGGAATTGTAGCTCCGTGAGGGGACTAGAGGTCTCCTCACAGCTCTCAGCACCTTTCACAAACTACAGCTCCCAGAATTATTTGGAGGAAAGCCATGAGTGTTCGAAGTGGCATCATAGTGCTTTAAATGTATATAGTTGTGAATATGTCCTATCTGAAAGCAACCTTTCTCTCATGGTAGCTCTCCTCCCAAACAGTGTCATGTGCCTCCATTGCACCCTAGGATAGGAAAGTGGTAAGTGCCTCAGGGTCAATTTTTTATCTCAGTTGTACAGGTGTATGCATATATCTCGATTTTAACTCATGAGCTATTGCTGCAATCTGCTCCAATTGTATATTTTATCTTTATGAACGCTGTTTTTATTGTGTTATGTTATGTGAGCTGGTCTTTGATTGTAATAAATAAATTATTATTAAGTGGTAGCTAAATTAAGAAATCAAAGGGACACGGATGGCGCTGTGGGTTAAACCACAGAGCCTAGGACTTGCCAATCAGAAGGTCAGCAGTTCGAATCCCTGTGATGGGGTGAGCTCCCATTGCTCGGTCCCAGCTCCTGCTAACTTTGCAGTTCGAAAGCACATCAAAGTACAAGTAGATAAATAGGTACCGCTCCGGCGGGAAGGTAAACGGCATTTCCGTGCTTTGCTCTGGTTCGCCAGAAGCGGCTTAGTCATGCTGGCCACATGACCCAGAAGCTGTACGCCGGCTCCCTCAGCCAATAAGTGAGATGAGTGCTGCAACCCCAGAGTCATCCACGACTGGACCTAGCGATCAGGGGTCCCTTTACCTTTACCTTAAATTAAGAAATCAACTTTTGCACCAATGTCTTGTTTCTTGAGTCGAACTATTTGGACAGCAGGGGCATTGCATTTCAAAGGTGTGCAATGCCTCGTTTTAGCACTATTCTTAGTGGCATCAGCAAGACATAAATGCCTGTCTCCTTTTTGTGTGCATCGTAAAGGACACTGCCCTGGAAGAGGAGACTTGGGACAGGAAGCATGAAACAAAGGCAATGCTGCCTTTAAGAGCAATGGGATTTAAAGTACCTCGTAGGCAATAAGAGGAAGGAGAAGATCAAGGCAGGAAGAGGAACAGCGGGAGGAATGTTCCCTGAACGGCTGGGTGGGTCTCGGTGTTGCTATGGCTATCGTACATCTAAAATCTGATACGCGTGTCGTTTTTGTTTTGTAACATTTAACGTTCATGATGAGGGAGAGAGGGCAATTATCTTTTCATTTCATTACTATTATTATGTTCAGGCTGTTGTGTGACAAATCACATTTCCCTCCTCCTCCAGGCATGTCTGTACAGGGATAGTGAATGTTCACATATTTTCACCAGCTGACTCCTCTCAGAGAATGGGCAAATCTGCAAGAGAGCGGCACCGTGGTTTTCAGACCGTTTCAGTTCAAGGGGCCAGCTCCACGTTGACTTGTCTGGGTTCACCTGCTGGAGAACTATTGTACACTGCACTAGGTTCTGGGGGTGGAGGAGGGTCAAAAATACACCCTCCCTTCACACAATTGCTGTCCAGGTTTTCTGTGTCTCAGCTCTCCCCCCTCGCTGTGAAGTGAGGGTACACCCTCTGGTTGTGTGTTGCAGGGGAAGATTGAAACAGTACCTCTTTCATGAATGAACTTCTCATAATTCACTGCCAATAAACCCCCATTTTCTCCCCAGAACACCAGATTGAAACCCCCAGGTATAGCAGATTATAAGGCAGGGGTGGGGAAGTAGATCATCGGGCAGGCTGGATCACTATTTCACCCACCCATCACAGGCCAAGTTGGACTGGTGGGCCATCAGTCCATCACCTGGTGTCACCAATGGTGTCAAGGGATCTGTTTTTGTTGTTGTTGTTTTGCTTGCATGGACAATTGGCTGACAATCCTTTTGGCCCAGCTACTTCTTCACCCACACCTACACACCTGGTGTCATATATGAGAGTAGGTAGCGGTGGCCTGGCCGAAATGGCCTCTTGGACCAGATGGACAGGCTTGGCTGACCAAACTAGCCCACAGGCTGAGATTCCCCACTGCTCTTATGGGTCTCAAACTTAGGCATTGGCAAGGGACGCCTTGCTCTCTGTGCCATGAAAGCAGCTGATATGGTGAGGCATATGCAGGCTTGATCTCTGTTGCTCTTACAGCGCCACCAGGGCGGATGGCCAGTAGTGGTACTGCAGCTTCCAAGACAGCAAGATCAGGCGAGATGAGAAGCCATTGTGCCAGTCCTTCTTGGTCCTACACAACTACTGTCTTGGGCAGGGGTCGGCAAGGTTACCTTGAAGGAGCGTCTCCACCCCCATCGTTCTGCCCAGACGCTGAGGTCCAGCGCCGAGGGCCTTCAGGTGGTTCCCTCATTGCAAGAAGCAAAGCTACAGGGAACCAGGCAGAGGGCCTTCTCGGTGGTGGGGCCCGCCCTGTAGAACACCCTCCCATCAGATGTCAAAGAGATAAACAGAAGACATCTGAAGGGAAATTTTTAATGTGTGACATTTTAGTGTATTTTTGGTCTTTGTTGGAAGCCGCCCAGAGTGACTGGGGAAACCCAGCCAGATGGGTAGGGTACAAATAAATTATTATTATTATTATTATTATTATTATTATTATTATTATTATTATACCTTGCCTGGGGTGGTTCACTCCAGCGGAGATCCCTCTGTGGGCCGGATAGTGTGCATGCCCGCAATTTTCCGGTGTCTGCATCTGCGCAGATGCAATTTCCGGTGAATGCGCATACCCAGACGTGATTTCTGGTGCAGCAAAAGTGAGTCCCCGCACCGTGCTGCGCTGATTTAGCACAGTGCGCAGGGACTCGCCAAGCGGGTGGCTCGGTTTGGGGGCTGCTCGGGGGCTGGTTAAACGACCACAGTGGGCCGCTTGTGGCCCATGGGCCTTAGGTTGCTGACCCCGGTCTTGGGCTTGGCTCCCCAGTCACAGTAAATATTCCAGTGCTGAGCTGCAGTGGACTACCTTAAAGCTCTGTCTAAGCCTTTTAAACTGTGCTTCCGGCTTGCCCTTCCTGCTGTTGGCACACAATACTGAGGCTTGGTTAAAGCAGAATTTTTTGGGGGTAGTTTTAAGGTTGGCGGTGAGAAGAAGCATCCCAGCCTCCCTCCTTCCTACTTACCGACAATCTGTACAAACAATGTTAAACCATTGTGGATTTTCCTGCCAACCTCCATCAGGGCTAAAGAAAGATTCTGCCACTCACTTGCATTGCAGAGATAACATGAAGATCTGATAGCCAATCCCTTGGTTATGTGGGAGAAATAGAGAAGGTGATCTCTATTTGTGGGTATCTCTCAGTGTCTCTTTCTTCCAATCTTATATTCAGTTTGCCACATTTCCACCTCTAGTTGTCTCCACAAACTGGTCCCCACTTGTCAGCATTTTTTATTTTATTTATGTATGTATAAAACAGCACAGATAAAATACAAAAAAGCCTAAAACATATTTTACTCAAAAAGCTGGAAACATATTTTTGCATGCATTCCCCACCTCCCCAACATAACTTGTTTTTGCAAGCCACTACCCTGTATATAATGCATTTTATTCTATGTCGTTTTCAATGATCTGTGCATTTTTATGCACAATTTCCCTTCACCCATGCAATTTTGGGTACATCTTTTTTTTATGGCGGGGTTGGAGAACTGCGCCTTAACATTTGGAGAAGTGAGCATTTCAAAGGATAGGTGTGTTTCCGTTCTGAGATTGTTTCAGGATGTGGGAACTGCATAGGTTCACATTAGAATGCGAGGTGAACTGAAGTTCTCCCCCTTCCCTATTGGGAGGCAATATACAGTATTCTCTGGGTCATTTCCTCCCCTGGTTTTTTGATATAAGAAGAAAGTTGCAGCACCACTCTCTGCTTTTTTTGAGGGGTAGGCTCTGCAAGGGACCTTAAGCCTCCAGCCATTGCCCTGCGACTCTCCTTGCCCTCTTCTATCTGCATCTCTCATCATTTTGATCCCTATTCTCTCCTTTGGTCAAAGATAATCTCCGGTCACATCCATCTGACTGCTGGACACACGGCTTGTTCTCAGGTGGCCACGACAAGGTGAGAAAGCAGTGCTTCTAAGAAGCCTCGCAAGGAACGCTGAGTTGACTTGGCAGTGGTTCTTGGATGCTCTTTCTTCGGTTGCCTAGCAACCCTGGGAGGGGTCTGGTTTTTCCACTCGACTCCAGCAGAATGTCTCTTCGGGAAATGAGGACAGGAACACAGGAACCTGCCTTATACAGAGTCAGACCACTGGGTCCCTCTAGCTCAATGTTCACTGCACTGATTGGCAAGTTCTGTCCAGGGTTTCAGGCAGTGGACATTGCTACCTGGAAGAAGAAGAAGAAGAGTTTGGATTTGATATCCCGCTTTATCACTACCCAAAGGAGTCTCAAAGCGACTAACATTCTCCTTTTCCTTCCTCCCCCACAACAAACACTCTGTGAGGTGAGTGGAGCTGAGAGACTTCAGAGAAGTGTGAGTAGCCCAAGGTCACCCAGCAGCTGCACGTGGAGGAGCGGAGACGCGAACCCGGTTCACCAGATTACGAATCTACCGCTCTGAACCGCTACACCACACTGGCTCCACCACACTGGAAACTCCAGGGACTGAACTCGGGACCTTCTTCATGTAAGGAGCTGAGCTATGACCCTGGTGAAGCGAGCCCAGTGGGTTGTTTAGTCATGTCCGACTCTTCATAATCCCATGGACCAGAGCATGCCAGGCACTCCTGTCTTCCACTGCCTCCCGCAGTTTGGTCAAACTCATGCTGGTAGCTTCAAGAACACTGTCCAACCATCTTGTCCTCTGCCGCCCCCTTCTCCTTGTGCGCTCCATCTTTCCCAACATGAGGGTCTTTTCCAGGGAGTCTTCTCTTCTCATGAGGTGGCCAAAGTACTGGAGCCTCAGCTTCAGGATCTGTCCTTCCAGTGAGCACTCAGGGCTGATTTCCTTCAGAATGGATAGGTTTGATCTTCTTGCAGTCCATGGGACTCTCAAGACTCTCCTCCAGCACCATAATTCAAAAGCATCAATTCTTCGGCACTCAGCCTTCTTTATGGTCCAGCTCTCACTTCCATACATCACTGCTGGGAAAACCATAGCTTTAACCCAGTGGGTAGCCAAGAGGCAACCTCTCAGTGGCAGGGATGGCCCCAAATCCAACTGGACTGGCAATTGAGTTCAATAGAGGTGATAGCAGGGCCGGCCTGACCCTATGGTGGACTTAGGCAGCTGCCTCAGGTGGCAGAACCGCAAGAGGAGGCACCTCTGCATTTGCCCTGCTTGCTCACACCACTTCCATCTGATGGAGAGGTGGCCGCTTCCATTGATATCTCATGCGAGATCTTGCAAGAGATCCTGTTGGAACCCACTGCCACCAGTTTACACAATCCAGGTAAAGGAGACAGGGGTGGGTTGGAGAGGCTTCAGACGGCAAAACGGGATGTGTCAGCCCTGGGCAATAGGACAGTGTCCTCCAACACACCTGCGGGCAGCTGGCAAGTTTAGGGGGTGTGGCGCATACAGCTGTCTTCTCCAACATAGGGGAAAAGTTGAGCGGGAAGCTCGGGAGAATGGCAGCACTGCTGCCTCTTCGTGCCTGCTACCTGAAGCATATTGAGAAGGGTGACAGTGTGGAAATGCAGTGAGCCAATTCTGCCAGGGGGTTTTCCGTATAGATGAGCTGTTGACATGCCGATCTTGAAGCATACATTTCTTCTCAGGCTGGAAAGCAGTGTTGCAATGCAAACCCCAGAAATAAGGAGATTGCCTGACTGCATTCCTCTTCTAAACACCATCATTATTATTACAGTAGGATTTCCAGATGCCCTCCGGATTTGCAAATAAGTCCCCGGACAAAATCCATCCCCGGAATGTCCCCGGATTTCATCCAATGTCATGGATTTCATCCAATTGCCATGGTGAAGGGGCTTGAATAACTCAGAGAAGCTATGAGCTATGCCATGCAGGGCCACCTAAGATGGACAGGTCATAGTGGAGAGTTTTGACCAAACGTGATCCACCTGGAGCAGGAAGAAGAAGAAGAAGAGTTTGGATTTGATATCCCGCCTTTCACTCCCCTTCAGGAGTCTCAAAGCGGCTAACATTCTCCTTTCCCTTCCTCCCCCACAACAAACACTCTGTGAGGTGAGTGGGGCTGAGAGACTTCACAGAAGTGTGACTGGCCCAAGGTCACCCAGCAGCTGCATGTGGAGGAGCGGAGACACGAACCCGGTTTCCCAGATTACGTGACTACCGCTCTTAACCACTACACCACACTGGCTCCCAGTATCCCTGGGAGCCACTCCAGTATCCCTGCCAAGAAAACTCCATGGACAAAGACAACAGGTCCAAACGTGTAGTATGTTTGTATGTATGTATGTATGTATGTATGTATGTGTCCCTGGATTCATTGAAAAAAATCTGGCAACCTTATATTACAGGGCAATCCTGTGTAGGTCTGTTGCAAAGTGCATACTGTTTACCTTATTTTTTGCTCTATAAGACTCACTTTTTCCCTCCTAAAAAGTAAGGGGAAATGTGTGTGCATCTTATGGAGCGAATGCAGGCTGCGCAGCTATCCCAGAAGCCAGAACAGCAAGAGGGATTGCTGCTTTCATTGCGCAGCGATCCCTCTTGCTGTTCTGGCTTCTGAGATTCAGAATATTTTTTTTTATTGTTTTCCTCCTCCAAAAACTAGGTGCGGCTTGTGGTCTGGTGCGTCTTATACAGCGAAAAATATGGTAAGTTTCTAAAGGGTTGCGGCCTTAGAATTCCAAACTTCAGTACACACCGGCAGAGTTGTCAGGTCCAGAGAGATACAAGCGGCTGTTCCACTGAAACAGCCAAATTCAGTATCCAGCTTGTAGTGAGAAAGGAGGCCTAGCTGGGAAGCAGGTTTTGGGCAATGCTTCTGTGACATGCTGTTGGGGTGATATATCCCCTTTTCTCCTAGGAAGGCTTCTCTGCTTTTACCAGTTGCATGACAGGCATAGATTCAACAGGTGTAGCTTTCTCAGGCAGGCATAGCTCCTCCCACCTTTAAAGAGACAGTGATATGGGGAACTTGTTGAAATTATGCTTGCCTTAACCTTAAACAGTTTACACAAATTGTATTTGGGGCATGTGACTGCCTCAACCCAAATCCCAATGTTTTGTGAGGTAGTCAAATGTCCCAAAGCAATTCAGGAAAAAGGCACACAAGTCCATTTTCAAATCATTTTTTGTTTGAAAACCCCATGGGACTTAAAAAGAAGAAAGATCCGGTACTTTCCACTGGCTTGTATAAAAAAAGAAGTCCACTGAGAAATAGCAATAAATTCTTATTAGTATTAGTATTGGTATTAGTAGTAGTAGTATTAACTGATACTTGTTCAAAGATATACAAACATTCATACTCAATACAAAGCATCTTTTTTATAATGCACCAAAATAAAATAAATCTTTCTAAAAATCAAACTTAAAAAGGAACAGAGGAGGAGAGATGGAAAAAGGGAAAAGAGGACAGATTTATTAGAATATGTTTTCCCCATGATTTTCAGTAAGAAAACACTATATGGGCACTTAAATTTGTTTCCCTGAACCAGATTTGGTAGGACATAATTTTTTACTCCGTTGACTGGGTAGGCGGGATGTACCCCAGACACAAGAAGCCATTGTGATTTTTCTTCAGGTGTTTTGTGTCCCAGCTGCTTTCTGTGCGCAGAAGGAAATTGGAAATACATAGCTTGCAGGTAAGAATGTTCAAGATTTCAGGTGGGGAGCCCAAGCCCAAGGGGCTGAATATGGCTCTCTCTCCAGCCTTCCCTATCTGTTCCTTGGCCACACCCCCTCCCCAGACCACACCCCTTCTCCCTAGGACACACCCCTTCTGCCCAGGCCACACCTCCTTGCAGACCTTGCTTTGCGCCTTCCTTAATTGTTCTTACTTGGCTAGAATGTGGGTTGTTGTTTTTTAACTCGGATGATGCTCCTCGCTTGCCTAGATGGAGAGCAGAGAGGGGTGTGTGAGTAAATTAGCATGTGTTGCTCCGCCCATTTCTGCTCCTGGCCACACCCACCTCCATGGCACGTGGAAAGTTGCCTGGAGGGAGATGCAGTCCTTGGTCTGAAAAAGGCTTGATTTGATTTAGCACTGTAGAATCGAGGAATTGTAGAGTTGGAAGACACCCCGAGGGTCAATGAGTCCAGCGGTTCTCAACCTGTGGGTCCCCAGATGTTGTTGGACTACAACTCCCATCATCCCTGACCACTGATCATGCTGGCTAGGAATGATGGGAGTTGTAGTCCAACATCTGGGGACCCACCGGTTGAGAAACACTGCAATGCAGGAACATGCAGTTGTCCCATATAGGAATCAAACCTGCAATCTTGGCATCATCAGCACCATGCTCTAACCAACTGAGCAATTCAGGTTGATTTGATTTCTTCTATTTCTTTGCCGCTTTTCTTTCAAATGAACCTCAAAGCAGCTTACAAACAATAAATAACAACAACGTAACAGAACGTTGCAGATGTCCGATTATGCGGCTGAAAGAGAGGCAGAGCTGGCCTAGGTTGTCCAGTTGTGATGCAATTGTTATTCAGGACAAAAGTGAGATTTTCTTCCGGTGGTGGAGTAAGTCCAGGACACGTCAAAGCAAGGGAGTACAGTGGTACCTCTGGTTACATACGCTTCAGGTTACATACGCTTCAGGTTACAGACTCCGCTAACCCAGAAATAGTACCTTGGGTTAAGAACTTTGCTTCAAGATGAGGACAGAAATCGTGCGGCGGTGGCGCGGCAGCAGCAGGAGGCCCCATTAGCTAAAGTGGTGCTTCAGGTTAAGAACAGCTTCAGGTTAAGAACGGACCTCCGGAATGAATTAATTACTTAACCTGAGGTACCACTGTACATTTAATGGAAGGGGACTGATTTATGAAGATCTGGGTGGGATTTGAATATAGTGGTACCTCCGGTTGCGGACAGGATCCGTACCGGAGCTCCAGTCACATCCTGAGGAATTTGCAAATGGAGGTGCCACTTCTGCGCATGTGTGCAGCGTGGTTTAGCACATCTGTGCATGTGCACGTGGCGTAACCAGAAAAATACTTCCGGGTTTGTCGCGTACGTCTCCCGAAGGATACGTAACCGGAAGTGAACGCCACTAAAGGTACCACTGTATTATCACCACCATCACCTTCATCATTTATGAATTTCTTCCTATAAAGCATCATGAAGCAATTTCACAGTACAATAAAACGTATATAAAAATAAACACACATATAAAAATAATTAAGAATAACTGCATATATACAAAACAATTTCAAATCCAATACAGATACCACCTGGTGAATCTCCACTTAGAAGATTTGTTTAAAAAACACACACACACCAGAAAGACCTCAACAGACACAGAAAAGATAACAGAGATGGCATCTGTCTGATTTATAACCAGTGGGGTGGCAGGGAGTTCCACAGGCAGGTTCTCCCTCATGAAAGGCCCAATTCCTAGATTGCATGGGATGCACCTTCTGATAAGATGGATATCTGCAGGAAGTCCTTTACAGTGTGTAGTTCCTTACCCCTTTGTTGTTTAGTCGTTTAGTCATGTCCGACTCTTCATGACCCCATGGACCAGAGCACGCCAGGCACTCCTGTCTTCCACTGCCTCCCGCAGTTTGGTCAAACTCATGCTGGTAGCTTCGAAAACACTGTCCAGCCATCTTGTCCTCTGTCGTCCCCTTCTCCTTGTGCCCTCCATCTTTCCCCACATCAGGGTCTTTTCCAGGGAGTCTTCTCTTCTCATGAGGTGGCCAAAGTCTTGGAGCCTCAGCTTCAGGATCTGTCCTTCCAGTGAGCACTCACGGCTGATTTCCTTAAGAAGGGATAGGTTTGATCTTCTTGCAGTCCATGGGACTCTCAAGAGTCTCCTCCAGCACCATAATTCTAAAGCATCTATTCTTCGGCGATCAGCCTTCTTTATGGTCCAACTCTCACTTTCCTACATCACTACTGGGAAAACCATAGCTTTAACTATACGGACCTTTGTTGGCAAGGTGATGTATCTCCTTACACCTACTTCTGTATAAATTTGAGAATGGGAAGTCCATCTGGGGTAGGAATGGGTCCCAGCACTGCTCAGCACAGTTGCCCTGCCAAAAAATAGGTGGCAACATGGTGTTCTTTCTGCTTGCCAAGTCCCCAAAACTATTCAGAATTTGCAGCTATTCCCTTTGGGCATCTTCAGAAGAGTACCCTCAGAGATGGCGTTGAGAAGTCTTTGGTAGGATTGGAGTTGGGGTGGGGGGGAGATGCTCTGAGGAGCTTCCCAGACAAAGCAGGACGAAGATGGCATCTTGGGAATGGTAACACTGCCATCGTGTGGCTTTTGGGCAGAATAGCCCAGCAGAGGGAGAAAGCCATAACTGGGTGAAAGTTCATCGCAGGCATTAATAGCCCAGGGGCGAATGAATCCAGCCTGATGGAAAAAGTACAGGAGGGGGGAAATTGCTCCCGAACCATCAGGTGAGCTGAAGTGCATCTTACCTCTCCTGACTTGAAAAGAGGTTGGCAGCCTCGCGGGAAAGGCTAAGGAAGATGCACAAACTTGACAGACAGGGAAAATACTTCTATATGTCCATCAAAGTCTTCAAGCAGGAATCTGCAAATCTACAGAAGGCAGTATCCAGGAGAATGGCGCAGAAATGCAAATTTGAGCTGAATGTCCAATGCATGCAAGTTAAAACAGAGAATATCTCTGTATGTATGAATTTTTGAAGTTTGGTCTCCAGTGCTGTCAGGCAGTCCTGCCTTTCGGCAATCATGGCTTAAGTGGAAGAGAAGCTGGGGGTGGGGGGAAAATCATATTGTCTTAGCAAGGATCAACAATGTGGTTCTCTCCAGGTGTTGATGGGCTGTAGCTCCCATTATCCCCAGCCAGCATGACCAATAGTTAGAAATGATGGAAATTGTAGTCCAACAACATCTGGAGGGCTTCACATTGACTACTTCTGGTTTTGGGACGTGGGTGGCGCTATGGATTAAACTACAGAGCCTAGGACTTGCCGATCAGAAGGTCGGCGGTTCGAATCCCTGCGACAGAGTGAGCTCTCGTTGCTCGGTCCCTGCTCCTGCCAACCTAGCAGTTCAAAAGCACGTCAAAGTGCAAGTAGATAAATAGGTACTACTCCAGCGGGAAGGTAAACAACGTTTCCGTGTGCTGTTCTGGTTCACCATGCTCTTAGTCATGCTGGCCACATGACCCGGAAGCTGTACGCCGGCTCCCTCGGCCAATAAAGCGAGATGAGCACCGCAACCCCAGAGTCGGCCACGACTGGACCTAATGGTCAGGGGTCCCTTTACCTTTACCTTTATCATGGTGATGGTGACAATCGCACAACAGCAGTAGCATTTCTTGACAAAAAATGTCTGAATTGTTTTTCAAATTCTTGCTTTCTCCCTAGGTTTCTAACTGTTTCTATTTTAGCTATTTTAGCTATTTTAGCTTCTTCGTCTTTGGTGATCACTTGTAGCTGAGTAAGAATGTCTTCCATGAACACAGTCTTCTTTTTGTAATCATTTCTGTTTGATTTTTCAAATATAGATTTATAGCAAAACCAAATACATTTCCATATACAGAGATTTCTCTGAATCTCATGACTTCCCCCTCATTCCCTCAGTGGGTCCTAATGTCAATGTTTTCAACTGCATATTGTATTGTAATCTATGTTTCATATCTATCCATATTATCCATCTTATTTGTTGCACTAAAAGTTTTATAATAATCCTGCTAATGTTTTCATCTGCTTATAGTGGTCTCCTGAATAAATTATTTCCCATTCTTTCTTGAAGTTTTTGTCTTCTCAGTTCCTGAGCTTTCTGGTCAGCTTTGCCATTTTGACATAGTCCATCAGCCTAGTTTGACATTCCTCCCTGGTAGGGACTATAAACACAGTCTTAACAGTGAGTCCGTAAGTGATTGTGGAGGCCAATTCTGGATCTACACATCCTTCCACAGTGGGGACATAGGTTTCCAGGTGGGAGTTGATCACTAGATGGGTTTTTGGAAGACGCCTGTGTGTGAATTTGCAATAGACTATTCTGGTGGCACGACAGGTAGATTCTTATCTGCTGCGGCCTTCTTCTACCTTCACAGTTGTTGTAACATACCACTTGCTATCTTCCGCCTGTTCTGCTGTTGGACTTCTTTGTCTAGCTCCTCCCCTTTGACCTTACTGCCTTGGGAGACTCTACTGGGAGTATGACACTCCTGACGGCTTTGCTCACAAGGATTACAGGAATCTGCAAGCCCACTCACCATGACAAGGTGATGATCCAGTGAGTGAGAGCTGTAATGTAAGCCACCTCGAAGCAGGGGGAAAGGCAAGTAATAATAGGAATAAGTTTGGCCCCGCCTTAAATATTTATTATTTTCATTTCAGATTTATAAACTGTCTTAAATCCAGATAATATATGAGTGGTGCATTTAAATAAAATAAAGAAACATTTTAAAAGATTTTTTAAAAACCCAGCAAGATTTTAAAACTGGAGAGACAGATTGCATTTGGAAAGCCTTGAGAAAGCGCGGGGGGGGGGGGGGAGTGTTCCAGGAAGGTGGAAAACATAAACAGTGTTGGGACTTGCTTCCCTTCTAAGAGAAAAGAATACCAGGGAACTGGTGCCCCAATGCTAGAAGCATGTGCTCAAGTCACAACATGATTTGCCACAGAGCTGTGTGTTGCGTGCAAAGTAGCTAAATGAATCCTCTTCTTGTCCCTCCATGCACCCTACCAAAATCTATGGATTTTTCCTAATATACTGTCAGGGAACTGACATCGGAGCCAGAGAATCTTCTTCTTGTCCCTCCATGCACCCTACCAAAATCTATGGATTTTTCCTAATATACTGTCAGGGAACTGACATCGGAGCCAGAGAATCTTCTTCTTGTCCCTCCATGCACCCTACCAAAATCTATGGATTTTTCCTAATATACTGTCAGGGAACTGACATCGGAGCCAGAGGCGGAGGCAAGGCTCCCGAGTGATGCTGGAGAAGGGCCCAGCAGGGAGAGAGGCAGCTCATCAGCGGGGGAAGGAAATCAGCATAACACCAAGGATAAAGGGGGGCAGATGGGGGAATCGGCGAGGGGGCTCCAGGGCTCCTTGCCGGAGACCAGCGGGGAGAGCGCGGGTCCTCCGCTACCCACGCCCTCCCTGCGCAGAAGACTTCCGCGCAGGGAGAGTAGGAGGAGACTTGGCGTCAAACAGCTTTTATGCTGGGAAAAGGTTTAAGAAACGCCCACTGACGGATTCTGCTAGCGACTGAGACAGCCACGAAGTGAAGGGCTGTCCAGACAGAAAAGGTTCAACCAAGCAACCTAGCCAGGAGTGGCGGCAACTTACGCACGAGCAACCCCTATTATTATTACATATACATATGCAATTTTGCCTAATACAGTGGTGCCTCGCAAGACGAAATTAATTCGTTCCGCGAGTTTTTTCGTCTAGCGAATTTTTTGTCTTGCGAAGCACGGTGTCGGAAAAGTTTTGGAAAAGCTTCAAAAATCACCAAAAACCTCAAAAAAGGCTACCACACCGCGTTCTATGAGTTGCTCCTCGAAGTCAAGTCGCAACTGTATTAACGGTGTTAAGAAAAAGGAAACAAACTTGCAAAAAATGCAAGACGTTTTTGTCTTGCGAAGCAAGCCCATAGGGAAATTCGTCTTGCGAAGCAGCTCAAAAACCGCAAAACCCTTTCGTCTAGCGAGTTTTTCGTCTTGCGAGGCATTCGTCTTGCGGGGCACCACTGTATACACATTTCATAAAGCAATTCCAACTAACATAATGCATTTTAGATATGCCGTTTCCTCTCAATATATGCACACATTTTCCTTGGCATAACAAAATTAGGAGAAGTGCAAATTCTGAAGGACAGTCTTATTCTTTTGGAAAGTGTGGATGAGTTAGGGCTGCCGGTGGATTTCTCCTTCATCCTTTCTCTTGACAGCCACGCAAGGATGTTCTAGAAAAAGACGGGCTGATCTTTGAGAATGCAAAGGACCGTGTACGCGTTGAACTCCGAGACCTTCCCTCTGCCTTACAGTGAATGATTCATGAGAGGCCTGAATGAAGATGAGGACGGGTGTTAAATATTTGACTTCCTCCTCTTTATTCTTCCTGTTCATCTGCCCCGAGGGAGGCCAAGTTTATTCATTTGTTTGCTGCCACTGACAGCTTCTCAGGAGGCCTTAGACTTCTAAGTAATAGCAGGGGCTTGGTTCAGGTATGCCTGCGTGTTTATTGATCATCAAGGCACGGAAAGCTGTGAGGCAAAAGTTTTGGCAGTTAAACACGACAGGAATTTTTCACCTGTCAGATGCACTGACGTATGTCCCTGATAATGACTGGCAAGGTCAGTACCCATATTGATAGCAGTTACTTTCCTAAAAAATAAATAACCTCGGCGGTGTGCGGCAGGCCACAATTATCCCCCCGAGGGCAATTTTTCATGCTGAGCGGTGCTTACGGCGCTTAGAAGGAAGCAAGTTCAGCGGGAAGCCGGAAGAACATCCTTAGGTGATGGATGGGGAGAAACAGCAGGAAGACTTTATGGAGTAAATTGGTGGGTTTGACTGGCTTTTCCCAATCAATATGTGATTTGTCCACCTTCCTGGATTCCTTGGCTTACATTTCTCTGACTATACAGTTCCTTTGCTTTGCTTTTCTGTTCTCTTTTCTAGACAGGCTACCGTCTCTCAGCCAAACTGCCTTTTTAGTTCTCTCACAGTTGCAGCATCTACACAGATGCTTCTCCCTCATTGGCTAGGAAGTTCGTGAGCATTCTGTGATAACAGAGCAACCCAGCCAATGGCAGCGGAAAGGCATAGGAACAAAGATTATTATATTGGTGAAATTAACATACAAAGAATGAACACTCATTTCTCTGAATCTCATGACTTCCCCCTCATTCCCTCAGTGGGTCCTACATTGTGGGTGCCCTTTGCGTGTGGAGGTCCCCAAGCCACCGCTCAAAATAATTCACAATTCACACATAATTTTTGTTTAAGGTTTTTGGCATAATTTTGGCCAGAACTTTATTAAAATACATAATCTGTGAGTGGTTGCTTAGGCATTGGTTATGACTATCTGTCCCCCCGCCTGGGACAGAACTGACTTTCCGAACTCCCTCGGAAGTCAGTGAAGGGAAAACAATATTGGGGATCAGTTGAGCTGAGTCACAGTCCCTCACCGCTCGCCCAACCTGCTCCCCAAGGCTTGCCGGCCCTGGTCCCATTTCAGGGATTGAACGTAATCATGGCAAGCCCCAGGATTCCTTTAACGGAATTCCCTTCCAGCACCATTGGAGGGGCAGGCCCAGCCTATCCTTACCCCTCCTCCATCAATTTTTATAACCAATGCCTAACCGCAACCTTACAAGTTGTGACGAATTGCTAAGTAGTAGGCAAAAACCAAGTGGCACCAGCCAATCAGCCAAATGGACAAAATTCCTACTAGGCCCCTGCCCCAACGGCAGACGACCCCATGACAGGCATAGCAAGGTCAACTGGAACTCAGGGTGGGCGGGTGATCCGATGCACTCAGCGAAAGAGAAAGCAAAAGCTGAGTGCCCCAATATTTAAAGCCTTTGGTCCCACCCACCAAACTGCAACATGCAATTTGCCCCAGCAACCTGGCCATCCAATCGTTGCCCCAGGGCAGCATAATTTTACCTGCCTGGCAACAGAAGGTTGGCTTGGCAGACCCCACCGCAACACGTGCTCTCATTTCAGGGAGAACACGCTTTGCGGGATCAGGTGTGGTGCTACAGTTCCCAGGGAGCTTACTGGCAAACAGGGGCTGGCTCGCCTCTCGGTGTGAATTTTTGGAGGTTCACACCAATAATAATAATAATAATAATAATAATAATAATAATAATAATAATAATAATAATTTATTTATACCCCGCTCATCGGCTTCCAACCGAATATTAAAAACAATACAGCGCCAGACATTAAAAACTTCCCTAAACAGGGCTGCCTTCAGTTGTCTTTTAAAAGTAAAAAAGTTGTTTATTGCTTTGACATCTGCTGGGACGGCGTTCCACAGGGCAGGCACCACTACCAAGAAGGCCCTCTGCCTGGTTCCCTGTAACCTAATTTCTTGCAGCGACGGAACCGCCATGTTATCTCCTGCCCCAATATCACCACTACTTAACAAACTCCCACTGGTTTCAATGGAAGCATCAACAGGAGTCTTAAGCCTTTCGGTCCTCTCTCGCTATCATCTGCGCAGTCTTGTAACATTATTCAGAATTCATCTCGTTGACTTGTTTGTCTTGAACTCTGTTGTTCTTCATCGTAATAATTTATGTAATGCACATAAGTGTTCTCCGCTGTCAGAACAAGTCAAAATATTTGTCTTTGGCAGTTTCATTTAAATGTAAAACACTATTTCCGCCTTTTTACTGAGCTTTCCTCCTTTATTTTTGAAAGTGTTGTAGTACATGCAAAATTGGTGTTTTCTTTTATTCCTTTGTATTGCAAAACTTCAAAGGGAAAAAAGCCCATTCCTTTTCTAAAAAAAAAAAAAAAAGTCAACACGTTTTTGCCTAAATTTGCAAAGGGATTTCCTACCTTCCTTTTTGATGGCTTAGGCAGTCAGCAACAGAAATCTGCCAGCCTCAAATGTTAGACATATTTTGAGAGGCAGTGTGGTGTAGTGGTTAGATCCAGGAGACTGGGATTCAAATCCCCACTCAAGGCGGATGACCTTGGGCCAGTCTCTCACTCTTAGCCTAGCCAATTTCACAGGGTTGTTTTGAGGATACTGTAAGTGTCGAGTGCAGAACTATGAGCTCCTTGGAGGAAAGATGGGATATAAATGTAATTAAAAAAAATGATTTAGCACAGGGTTATAGAGAGCTTCTTTGTTTATGTCAGGGAACTGACATCAGAGCGAAAGGAGAAGGAGAGGCTCCCCGATTCTGCAGGAGAACGTACCAGCACCAGGGGGAGACGCAGCTTGATAGAGGGGGAAGGAAATCGGCGTAACACCAGGGATCCAGGAGGGCAAATGGGGGAAGCGGGGGGAGAGCTCTGGGATTCTTCCCTGGACATCAGTGAGGAGAGCACTGGTCCTCCACTACCCACGCCCTCCCTGCGCAGAAGACTCCCGCGCAGTGAGAGGCGGAGACGACTGGGAGTCAAACAGCTTTTATGCTGGAAAAGGTTTAAGAAACGGCCACAGACAGATTCTGCTAGCGACTGAGGCAGCCACGCTGAGATGGGCTGTGCAGTCAGAACAGTTTAACCCAGGCAATTAAGCTCCCTAACGGGGACAGTTTACACATGAGTAACTCAAACCCACTACAGTTTATGTACCAGAGCACTTGTTGTGGAAGAAAATGTTTCAAATGTGATGTGTCCTGGAATGCTGTGTCCAATT
This sequence comes from Podarcis liolepis, assembly GCF_965112155.1. Lineage (NCBI taxonomy): Eukaryota > Metazoa > Chordata > Lepidosauria > Squamata > Lacertidae > Podarcis > Podarcis liolepis. The sequence continues at coordinate 13,094,026 of NC_139560.1, forward strand.
CTGGGCACAATTCAAAAAGGATATTGACAAGTTGGAACGTGTGCAGAGGAGGGTGACCAATATGATCAAGAGTATGGAAGCCAAGCTTGATGAGGAACGGTTGAAAGAGCTGGGTACGTGTTATGTACTGAGTTGAATAGGATCCAAAAGGCAGCAGTCTGATTGGTCCTAGAATAATAGGATTCAGAAGGCAGCAGTCTGATTGGTCCTAGAACAATGCAGCAGTATGATTGGTCCGCAGGAGCCACCCAATCCAGCTCCAGGTGGAAGTGAATCTGCAACCTGATTGGCCTACAGGAGAATCCCAGAATTAGCCAATCACATGTGGCCCATTGTGTAAATAATGTATATAAAGCAGACATTCTGGGGGAACTTTCATTCCTCACTATTATGAGCTGAATAAAGATCATGAAATCCACACTCGACTCTGAGTATATTTCAGTACGTTTAGCCTGGAAAAGAGGTGCCTGAGAGGAGATATGATAGCCATCTTCAAATATCTCAAGGGCTGGCACATGGAAGAGGAAACAAGCTTGTTTTCTCCTGCTCTGGATGGTAGGACTTGAAAAAATGGCTTCAAGTGACAAGAAAGGAGATTCTGACTAAACACCAGGAAAAAATTGTACATAGCCTGTTTCTAACGCTAGTGATCTTGGTTCACGCACGTATACCAGCATCCGGCATCAGATCCCAGGCATCTAAATCCTAGCAGTGCTAGCAATTTCTCCCACTGGGTTTTATTCCATGAAAGAAATATGCTTGTCCCCCAAGGAAGCCATCTCACCTCGGCCCACCCTGAGCGATGCTAACAACCCACCATTTCATAGCATCCCCCCTACAGCTGCCCCATTCTTGGCTTGCAGCAATAACAACAGCTGCATAGAATTCAGTTCTCTAGCTGCAAGTCTTTACATCATATTCCTTGTGAGATACCCAGAGATTTAATAGTCTGGGAGGGACTGATGCCCCACGCCCTGGCAGCTGTTGCCTACTGTGGCGTTCTTGGTTATCCATGATTTCAACAGGAACAGACAAGTGATCTTTTAACATACACACGGGAAAATGTGGGGCGTGGAAAGGCATTCCAAAGCCCTCTCCCCACTCTTAAAGGACACAGACAATTTAAAGGCATTATTGCCATTTGAGTTCATTAAATGTTTCCTACTGCGATCTACAAGGGACGATGGTGGCGCTGTGGGTTAAACCACAGAGCCTAGGACTTGCCGATCAGAAGGTTGGCGGTTCGAATCCCCGCGATGAGGTGAGCTCCCGTTGCTCGGTCCCTGCTCCTGCCAACCTAGCAGTTCGAAAGCACGTCAAAGTGCAAGAAGAAAAATAGGTACCGCTCCGGCGGGAAGGTAAACAGCGTAGAATAAGAGAATGTTAGAGCTGGGATACCAAGGGTCATCTAGTCCAACCCCCTGAAATGCAGAAATCGTGGCTAAAGCATCCATGACAGATGGCCATCCGACCTTTGCTTAAAAACCTCTATGGAAGGAAAGTTGCAGGGAATCCATTCCATTGTCAAACAACTCTCCCTGCATACTGAAAGCCTGTCTTAATTCAGCCACGCATTTCACTTCTGGAATTTTAGTAGACATTGCCCATGCACTTCCAAACATATCTTTACAACCCCATGGACTAGAAACTTGGGTGGTAGTGGGAGAAGAAAGAAATCTGGGGATCAGGAAGGAGATTTCTGGACCAAATACCACCTCTTCCGTATTTCTTTTCTGTGCACAAACAACCCTGGGTTTCACAATTGCACCGGGATGTTTGCATAAGGCTAAACTTGGACGATGCTCAACCTCACAATCAGACTGGTGTGAGAATGCAGATGGAATGGTGGCATGCAGGTTTCTGTGTGTGTGTGTTTTGCCCAGAAGGCTTGTTTTCCCACAAGACTGAGCAAATGAAAAAACAAAAAAGCTGAAGGGAAACAGAGGTTCCGATTACAGAGACAATTTTTCGTGATTGCACACATGGTTTTGGAGTGGAGGAATGCTCAGATCAGAGGCCTGGATTACTTGAGATGACGTGGAAAGAGGATGGAAACAAATACAAGGCTGGAGTCCAATTTCTCATTTCCTTATGGAACTTTTTTTGGGGGGTGGAGGGAAATCCGCTGGGATTGGGAGGGAAATATCCACTTGGGAAATCAGACTTTATGCTCAGGACTTTCGTGTGCTCTTTAAAGCAGGGGTCAGCAAACTTTATCAGCAGGGGGCTGGTCCACTGTCCCTCAGACCATGTGGGGGGGCAGACTATATTTTGGAAAATAATAATAATGAATTCTTATGCCCCACAAATAACCCAGAGATGCATTTTAAATAAAAGCACACATTCTATGCATGTAAAAACACCAGGCAGGCCCCACAAATAATCCAGAGATGCATTTTAAATAAAAGGATACATTCTACTCACGTAAAAACACGCTGATTCCCAGACCGCCCATGGGCCAGATTTAGAAGGTGATTGGGCCAGATCCGGCCCCTGGGCCTTAGTTTGCCTACCCATGCTTTAAAGCTTTTTCTTATTTTCTGCAGTGAAGTTCAGGATGTGACATTTGACCACTCATTTCTGGTGCAACCTTTTCAAAATCCTTTGCATCGAAATGATGATGAAAAATGATGATAAATGCATTTAGTCATAGTCATTCACGCAGTTCCAAAAGCGGTGGCTAAATAAATAGATGACCTTAATCATTCCAAAATTTAGATCTCTTTGAGTCTGGCATGCTTAAATGAATCTGAGGTTGACTTATTCAAATGACTATCACCTGCAGTTTAGGATACAGGAGAGGAGGAGGAGGAGGAGGAGGAGGAGGAGGAGTAGGAGTAGGAGAAGAAGAAGAAGAAGAAGAAGAAGAAGAAGAAGAAGAAGAAGAAGAAGAAGAAGAAGATTTCACCAGAATGTCCCAGGGCGGGTTACAGCAATAGTAAGGTTGGTTTTCATAAAGATCTTCATTTTTCTTGTGCTGTTTTTACAGTACCTGACATTTTAATATCTCTCAGCATCTGAAGAGCAGACATGGCTCTCACATTTAGGATGTTCCTTACAAAAAGTGAAGCATGGCAGGTATCTTTTTTTGAAAAGAGCAAGGGTTTGCAGGTGAATAATGAGCAAATAAAATGTCTTGCAATTAACTGTAGTTAAATAACTTCGTCTTGTTGCAATGTACCATACGAAGTAATCTGGTGCCCTCTGATGGTAAGGATGTTATTAGCTGCTGAACTGGTAATGGATGCAGTTGGGGGAAACGGACCACTCAGAATGATGGTCAATGATGGTCCATTGATTCATACAGCGCTGTCATTGTGCCTTACAGTTTACTGAGAAACATTAGAAATCAGGGGCTCCTTGCTCTCATCAGCATACAACCTGCGTTTTGAGAGTGAGGGAGACAACAAAAGACGTGCAGGTTCACACAAACCCCTCTGTGCATTAAAAGAGCACAAGGAAAGGATTGTGGGGGCTCATGGCAAAACAGACCCACAGGCTATAGGGGGAAGGAAAAAAGAGGGCCCCAGAGAAGGGAAGGAAGGTTGCCACCTGGGGCAACCCAGTCAGATCGGCAGGGTATAAGAAATAAATTTTAATTTAAATCATATCAGCCCTGAATTTGTTTAATCCTCTTTTAAAGCTAGGAGGAGGAACCAAGGGTTGCCTAAAACCCAAAGAGGAGAAAATAAGCAATCTTTGCTCCTCCCTGATCAGCTCCCCAACTCCTCAATTTATTTATCTTTCCTAATGTTTTCCTTCTGGATCATATTTGGATCCTTCCAGGTCACATTTTGGATCTGCTTTCTTCTTGGATACTGATGCCAGTGTGATAGAAAACTAGAGAGCTGAAAGAGGAAGTAGCACGAACGGACACTCTTCCCACTTCCTGTCTCCCAACTCGTTTGTACTTTACCGGGTAGAGAGCAAACCCTTCTAACTTCCAAAAGGGGGGTGGGTGTAAATTCCAAGAAAGGGGGACTGTTCCCCCTTCATGTGTTGATTTAATTCTGAAGTAGAAAGCCTGAATTCTAAGCTTTAATGAGGTCTCTCAACCATTAGACCAGACTTCCCCAACCTGGTGTCCTCCAGACTTTGTGGACTAAAACTCCCATGATCTCTGATTGTTAGCCATGTTGGCTGGAGCTGATAGGAGTTGGAGTCCAACAACATTTGGAAGGCAGCATGCTGGGTGCATCATGTTAGACCCACAATCCACCTCCTTTTCCCAGTACACATATTCCAGCTCTGATACAGAAGCCACTGGAGATCCATCAGGCAACTGCGCTGAATGTAGCCAGCTACCAGGAAGCTAAGGCCTGGTCTAACTATGATACTTAAATATCATACACTCCATTAAGGTTTATGCCATCATAGAATCATCAGGTGAAGAGGTACCAAGGGAAGATAAAAGACTGCTTATGTATGCAACAACTGCAGCAAGAATTCTTTTAGCCCAAAAATGGAAACAGCAAGAAGTACCAACAAAAGAAGAGCGGCAGATGATGGACTTCGCAGAACTGGCGAAGCTGACAGGAAAAATCCAAAACTAGTGTGTCAGGGGTTCAGGAGCAGAGGCAAGGGCAAGGGAGGAAACAGAGAGTGAGGGGGAGGAGGCAGAAGAAAAGATGAGTGATGACGACGACCCGAGATCTCCGAGTCTTTCCAGTGAATCAGAAGATTCACAGAAAGGAGCACCAGTGGCCAGGGCAAGGGGGGAGCCTAGGGAGACACCCCAGGAAGAAAGGGCCAGAGGGGGCTCAGAGGGGAGCAGTTGGAAATCGGGACCAGCGTCACCAACAGAGAGCAGGGGAGAGGAAGGGCGCCAGGTATCAAGCGCTGGAAGCTCACAACAGGAGGGAGGGCACGAGTCAGGAGTGGCCACACCTCCATCGGGGAGCGAAGAAACGGTCAGACGGAAAGTGGAAGGTTGGGTGCACGCGCCAAGTTCAAATGCACAGGAAAGTGGCGCAGTAAGCAGCCCTGAAAGGGAGCCAGGTCCTAAAGCCCGGCGCAAGGAGACAGGAGGGTCCGGGGGGTCAGCGTCAGAAGAATCCCGGAAGGAAGAGACCCCGGGGGGCAGAGGGACCCAGAGAAGAACAGTCAGGCGGAAAAGGTGGAGTAAGGCTAGGGTATTAAGTTGGTGTACAGGGGGCGGAGACTCAGACGGAGCTTCGTCGGTCTAGCTATAAGACGTAGAGCTGCACGCAGCAGCTTGGAAATGGAAACTGTAACTCAATAAATACTTTTATAAAGTGAACGCTGGCTAGCGTGATCCTCTGTGAGCTAGGATCTGAGAGCAGCTCTGACATAGCGTGATCAAGTATTCCAAAAGGATTGGAGTACAGTGGTACCTCTGGTTGCGAACGGGATCCATTCCGGAGCCCCGTTTGCAACATGAGCAGAACACAATCCACGTCTGTGTGTGTGCAGGTCGTGATTCACCACTTCTGCACATGCGCATGATGTCATTTTAAGCTTCTGTGCAAGTGCAAGTAATGAAACCCAGTAGTAACCTGTTCTGTTACTTCTGGTTCACCGCCGGATGTATCCTGAAAGAACGTAACCTGAACTGAACGTAACTAGAAGTATGACTGTAAATTTATACGATATCTGATAATATATATAATAACGATGTGAATATATAATAACGATGTGAATGTACAGTGGTACCTCAGGTTACCGTACATACGCTTCAGGTTACAGACTCCGGTAACCCAGAAATATTACCTCGGGTTAAGAACTTTGCTTCAGGATGAGAACAGAAATTGTGCTCCGGCAGCACAGCGGCAGCAGGAGGGCCCATTAGCTAAAGTGGTGCTTCAGGTTAAGAACAATTTCAGGATAAGAACAGACCTCCAGAATGAATTAAGTTCTTAACCCAAGGTACCACTGTATAACATTAAATGGAATATATACAGTGGTGCCTCGCAAGACGAAATTAATTCGTTCCGCGAATTTTTTCATCTAGCGAATTTTTCGTCTTGCGAAGCACGGTTTCCCATAGGAATGCATTGAAAATCAATTAATGCGTTCCTATGGTCAAAAAAAGTCCAAACAAAGCCAAATTTGGTACAACAAGAGTTTATTAACTGCTCTTTAAAGTCACACATACTGTAAAGAGCATTTCAAAATTCAAACCCAGATTTTTTTTAAAAAAACAGCAGAGTGGCCCAATGGTCACAGAAAATCATAAAAATGCAGAAAGAAAAAAACCGCAAGCTTCCAGATTCTTGCAAACCCCTCCTCAGCTGTTCCCCCAGCCACCCAGCACACAGAAATTCAAACCCAGATTTTTTTTTAAAAAAACACCAGAGTGGCCCAATGGTCACAGAAAATCATAAAAATGCAGGGGGGGGGGAACAAGCTTCCAAATTCTTGCAAACCCCGCCTTCCGGTCGGTGCCAGCGCTTAATGGCGGTCCTAGCTCCGAGCTCCGGAGAAGGACTGCTTCGCAAGTTCGGGTCTTACCCGCTACGGCAAGCGGGGGACCCCTAAAATCCCAGGCGCTGAAGCCTGAGAACAAGGAGACTCGGTGGGCACCTTTGCGCCCCCCGGTACCGTGAAAGAGCCTTTTTAAAGGCTACGGATCGACATCGGGAGAGAGCGCGGTGCTGAGAGTCGCTACCCAGCCTGCGAAGTGAAGCCGCGTCGCCATAAGCGGAGAGCGCCGATTCCTTCCTGAAAAGAAAATTTGGACCGAATTCCCGTGAGTAAGAGCTGAAAAATAATCGGGACCCTTTAAATTTTAAAAATTGGGCTAAAAACGGGGGAGATTTAAACAAAGGAAGTCTGCCTCCCCCCGACTGCATGAAAGCGAAAGCAACGGAGCTCTAAACTTGCATCCGTTTAAACCCGCTCTTTGATCAGCTAAACCGGACATTTAGACCTTTGATCTCCCCTCTAGCTAGCAGGGCAGAGGGGAGGTGAATTTGATCAATAACTGCATGATCTATTGGAAGTAAAAAACCTCTGCTGTCTCACCCATCTGAAAGCATGAAACGGTCTGCCTTCTTAGCACACTGAACTCACTTTTCCCTGTGAAGTGATACTTTGATACAAAGTTTCCACAGTGCCTGGCTACTGTATAATACAAGAAGAAACAGCAAAAACTGGGCAACTGTGGCAATTTGAAGTTACAAGTTCTTAGTAACATTGACTTTGACTGTGTTAATCTCCTTTTTTACATCTTGGACAGTCTCCTTTGTTTTCGTATTTGGAAATTTTGCTCTATGGCCATTTTGATTTGCTCCCTCTAGAGGATAAAGTAAAGTCCGGCACGGCCTAAGACAGTGGAATTTTCCAAGGGAGAATAAATCCCGTGGGAATTGACCTTGACATGAGTGGCTCACAAGAAGAGATAGTTACAAGAGCCAAGACCAAGCAACAACAACAACAACAGCTGCAGCAGCAACAGCTAAAGAAAAGAGGCTCAATCTCAGGCGTAACAGCCGGATCAGTAGGAACAACAGGACAAGACAAAGGAGCAGCCGTCTCTATGGAAGCTGTGACAGACGCCCTGCTCAAGATAAACCAAACTCTGGAGTCTTTGACAAAACAGACTTCAGAGAACACACTAAAATTAACAGAAATTTCAGCAAGATTAAACCAGAATACAGAATCTATAAATAAATTGGTGGAGGAAAATGCCACCACGCGCCAAATTGCGGAAGATGCCAAAGCCACTGCGGGAGAGACACAGGAGAAATTAGAGCCGATTGCCAAGAAGGTCTATGAGCATGATGCAACTTTGGCCTTGTGGGAGTTACAGAGGAAAGAGAGAAACTTAAAATTAAGACTGATTCCGGAGAATGAAAGAGACAACCTTGTGGAATATTTGACACAGGAGTTTGCGGATTGCTGGGACCTTGAGGAAGACGAATTCAAAATTACGACTGCCTTTAGATTGGGTAAAAAGCAAGACAGAAAGACCCCGAGAGACTGCTTGATCACACTCAGATCCAAGGAGGAAAGAGACAAAATACTAGGACTACACTTTGAAAAGGCCTTGCAAATCGGAAATTCAGCTGTACAGATCTTCAAAGACATCCCAAAATACATTCTGGACTTAAGAAACTTCTACAAGGACTTAGCTCTTTTGCTAAAGAAAAATTCTATCCGCTTCAGGTGGGAATTCCCACAAGGACTGTCATTTGACTACAAGGCAAAGAAGGTGAAAATAAAGACAATTCAAGATAAAGACAAATTTTTGGCAAGATACCAGGAGGACCTACAGAAGGGGACTGTGGACGTACTTGCAGAACAGAGGAGAGCACTGGATATCCTGAATCTCTCGATTGGACAAAAACCACCACCATCAGAAGAAGAGCAACAACTTGGAGCTGTTGGAGGAGCCTCAGGAAAATAGCAAGATGGCTCTGCAATTCCTTAGTTGGAACTGTAATGGGCTCAATGGGCCTTTGAAGAGAAGACAAGTATTTCATATATTGAATAGAGAACAACTGGACTTGATATGCCTACAAGAAACTCACATAACCAGAGCCCACAGGAGATTACTTATAAATAAAAGGCTAGGACAAGAATTTATTTCATCAGACAAAGTTAAGAAGAGAGGAGTTGTAATATATGTGAAGGAGAAATGGGCTCCAAAAATGATATTCAAGGACGAACAAGGGAGATATCTGGCAGTGGAGATACAAATACAAGGAGAAAAACTTCTAGTGGTTGGAATTTATGCACCAAATGAAGGCAAATCTGACTTCTTTAAGAGACTCCATGAAACCCTCACTGACTATCTGGATTACAATATGATAATCATGGGAGACATGAATGGCGTGGTCTCCACCAACATGGACAAGGCACAAAGACTAACAGTTAGCAAGGAAGGGAGACTCCCTAAGACTTTTTTCGAAATGACAGAAAATATGGACTTGATAGACATATGGAGAACAAGGAACCCTCTGGAGAGAGAGGGAACTTTCTTCTCCCAAGCAATGATGACCTGGACCAGAATCGATCAAATCTGGGTTACTAGTGGAATGGCCCCAAAGATTAAGAAAGTGGAAATCTGCCCAAAAACTTGCTCCGACCATAACGCCGTGAAGATGGAGATGAAACTCACAATAACTGGTCAATTTAGATGGAGAATGAATGACACCCTCTTTCGAGATAAGGAGATTCTCACGAAGGCCCAAAAGACCCTAAAAGACTATTTTGAAATAAATTTGAGGACCGACGTGGAGAAAAGAGTGATCTGGGACGCAAGTAAAGCGGTTATGAGAGGATTTTTGATTCAACAAAATTCAATAAAGAGGAAAAAACAAAATGAGAAAAAAGAGAAGATTTTGGAAATGATAAAGGAAGGAGAGAGAAAATTAAGAACAAAACCAAAATCTCAGGACATTTTAAGAGAGATCAAGTTATATCAAACACAATATATGGAATTGATGAACCAAGAGATTGAATGGAAGATAAAGCAAATGAAGCAAAAGACTTTTGAATCAGCAAATAAATGTGGCAAACTTTTGGCATGGCAACTGAAGAAAAGGCAGAAACTAAATACAGTTACAAGCCTAGAGGTGGATGGAAAGAATATATCTAAACCTAATGAAATTAGAAATTGCTTTTTAAGTTATTTCAAAAAACTCTACACTCAAGGCCCGCAAAATGAAGAAGATATAGACAAATTCCTTGGAAAATATGGATTACAAAACATCTCTCATCAAAGTAAGATGGACTTGAACCAGAGAATCTCAGAACAAGAGATAGAGGCTGCCATTCAGAATATGCAACTGGGCAAATCTCCGGGACCAGATGGACTGACTTCCAGATACTACAAATCGCTGAAGGAATGGCTGACTCAACCACTAAGAGAAGTTTGTAATGAGATCCTTGAGGGAAAAAGGGCACCTGAATCGTGGAAAGAGGCATATATTTCACTCATACCAAAGTCAGAGACTGAAAAGACCCAACTCAAGAACTACCGCCCAATATCACTCCTTAATGTGGATTACAAAATTTTTGCAGACATTTTGGCAAAAAGATTTAAAAGAGTCTTGATGGAGAAGATTCATAAGGACCAAGCAGGTTTTCTCCCTAAAAGACACCTGGCAGACAATGTAAGGAATGTAATAGACATTCTGGAAAAGCTAGAGGTGAATATAAACACTAAAGCAGTATTGATCTTTGTGGACGCGGAGAAAGCCTTTGACAATATTTCTTGGAGTTTTATGAGGAAGAATCTTCATGGGATGGGGGTAGGCCAGGGTTTTGAGAATGGTATGGCTGCAATATATTCTGAACAAAAAGCTAAACTGATTGTAAACAATGTTGTGACTGAGGAACTTAAGATAGAAAAAGGAACACGACAGGGGTGCCCGATTTCCCCATTACTTTTTATTTCAGTTCTGGAGGTGTTGCTGAACATGATAAGAAATGACCAGCAGGTCAAAGGTGTGCAGGTCGGAGCTAAACATTATAAGTTAAGAGCGTTTGCAGATGACCTAGTATTGACTTTGCAAGAGCCAAACACTAGTACGAAAAAGGTTTTAGAAATAATACAACAGTTTGGCCAGGTAGCTGGATTTAAGTTGAACAAGCAAAAAACTAAAGTTTTAGGGAAAAACTTAACAGATATGGAAAAGGAGAAATTTCAAGAGGAAACAGGTTTGACTGTGGTAAAGAAGGTGAAATACCTAGGGGTTTACTTAACATCTAAGAATGTGAATTTGTATAAGGACAACTATGAAAAATGTTGGTCAGAAATTAAAAAAGATCTAGAAATATGGTCAAATTTGAAATTGTCAATGTTAGGCCGAATTGCAGTAATTAAAATGAATGTATTGCCTAGAATGTTATTTTTGTTTCAGACCTTGCAGATTCTTGACAAGATGGAATGTTTTAAGAGGTGGCACAAAGACATTTCGAAATTTGTCTGGCAGGGCAAAAAGCCCCGAATTAAATTTAAGATATTGACAGATGCTAAAGAAAGAGGGGGTTTTGCCCTGCCGGACCTAAAATTGTACTATGAGGCAGCAGCTTTTTGCTGGCTGAAAGAATGGATGCTCCTCGAGAACACGGACATCTTGGATCTGGAAGGTTTTAATAATGCTTTTGGTTGGCATGCATATCTTTGGTATGATAAAGTTAACAGTGCCTTTAAAAATCATATTGTTAGAAAAGCATTGTTTAATGTTTGGATAAGATATAAAGATCTATTGGAAAATAAAACCCCTAGATGGGTGTCACCAGTGGAGGCTAAAGCAGTGAAGAAACTCAATATGGAGGTCGGATGGCCGAAGTATTGGGAAATTTTAGAACAGGATGGAGATAAGTTCAAACTACAAAGTCAGGAGAAATTGAAGCATAAAGTAGAAAATTGGTTCCAATATCGTCAAATAATGGAATTTTTTAAACAGGACAGGAAAATCGGTTTCCAGGTGGAAAAATCAAAATTAGAAACCGAACTGTTAGAACCCAATACTAAGAATTTATCTAGAATGTACAACTTGCTGTTGAAATGGAACACACAGGATGAAACAGTTAAATCGGCTATGATTAAGTGGGCTCAGGATGTTGGACATAACATTATGTCAGCTGACTGGGAATGGTTATGGAACACCGGTATTAAATTTACGGCATGTAATGCCTTAAAGGAAAACATCATGAAAATGGTATACAGGTGGTACATGACCCCAGTCAAGCTGGCAAAAATCTATCATTTGCCCGATAATAAATGTTGGAAGTGTAAAGAGACTGAAGGTACCTTTTATCACCTTTGGTGGACATGCCCGAAGATTAAGGTCTTCTGGGAAATGATCTACAATGAAATGAAAAAGGTACTTAAATGTACCTTTCCTAAAAAACCAGAGGCCTTTCTCTTGGGCATTGTCGGCCAATTGGTGACAAAGAAAGATAGAATTTTTTTTATGTATGCCACAACAGCAGCAAGAATACTCATCGCAAAGTATTGGAAGACACAAGATTTACCCACTGTGGAAGAATGGCAGATGAAAGTGATGGACTATATGACACTGGCCGAGATGACAGGCAGAATCCGTGACCAACGAAAAGAGACGGTGGAAGAAGAGTGGAAAAAATTTAAAAGCTATCTTAAGGACTACTATAAACTTAATGAATGCTAAAATGTTGTGGTTTCCAGAAGCAAAAGGGTACAGGGATACAAGGCTAGACTATAAAAGAGGACTAAGATGATAGAGATTGGAAAGTAACAATTGGGAGTTGCTAGTTGAATTATGGACATTGGGATGCAGAGAGGGGGGGTATGGGGAAGTCCAAGAAAAGAGGTTTATGAAAATATGTTTGAAATTATACGTGTATGTTTGTCATTTTTAGTGTTTGTTTGTTTTTCTTAAAAATGTTGTAAAATCAATAAAATTTTTATAAAAAAAAAAACAAATTCTTGCAAACCCCTCCCCAACTGTTCCCCCAGCCACCCAGCACACAGAAATTCAAATCCAGAATTTTTTTAAAAAAAACACCAGAGTGGCCCAATGGTCACAGAAAATCATAAAAATGCAGAAAAAAACACACAAGCTTCCAGATTCTTGCAAACCCCTTCCCAACACCAAGTCCTTGAATTCCAAACACCCCAACCCAAAATCCAAAAACCCCCAAAAAAGTTTTAAAAGCTTAACTTACCAAATGGCTACAAAAGAAGTTTTGGAAAAACTTCAAAAATCACCAAAGTCTTTAAAAACCTCAAAAAAGGCTACTATGTACACTGCGTTCTATGAGTTGCTCCTCGAAGTCAAGTCACAACTGTATTAACAGTGTTAAGAAAAAGGAAACAAACTTGCAAGACGTTTTCGTCTTGCAAAGCAAGCCCATAGGGAAATTCGTCTTGCGAAACAGCTCAAAAACGGAAAACCCTTTCGTCTAGCGAGTTTTCCGTCTTGCGAGGCATTCGTCTTGCGGGGCACCACTGTGTGTGTGTGTGCGTGCGTGTATATATATATATATATACACAAAGAAGATACACAAAGAAGGAACACCACTCAGACCAATAGTCAGCTCCATAGGCTCACCTCTACAAAATCTCGCTAAATTTCTCGCTAAGCAACTTCAGCCCTATGCAGAATCCATCGCTTCACACGTTACTAACTCCTTCCAGTTCATAGAAACAATAAAGAAGCAAAACCTACATCCCGATGACCTACTTGTGAGCTTCGATGTTGTATCTCTCTTCACTCAAGTGCCCATTAATGAAGCCTTGACAGCCATTCAAAACAAATACAATCCCCCCGAATACATCCTGGACCTGACCAACCACTGCCTAACCAACACGTACTTCATCCACAATGGACAAAGATACAAACAGATAGAAGGAGCACCTATGGGATCACCCCTCTCACCGGTCATCGCAAATTTGTACATGGAACACTTTGAAACCAATGCTTTAGACAAGTCAGAACACAAACCCAAACTTTGGCTCAGATATGTTGACGACACCTTTGTAATTTGGCCACACGGGAAAGAAAAACTAGATAGCTTCCTCACACATCTCAACAGCCTACACCCCAAAATACAATTCACTATGGAAATAGAAGCCAACAACCAACTTCCCTTCCTTGACGTCCTAATCTACAAAAAACCTGATGGCTCCTTAGGACACACTATCTACCGGAAAAAAACACACACCAACCGCTACTTACATGCACAATCACACCACCACCCTGCACAAATAAACTCCGTAGCCAAGACTCTCATCTCTAGAACCAAACGCCTGGCTGACAAAGACCACTTGACAACTGAGTTACAGAATCTCTCAAATGTGTTAATCGCCAATGGATACCAGCAAAACAGGGTTACGAAGCTAATCCAAAAAGAAACACCCCCCAAAAACCAAGACACAGAAGAAAACAATGGCATGGCCCTCCTTCCTTATATCAAGGGCACTACAGATAAAATTAGCAAAATCCTCCATAAACACAATATCAAAACAGCCTTTTGCACCAACCAAAAAATAGCCAATATCCTCAGAAACCCCAAAGATAAAATCCAGTTGGAAAACCAAGGGGTCTATGAAATACCCTGCAAAGTCTGCCCAGCCACGTACATTGGACAAACAAACAGACGAATAAATGCACGTATCGCAGAACACAAGAATGCCGTCAAAAAAGAAGAAAAAACCTCCTCTCTTTTCCAACACATGAAAGAAACAGGACACGAAATTAATTTTGCAGATTCCAAATTGCTCTTTAACATGGAACATCACCACAAGAGAATAATCATGGAAGCCATCGAGATAGAGAAACACCCCCACAACATGAACAAGCGTGACGACACGTCCCGCCTGCCAGACATCTGGAAATTAGCCCTCCCCACAAAAACCGACACCAGAACCAGAGGCACACAGAACGCCATCACCAATCAACCACACCAGACCCAAACCCAGACCCTCTCCACAGATAAATTACAGACTCCATCCAGTAGCCAAACCATAGTGGCACCTCCGGATGCTGCACCCCTCTGCAATCCCTACACAGATCTGGCTGGCACAGGGCACAAAACCACAGCTCGCCCCTATACACGAAGCCAAGCCAGAGCACAACTAAGTGCAGTACAGCCATCTTCTCAGAAAAACTCTTCACAAGCTCAAGAGGTCAAGACACGAAAGCTTTAGCAACTAATCCACACTTAATGACCCACCTAAGTGGTACTCAGAATATCACTCAAGAAATCACTCAAGATATCCCTCAAGTAATTAAGGAACAAAAGAAGAAAAGACACACTAACCTGGGAACTTCCCCTCTGCCCAGAACGTTGGAGGCTATATACCACACCCCCTCAACAGTATTTATAGGAACTCAAACACTGAGATCCTGCTCTGTTCCAGTAACAAGAAGCCGAAAGCACCAGCCTGAAGATGACGAGTGAGACCTCGTCGAAACGTCGCCTAGACACCCCAACTCTTACACGGGAAGACACCCGAAGACACCAAAACCTGCATATATATATATATATATATGCAGGTTTTGGTGTCCTCGGGTGTCTTCCCGTGTAAAAGTTGGGGTGTCTAGGCGACGTTTCGACGAGGTCTCACTCGTCATCTTCAGGCTGGTGCTTTCGGCTTCTTGTTACTGGAACAGAGCGGGATCTCAGTGTTTGAGTTCCTATAAATACTGTAGAGGGGTGTGGTGTATTGCCTCAAAAGTTCTGGGCAGAGGGGAAGTTCCCAGGCTAGTGTTCTTTTCTTCTTTTGTTCCTTAATTACTTGAGGGATATCTTGAGTGATTTCTTGAGTGATATTCTGAGTACCACTTAGGTGGGTCATTAGGTGTGGATTAGTTGCTAAAGCCTTCGTGTCTTGACATCTTGAATTTGTGAAGAGTTTTTCTGGGAAGATGGCTGTACTGCACTTAGTTGTGCTTTGGCTTGGCTTCGTGTATAGGGGCGAGCTGTGGTTTTGTGCCCTGTGCCAGCCAGATCTGTGTAGGGATTGCAGGGGGGTGCAGCATCCGGAGGTGCCACTATGGTTTGGTTACTGGATGGTGTCTGTAATTTATCTGTGGAGAGGGTCTGGGTTTGGGTCTGGTGTGGTTGATTGGTGGTGGCGTTCTGTGTGCCTCTGGATCTGGTGTCGGTTTTTGTGGGGAGGGCTAATTTCCAGATGTCTGGCAGGCGGGACGTGTCGTCACGCTTGTTCATGTTGTGAGGGTGTTTCTCTATCTCGATGGCTTCCATGATTATTCTCTTGTGGTGATGTTCCATGTTAAAGAGCAATTTGGAATCTGCAAAATTAATTTCGTGTCCTGTTTCTTTCATGTGTTGGAAAAGAGAGGAAGATTTTTCTTCTTTTTTGACGGCATTCTTGTGTTCTGCGATACGTGCATTTATTCGTCTGTTTGTTTGTCCAATGTACGTGGCTGGGCAGACTTTGCAGGGTATTTCATAGACCCCTTGGTTTTCCAACTGGATTTTATCTTTGGGGTTTCTGAGGATATTGGCTATTTTTTGGTTGGTGCAAAAGGCTGTTTTGATATTGTGTTTATGGAGGATTTTGCTAATTTTATCTGTAGTGCCCTTGATATAAGGAAGGAGGGCCATGCCATTGTTTTCTTCCGTGTCTTGGTTTTTGGGGGGTGTTTCTTTTTGGATTAGCTTCTTAACCCTGTTTTGCTGGTATCCATTGGCGATTAACACATTTGAGAGATTCTGTAACTCAGAACGCCACCACCAATCAACCACACCAGACCCAAACCCAGACCCTCTCCACAGATAAATTACAGACACCATCCAGTAACCAAACCATAGTGGCACCTCCGGATGCTGCACCCCCCTGCAATCCCTACACAGATCTGGCTGGCACAGGGCACAAAACCACAGCTCGCCCCTATACACGAAGCCAAGCCAAAGCACAACTAAGTGCAGTACAGCCATCTTCCCAGAAAAACTCTTCACAAATTCAAGATGTCAAGACACGAAGGCTTTAGCAACTAATCCACACCTAATGACCCACCTAAGTGGTACTCAGAATATCACTCAAGAAATCACTCAAGATATCCCTCAAGTAATTAAGGAACAAAAGAAGAAAAGAACACTAGCCTGGGAACTTCCCCTCTGCCCAGAACTTTTGAGGCAATACACCACACCCCTCTACAGTATTTATAGGAACTCAAACACTGAGATCCCGCTCTGTTCCAGTAACAAGAAGCCGAAAGCACCAGCCTGAAGATGACGAGTGAGACCTCGTCGAAACGTCGCCTAGACACCCCAACTTTTACACGGGAAGACACCCGAGGACACCAAAACCTGCATTCCTGTACCCGTGAAAATCTACGAAAACAAATATATATATATATATATATATATATATATATATATGCTTTCGTAGATTTTCGTGTCTTCGGGTGTCTTCCCGTGTCTTTACACGGGAAGACACCCGAAGACACCAAAACCTGCATATATATATATATATATATATATATATATATATATATATATATATATAGTAGAGTTGGAAGGGATCACTCCCGCCCCGGGCAATGCAGGAATCTTTTTGCCCAACGAGGGACTCGAACTCATGGCGCTGAGATCAAGAGTCTCATGCTTTACTGACTGAGCTACTGAGCTTCATGAGTGACGACGTACCAGGGGAGATCGCTTTGTGCTTGCATTTCAGCAGGTGAGACACCGTGCTTGTTTGCCTTACAGATGCACCGTGACATTCACTTCATTAACAGCTGTTGTGCTTCTCTCCGGAGACAACACTTGCACCTGTTCGCTCTTTCGATTCCCTCCGCGCCTGAGCTTGTGGCAAGTAACCACATGGTGGCGTTCTCTGACCACCCTGAGACGTTTCTGTGAAGTCAAATCCTGCCTAAGCCAGCCTTGATCGCTTTGCTTAGACAAGCTCTTGCAGAACGGCAGTTTATCTTGCTTGAAAGCTCTTCTCCCACATTCAAAACTTTGCGGCTTAGGAGCAGCTGAGAAACAAGCGATATCACTGATCATCCTTCAAACACCCTTTCTCACATGCAGTGTGCTTTACAGTCCTTACCTCAGTCACTTAGCTAAGAAAAACACTCTCTGAATTTTAGGGCTTTTTTGGCTATCCACTCCCACCCCACCCCAAGAGCCTCTGGGACGGGGAGAGGGGGGTTGTGTTCAGTGACCACCTATGATTTAAATGACACTTGGTTCCCCTCAACATTGTTAACCTGATCCCTTATATCCCCGCCCAATCACCAAGATCTTCAGGGGAGATACTTTTAGTGGTTCCCCCATGGCTCAGATGAATGACTTGAATCCACCAGTAGCCATGTATTCAGTAAAGGGACACGGGTGGTGCTGTGGGTTAAACCACAGAGCCTAGGGCTTGCCAATCAGAAGGTCAGCGGTTCAAATGCTCGTGACGGGGTGAGTTCCCCTTGTTCGGTCCCTGCTCCTGCCAACCTAGCAGTTCAAAAGCACGTCAAAGTGCAAGTAGATAAATAAGTACCGCTCCGGCGGGAAGGTAAACGGCATTTCCGTGCGCTGCTCTGGTTCGCCAGAAGCGGCTTAGTCATGCTGGCCACATGACCCAGAAGCTGTACGCTGGCTCCCTCGGCCAATAAAGCAAGATGAGCGCTGCAACCCCAGAATCGTCTGTGACTGGACCTAATGGTCAGGGGTCCCTTTACCTTTAAAGGGACCCCGACCCTTAGGTCCAGTCGCAGACGACTCTGGGGTTGCGGCACTCATCTCGCTTTACTGGCCAAGGGAGCCGGTGTTTGTCCACAAACAGTTTTTCTGGGTCGTGTGGCCAGCATGACTAAGCTGTTTATGGCGAAACCAGAGCAGAACACGGAAATGCCGTTTACCTTCCCGCAGGAGCGGGAACGTACCAGCACCAGGGGGAGACGCAGCTTGATAGAGGGGGAAGGAAATCGGCGTAACACCAGGGATCCAGGAGGGCAAATGGGGGAAGCGGGGGGAGAGCTCTGGGATTCTTCCCTGGACATCAGTGAGGAGAGCACTGGTCCTCCACTACCCACGCCCTCCCTGCGCAGAAGACTCCCGCGCAGTGAGAGGCGGAGACGACTGGGAGTCAAACAGCTTTTATGCTGGAAAAGGTTTAAGAAACGGCCACAGACAGATTCTGCTAGCGACTGAGGCAGCCACGCTGAGATGGGCTGTGCAGTCAGAACAGTTTAACCCAGGCAATTAAGCTCCCTAACGGGGACAGTTTACACATGAGTAACTCAAACCCACTACAGTTTATGTACCAGAGCACTTGTTGTGGAAGAAAATGTTTCAAATGTGATGTGTCCTGGAATGCTGTGTCCAATTCTGGGCACAATTCAAAAAGGATATTGACAAGTTGGAACGTGTGCAGAGGAGGGTGACCAATATGATCAAGAGTATGGAAGCCAAGCTTGATGAGGAACGGTTGAAAGAGCTGGGTACGTGTTATGTACTGAGTTGAATAGGATCCAAAAGGCAGCAGTCTGATTGGTCCTAGAATAATAGGATTCAGAAGGCAGCAGTCTGATTGGTCCTAGAACAATGCAGCAGTATGATTGGTCCGCAGGAGCCACCCAATCCAGCTCCAGGTGGAAGTGAATCTGCAACCTGATTGGCCTACAGGAGAATCCCAGAATTAGCCAATCACATGTGGCCCATTGTGTAAATAATGTATATAAAGCAGACATTCTGGGGGAACTTTCATTCCTCACTATTATGAGCTGAATAAAGATCATGAAATCCACACTCGACTCTGAGTATATTTCAGTACGTTTAGCCTGGAAAAGAGGTGCCTGAGAGGAGATATGATAGCCATCTTCAAATATCTCAAGGGCTGGCACATGGAAGAGGAAACAAGCTTGTTTTCTCCTGCTCTGGATGGTAGGACTTGAAAAAATGGCTTCAAGTGACAAGAAAGGAGATTCTGACTAAACACCAGGAAAAAATTGTACATAGCCTGTTTCTAACGCTAGTGATCTTGGTTCACGCACGTATACCAGCATCCGGCATCAGATCCCAGGCATCTAAATCCTAGCAGTGCTAGCAATTTCTCCCACTGGGTTTTATTCCATGAAAGAAATATGCTTGTCCCCCAAGGAAGCCATCTCACCTCGGCCCACCCTGAGCGATGCTAACAACCCACCATTTCATAGCATCCCCCCTACAGCTGCCCCATTCTTGGCTTGCAGCAATAACAACAGCTGCATAGAATTCAGTTCTCTAGCTGCAAGTCTTTACATCATATTCCTTGTGAGATACCCAGAGATTTAATAGTCTGGGAGGGACTGATGCCCCACGCCCTGGCAGCTGTTGCCTACTGTGGCGTTCTTGGTTATCCATGATTTCAACAGGAACAGACAAGTGATCTTTTAACATACACACGGGAAAATGTGGGGCGTGGAAAGGCATTCCAAAGCCCTCTCCCCACTCTTAAAGGACACAGACAATTTAAAGGCATTATTGCCATTTGAGTTCATTAAATGTTTCCTACTGCGATCTACAAGGGACGATGGTGGCGCTGTGGGTTAAACCACAGAGCCTAGGACTTGCCGATCAGAAGGTTGGCGGTTCGAATCCCCGCGATGAGGTGAGCTCCCGTTGCTCGGTCCCTGCTCCTGCCAACCTAGCAGTTCGAAAGCACG
This sequence comes from Podarcis liolepis, assembly GCF_965112155.1. Lineage (NCBI taxonomy): Eukaryota > Metazoa > Chordata > Lepidosauria > Squamata > Lacertidae > Podarcis > Podarcis liolepis. The sequence continues at coordinate 13,114,095 of NC_139560.1, forward strand.
TCAAAGTGCAAGAAGAAAAATAGGTACCGCTCCGGCGGGAAGGTAAACAGCGTAGAATAAGAGAATGTTAGAGCTGGGATACCAAGGGTCATCTAGTCCAACCCCCTGAAATGCAGAAATCGTGGCTAAAGCATCCATGACAGATGGCCATCCGACCTTTGCTTAAAAACCTCTATGGAAGGAAAGTTGCAGGGAATCCATTCCATTGTCAAACAACTCTCCCTGCATACTGAAAGCCTGTCTTAATTCAGCCACGCATTTCACTTCTGGAATTTTAGTAGACATTGCCCATGCACTTCCAAACATATCTTTACAACCCCATGGACTAGAAACTTGGGTGGTAGTGGGAGAAGAAAGAAATCTGGGGATCAGGAAGGAGATTTCTGGACCAAATACCACCTCTTCCGTATTTCTTTTCTGTGCACAAACAACCCTGGGTTTCACAATTGCACCGGGATGTTTGCATAAGGCTAAACTTGGACGATGCTCAACCTCACAATCAGACTGGTGTGAGAATGCAGATGGAATGGTGGCATGCAGGTTTCTGTGTGTGTGTGTTTTGCCCAGAAGGCTTGTTTTCCCACAAGACTGAGCAAATGAAAAAACAAAAAAGCTGAAGGGAAACAGAGGTTCCGATTACAGAGACAATTTTTCGTGATTGCACACATGGTTTTGGAGTGGAGGAATGCTCAGATCAGAGGCCTGGATTACTTGAGATGACGTGGAAAGAGGATGGAAACAAATACAAGGCTGGAGTCCAATTTCTCATTTCCTTATGGAACTTTTTTTGGGGGGTGGAGGGAAATCCGCTGGGATTGGGAGGGAAATATCCACTTGGGAAATCAGACTTTATGCTCAGGACTTTCGTGTGCTCTTTAAAGCAGGGGTCAGCAAACTTTATCAGCAGGGGGCTGGTCCACTGTCCCTCAGACCATGTGGGGGGGCAGACTATATTTTGGAAAATAATAATAATGAATTCTTATGCCCCACAAATAACCCAGAGATGCATTTTAAATAAAAGCACACATTCTATGCATGTAAAAACACCAGGCAGGCCCCACAAATAATCCAGAGATGCATTTTAAATAAAAGGATACATTCTACTCACGTAAAAACACGCTGATTCCCAGACCGCCCATGGGCCAGATTTAGAAGGTGATTGGGCCAGATCCGGCCCCTGGGCCTTAGTTTGCCTACCCATGCTTTAAAGCTTTTTCTTATTTTCTGCAGTGAAGTTCAGGATGTGACATTTGACCACTCATTTCTGGTGCAACCTTTTCAAAATCCTTTGCATCGAAATGATGATGAAAAATGATGATAAATGCATTTAGTCATAGTCATTCACGCAGTTCCAAAAGCGGTGGCTAAATAAATAGATGACCTTAATCATTCCAAAATTTAGATCTCTTTGAGTCTGGCATGCTTAAATGAATCTGAGGTTGACTTATTCAAATGACTATCACCTGCAGTTTAGGATACAGGAGAGGAGGAGGAGGAGGAGGAGGAGGAGGAGGAGTAGGAGTAGGAGAAGAAGAAGAAGAAGAAGAAGAAGAAGAAGAAGAAGAAGAAGAAGAAGAAGAAGATTTCACCAGAATGTCCCAGGGCGGGTTACAGCAATAGTAAGGTTGGTTTTCATAAAGATCTTCATTTTTCTTGTGCTGTTTTTACAGTACCTGACATTTTAATATCTCTCAGCATCTGAAGAGCAGACATGGCTCTCACATTTAGGATGTTCCTTACAAAAAGTGAAGCATGGCAGGTATCTTTTTTTGAAAAGAGCAAGGGTTTGCAGGTGAATAATGAGCAAATAAAATGTCTTGCAATTAACTGTAGTTAAATAACTTCGTCTTGTTGCAATGTACCATACGAAGTAATCTGGTGCCCTCTGATGGTAAGGATGTTATTAGCTGCTGAACTGGTAATGGATGCAGTTGGGGGAAACGGACCACTCAGAATGATGGTCAATGATGGTCCATTGATTCATACAGCGCTGTCATTGTGCCTTACAGTTTACTGAGAAACATTAGAAATCAGGGGCTCCTTGCTCTCATCAGCATACAACCTGCGTTTTGAGAGTGAGGGAGACAACAAAAGACGTGCAGGTTCACACAAACCCCTCTGTGCATTAAAAGAGCACAAGGAAAGGATTGTGGGGGCTCATGGCAAAACAGACCCACAGGCTATAGGGGGAAGGAAAAAAGAGGGCCCCAGAGAAGGGAAGGAAGGTTGCCACCTGGGGCAACCCAGTCAGATCGGCAGGGTATAAGAAATAAATTTTAATTTAAATCATATCAGCCCTGAATTTGTTTAATCCTCTTTTAAAGCTAGGAGGAGGAACCAAGGGTTGCCTAAAACCCAAAGAGGAGAAAATAAGCAATCTTTGCTCCTCCCTGATCAGCTCCCCAACTCCTCAATTTATTTATCTTTCCTAATGTTTTCCTTCTGGATCATATTTGGATCCTTCCAGGTCACATTTTGGATCTGCTTTCTTCTTGGATACTGATGCCAGTGTGATAGAAAACTAGAGAGCTGAAAGAGGAAGTAGCACGAACGGACACTCTTCCCACTTCCTGTCTCCCAACTCGTTTGTACTTTACCGGGTAGAGAGCAAACCCTTCTAACTTCCAAAAGGGGGGTGGGTGTAAATTCCAAGAAAGGGGGACTGTTCCCCCTTCATGTGTTGATTTAATTCTGAAGTAGAAAGCCTGAATTCTAAGCTTTAATGAGGTCTCTCAACCATTAGACCAGACTTCCCCAACCTGGTGTCCTCCAGACTTTGTGGACTAAAACTCCCATGATCTCTGATTGTTAGCCATGTTGGCTGGAGCTGATAGGAGTTGGAGTCCAACAACATTTGGAAGGCAGCATGCTGGGTGCATCATGTTAGACCCACAATCCACCTCCTTTTCCCAGTACACATATTCCAGCTCTGATACAGAAGCCACTGGAGATCCATCAGGCAACTGCGCTGAATGTAGCCAGCTACCAGGAAGCTAAGGCCTGGTCTAACTATGATACTTAAATATCATACACTCCATTAAGGTTTATGCCATCATAGAATCATCAGGTGAAGAGGTACCAAGGGAAGATAAAAGACTGCTTATGTATGCAACAACTGCAGCAAGAATTCTTTTAGCCCAAAAATGGAAACAGCAAGAAGTACCAACAAAAGAAGAGCGGCAGATGATGGACTTCGCAGAACTGGCGAAGCTGACAGGAAAAATCCAAAACTAGTGTGTCAGGGGTTCAGGAGCAGAGGCAAGGGCAAGGGAGGAAACAGAGAGTGAGGGGGAGGAGGCAGAAGAAAAGATGAGTGATGACGACGACCCGAGATCTCCGAGTCTTTCCAGTGAATCAGAAGATTCACAGAAAGGAGCACCAGTGGCCAGGGCAAGGGGGGAGCCTAGGGAGACACCCCAGGAAGAAAGGGCCAGAGGGGGCTCAGAGGGGAGCAGTTGGAAATCGGGACCAGCGTCACCAACAGAGAGCAGGGGAGAGGAAGGGCGCCAGGTATCAAGCGCTGGAAGCTCACAACAGGAGGGAGGGCACGAGTCAGGAGTGGCCACACCTCCATCGGGGAGCGAAGAAACGGTCAGACGGAAAGTGGAAGGTTGGGTGCACGCGCCAAGTTCAAATGCACAGGAAAGTGGCGCAGTAAGCAGCCCTGAAAGGGAGCCAGGTCCTAAAGCCCGGCGCAAGGAGACAGGAGGGTCCGGGGGGTCAGCGTCAGAAGAATCCCGGAAGGAAGAGACCCCGGGGGGCAGAGGGACCCAGAGAAGAACAGTCAGGCGGAAAAGGTGGAGTAAGGCTAGGGTATTAAGTTGGTGTACAGGGGGCGGAGACTCAGACGGAGCTTCGTCGGTCTAGCTATAAGACGTAGAGCTGCACGCAGCAGCTTGGAAATGGAAACTGTAACTCAATAAATACTTTTATAAAGTGAACGCTGGCTAGCGTGATCCTCTGTGAGCTAGGATCTGAGAGCAGCTCTGACATAGCGTGATCAAGTATTCCAAAAGGATTGGAGTACAGTGGTACCTCTGGTTGCGAACGGGATCCATTCCGGAGCCCCGTTTGCAACATGAGCAGAACACAATCCACGTCTGTGTGTGTGCAGGTCGTGATTCACCACTTCTGCACATGCGCATGATGTCATTTTAAGCTTCTGTGCAAGTGCAAGTAATGAAACCCAGTAGTAACCTGTTCTGTTACTTCTGGTTCACCGCCGGATGTATCCTGAAAGAACGTAACCTGAACTGAACGTAACTAGAAGTATGACTGTAAATTTATACGATATCTGATAATATATATAATAACGATGTGAATATATAATAACGATGTGAATGTACAGTGGTACCTCAGGTTACCGTACATACGCTTCAGGTTACAGACTCCGGTAACCCAGAAATATTACCTCGGGTTAAGAACTTTGCTTCAGGATGAGAACAGAAATTGTGCTCCGGCAGCACAGCGGCAGCAGGAGGGCCCATTAGCTAAAGTGGTGCTTCAGGTTAAGAACAATTTCAGGATAAGAACAGACCTCCAGAATGAATTAAGTTCTTAACCCAAGGTACCACTGTATAACATTAAATGGAATATATACAGTGGTGCCTCGCAAGACGAAATTAATTCGTTCCGCGAATTTTTTCATCTAGCGAATTTTTCGTCTTGCGAAGCACGGTTTCCCATAGGAATGCATTGAAAATCAATTAATGCGTTCCTATGGTCAAAAAAAGTCCAAACAAAGCCAAATTTGGTACAACAAGAGTTTATTAACTGCTCTTTAAAGTCACACATACTGTAAAGAGCATTTCAAAATTCAAACCCAGATTTTTTTTAAAAAAACAGCAGAGTGGCCCAATGGTCACAGAAAATCATAAAAATGCAGAAAGAAAAAAACCGCAAGCTTCCAGATTCTTGCAAACCCCTCCTCAGCTGTTCCCCCAGCCACCCAGCACACAGAAATTCAAACCCAGAATTTTTTTTAAAAAAACACCAGAGTGGCCCAATGGTCACAGAAAATCATAAAAATGCAGGGGGGGGGGAACAAGCTTCCAAATTCTTGCAAACCCCGCCTTCCGGTCGGTGCCAGCGCTTAATGGCGGTCCTAGCTCCGAGCTCCGGAGAAGGACTGCTTCGCAAGTTCGGGTCTTACCCGCTACGGCAAGCGGGGGACCCCTAAAATCCCAGGCGCTGAAGCCTGAGAACAAGGAGACTCGGTGGGCACCTTTGCGCCCCCTGGTACCGTGAAAGAGCCTTTTTAAAGGCTACGGATCGACATCGGGAGAGAGCGCGGTGCTGAGAGTCGCTACCCAGCCTGCGAAGTGAAGCCGCGTCGCCATAAGCGGAGAGCGCCGATTCCTTCCTGAAAAGAAAATTTGGACCGAATTCCCGTGAGTAAGAGCTGAAAAATAATCGGGACCCTTTAAATTTTAAAAATTGGGCTAAAAACGGGGGAGATTTAAACAAAGGAAGTCTGCCTCCCCCCGACTGCATGAAAGCGAAAGCAACGGAGCTCTAAACTTGCATCCGTTTAAACCCGCTCTTTGATCAGCTAAACCGGACATTTAGACCTTTGATCTCCCCTCTAGCTAGCAGGGCAGAGGGGAGGTGAATTTGATCAATAACTGCATGATCTATTGGAAGTAAAAAACCTCTGCTGTCTCACCCATCTGAAAGCATGAAACGGTCTGCCTTCTTAGCACACTGAACTCACTTTTCCCTGTGAAGTGATACTTTGATACAAAGTTTCCACAGTGCCTGGCTACTGTATAATACAAGAAGAAACAGCAAAAACTGGGCAACTGTGGCAATTTGAAGTTACAAGTTCTTAGTAACATTGACTTTGACTGTGTTAATCTCCTTTTTTACATCTTGGACAGTCTCCTTTGTTTTCGTATTTGGAAATTTTGCTCTATGGCCATTTTGATTTGCTCCCTCTAGAGGATAAAGTAAAGTCCGGCACGGCCTAAGACAGTGGAATTTTCCAAGGGAGAATAAATCCCGTGGGAATTGACCTTGACATGAGTGGCTCACAAGAAGAGATAGTTACAAGAGCCAAGACCAAGCAACAACAACAACAACAGCTGCAGCAGCAACAGCTAAAGAAAAGAGGCTCAATCTCAGGCGTAACAGCCGGATCAGTAGGAACAACAGGACAAGACAAAGGAGCAGCCGTCTCTATGGAAGCTGTGACAGACGCCCTGCTCAAGATAAACCAAACTCTGGAGTCTTTGACAAAACAGACTTCAGAGAACACACTAAAATTAACAGAAATTTCAGCAAGATTAAACCAGAATACAGAATCTATAAATAAATTGGTGGAGGAAAATGCCACCACGCGCCAAATTGCGGAAGATGCCAAAGCCACTGCGGGAGAGACACAGGAGAAATTAGAGCCGATTGCCAAGAAGGTCTATGAGCATGATGCAACTTTGGCCTTGTGGGAGTTACAGAGGAAAGAGAGAAACTTAAAATTAAGACTGATTCCGGAGAATGAAAGAGACAACCTTGTGGAATATTTGACACAGGAGTTTGCGGATTGCTGGGACCTTGAGGAAGACGAATTCAAAATTACGACTGCCTTTAGATTGGGTAAAAAGCAAGACAGAAAGACCCCGAGAGACTGCTTGATCACACTCAGATCCAAGGAGGAAAGAGACAAAATACTAGGACTACACTTTGAAAAGGCCTTGCAAATCGGAAATTCAGCTGTACAGATCTTCAAAGACATCCCAAAATACATTCTGGACTTAAGAAACTTCTACAAGGACTTAGCTCTTTTGCTAAAGAAAAATTCTATCCGCTTCAGGTGGGAATTCCCACAAGGACTGTCATTTGACTACAAGGCAAAGAAGGTGAAAATAAAGACAATTCAAGATAAAGACAAATTTTTGGCAAGATACCAGGAGGACCTACAGAAGGGGACTGTGGACGTACTTGCAGAACAGAGGAGAGCACTGGATATCCTGAATCTCTCGATTGGACAAAAACCACCACCATCAGAAGAAGAGCAACAACTTGGAGCTGTTGGAGGAGCCTCAGGAAAATAGCAAGATGGCTCTGCAATTCCTTAGTTGGAACTGTAATGGGCTCAATGGGCCTTTGAAGAGAAGACAAGTATTTCATATATTGAATAGAGAACAACTGGACTTGATATGCCTACAAGAAACTCACATAACCAGAGCCCACAGGAGATTACTTATAAATAAAAGGCTAGGACAAGAATTTATTTCATCAGACAAAGTTAAGAAGAGAGGAGTTGTAATATATGTGAAGGAGAAATGGGCTCCAAAAATGATATTCAAGGACGAACAAGGGAGATATCTGGCAGTGGAGATACAAATACAAGGAGAAAAACTTCTAGTGGTTGGAATTTATGCACCAAATGAAGGCAAATCTGACTTCTTTAAGAGACTCCATGAAACCCTCACTGACTATCTGGATTACAATATGATAATCATGGGAGACATGAATGGCGTGGTCTCCACCAACATGGACAAGGCACAAAGACTAACAGTTAGCAAGGAAGGGAGACTCCCTAAGACTTTTTTCGAAATGACAGAAAATATGGACTTGATAGACATATGGAGAACAAGGAACCCTCTGGAGAGAGAGGGAACTTTCTTCTCCCAAGCAATGATGACCTGGACCAGAATCGATCAAATCTGGGTTACTAGTGGAATGGCCCCAAAGATTAAGAAAGTGGAAATCTGCCCAAAAACTTGCTCCGACCATAACGCCGTGAAGATGGAGATGAAACTCACAATAACTGGTCAATTTAGATGGAGAATGAATGACACCCTCTTTCGAGATAAGGAGATTCTCACGAAGGCCCAAAAGACCCTAAAAGACTATTTTGAAATAAATTTGAGGACCGACGTGGAGAAAAGAGTGATCTGGGACGCAAGTAAAGCGGTTATGAGAGGATTTTTGATTCAACAAAATTCAATAAAGAGGAAAAAACAAAATGAGAAAAAAGAGAAGATTTTGGAAATGATAAAGGAAGGAGAGAGAAAATTAAGAACAAAACCAAAATCTCAGGACATTTTAAGAGAGATCAAGTTATATCAAACACAATATATGGAATTGATGAACCAAGAGATTGAATGGAAGATAAAGCAAATGAAGCAAAAGACTTTTGAATCAGCAAATAAATGTGGCAAACTTTTGGCATGGCAACTGAAGAAAAGGCAGAAACTAAATACAGTTACAAGCCTAGAGGTGGATGGAAAGAATATATCTAAACCTAATGAAATTAGAAATTGCTTTTTAAGTTATTTCAAAAAACTCTACACTCAAGGCCCGCAAAATGAAGAAGATATAGACAAATTCCTTGGAAAATATGGATTACAAAACATCTCTCATCAAAGTAAGATGGACTTGAACCAGAGAATCTCAGAACAAGAGATAGAGGCTGCCATTCAGAATATGCAACTGGGCAAATCTCCGGGACCAGATGGACTGACTTCCAGATACTACAAATCGCTGAAGGAATGGCTGACTCAACCACTAAGAGAAGTTTGTAATGAGATCCTTGAGGGAAAAAGGGCACCTGAATCGTGGAAAGAGGCATATATTTCACTCATACCAAAGTCAGAGACTGAAAAGACCCAACTCAAGAACTACCGCCCAATATCACTCCTTAATGTGGATTACAAAATTTTTGCAGACATTTTGGCAAAAAGATTTAAAAGAGTCTTGATGGAGAAGATTCATAAGGACCAAGCAGGTTTTCTCCCTAAAAGACACCTGGCAGACAATGTAAGGAATGTAATAGACATTCTGGAAAAGCTAGAGGTGAATATAAACACTAAAGCAGTATTGATCTTTGTGGACGCGGAGAAAGCCTTTGACAATATTTCTTGGAGTTTTATGAGGAAGAATCTTCATGGGATGGGGGTAGGCCAGGGTTTTGAGAATGGTATGGCTGCAATATATTCTGAACAAAAAGCTAAACTGATTGTAAACAATGTTGTGACTGAGGAACTTAAGATAGAAAAAGGAACACGACAGGGGTGCCCGATTTCCCCATTACTTTTTATTTCAGTTCTGGAGGTGTTGCTGAACATGATAAGAAATGACCAGCAGGTCAAAGGTGTGCAGGTCGGAGCTAAACATTATAAGTTAAGAGCGTTTGCAGATGACCTAGTATTGACTTTGCAAGAGCCAAACACTAGTACGAAAAAGGTTTTAGAAATAATACAACAGTTTGGCCAGGTAGCTGGATTTAAGTTGAACAAGCAAAAAACTAAAGTTTTAGGGAAAAACTTAACAGATATGGAAAAGGAGAAATTTCAAGAGGAAACAGGTTTGACTGTGGTAAAGAAGGTGAAATACCTAGGGGTTTACTTAACATCTAAGAATGTGAATTTGTATAAGGACAACTATGAAAAATGTTGGTCAGAAATTAAAAAAGATCTAGAAATATGGTCAAATTTGAAATTGTCAATGTTAGGCCGAATTGCAGTAATTAAAATGAATGTATTGCCTAGAATGTTATTTTTGTTTCAGACCTTGCAGATTCTTGACAAGATGGAATGTTTTAAGAGGTGGCACAAAGACATTTCGAAATTTGTCTGGCAGGGCAAAAAGCCCCGAATTAAATTTAAGATATTGACAGATGCTAAAGAAAGAGGGGGTTTTGCCCTGCCGGACCTAAAATTGTACTATGAGGCAGCAGCTTTTTGCTGGCTGAAAGAATGGATGCTCCTCGAGAACACGGACATCTTGGATCTGGAAGGTTTTAATAATGCTTTTGGTTGGCATGCATATCTTTGGTATGATAAAGTTAACAGTGCCTTTAAAAATCATATTGTTAGAAAAGCATTGTTTAATGTTTGGATAAGATATAAAGATCTATTGGAAAATAAAACCCCTAGATGGGTGTCACCAGTGGAGGCTAAAGCAGTGAAGAAACTCAATATGGAGGTCGGATGGCCGAAGTATTGGGAAATTTTAGAACAGGATGGAGATAAGTTCAAACTACAAAGTCAGGAGAAATTGAAGCATAAAGTAGAAAATTGGTTCCAATATCGTCAAATAATGGAATTTTTTAAACAGGACAGGAAAATCGGTTTCCAGGTGGAAAAATCAAAATTAGAAACCGAACTGTTAGAACCCAATACTAAGAATTTATCTAGAATGTACAACTTGCTGTTGAAATGGAACACACAGGATGAAACAGTTAAATCGGCTATGATTAAGTGGGCTCAGGATGTTGGACATAACATTATGTCAGCTGACTGGGAATGGTTATGGAACACCGGTATTAAATTTACGGCATGTAATGCCTTAAAGGAAAACATCATGAAAATGGTATACAGGTGGTACATGACCCCAGTCAAGCTGGCAAAAATCTATCATTTGCCCGATAATAAATGTTGGAAGTGTAAAGAGACTGAAGGTACCTTTTATCACCTTTGGTGGACATGCCCGAAGATTAAGGTCTTCTGGGAAATGATCTACAATGAAATGAAAAAGGTACTTAAATGTACCTTTCCTAAAAAACCAGAGGCCTTTCTCTTGGGCATTGTCGGCCAATTGGTGACAAAGAAAGATAGAATTTTTTTTATGTATGCCACAACAGCAGCAAGAATACTCATCGCAAAGTATTGGAAGACACAAGATTTACCCACTGTGGAAGAATGGCAGATGAAAGTGATGGACTATATGACACTGGCCGAGATGACAGGCAGAATCCGTGACCAACGAAAAGAGACGGTGGAAGAAGAGTGGAAAAAATTTAAAAGCTATCTTAAGGACTACTATAAACTTAATGAATGCTAAAATGTTGTGGTTTCCAGAAGCAAAAGGGTACAGGGATACAAGGCTAGACTATAAAAGAGGACTAAGATGATAGAGATTGGAAAGTAACAATTGGGAGTTGCTAGTTGAATTATGGACATTGGGATGCAGAGAGGGGGGGTATGGGGAAGTCCAAGAAAAGAGGTTTATGAAAATATGTTTGAAATTATACGTGTATGTTTGTCATTTTTAGTGTTTGTTTGTTTTTCTTAAAAATGTTGTAAAATCAATAAAATTTTTATAAAAAAAAAAAACAAATTCTTGCAAACCCCTCCCCAACTGTTCCCCCAGCCACCCAGCACACAGAAATTCAAATCCAGAATTTTTTTAAAAAAAACACCAGAGTGGCCCAATGGTCACAGAAAATCATAAAAATGCAGAAAAAAACACACAAGCTTCCAGATTCTTGCAAACCCCTTCCCAACACCAAGTCCTTGAATTCCAAACACCCCAACCCAAAATCCAAAAACCCCCAAAAAAGTTTTAAAAGCTTAACTTACCAAATGGCTACAAAAGAAGTTTTGGAAAAACTTCAAAAATCACCAAAGTCTTTAAAAACCTCAAAAAAGGCTACTATGTACACTGCGTTCTATGAGTTGCTCCTCGAAGTCAAGTCACAACTGTATTAACAGTGTTAAGAAAAAGGAAACAAACTTGCAAGACGTTTTCGTCTTGCAAAGCAAGCCCATAGGGAAATTCGTCTTGCGAAACAGCTCAAAAACGGAAAACCCTTTCGTCTAGCGAGTTTTCCGTCTTGCGAGGCATTCGTCTTGCGGGGCACCACTGTGTGTGTGTGTGCGTGCGTGTATATATATATATATATTTGTTTTCGTAGATTTTCACGGGTACAGGAATGCAGGTTTTGGTGTCCTCGGGTGTCTTCCCGTGTAAAAGTTGGGGTGTCTAGGCGACGTTTCGACGAGGTCTCACTCGTCATCTTCAGGCTGGTGCTTTCGGCTTCTTGTTACTGGAACAGAGCGGGATCTCAGTGTTTGAGTTCCTATAAATACTGTAGAGGGGTGTGGTGTATTGCCTCAAAAGTTCTGGGCAGAGGGGAAGTTCCCAGGCTAGTGTTCTTTTCTTCTTTTGTTCCTTAATTACTTGAGGGATATCTTGAGTGATTTCTTGAGTGATATTCTGAGTACCACTTAGGTGGGTCATTAGGTGTGGATTAGTTGCTAAAGCCTTCGTGTCTTGACCTCTTGAATTTGTGAAGAGTTTTTCTGGGAAGATGGCTGTACTGCACTTAGTTGTGCTTTGGCTTGGCTTCGTGTATAGGGGCGAGCTGTGGTTTTGTGCCCTGTGCCAGCCAGATCTGTGTAGGGATTGCAGGGGGGTGCAGCATCCGGAGGTGCCACTATGGTTTGGTTACTGGATGGTGTCTGTAATTTATCTGTGGAGAGGGTCTGGGTTTGGGTCTGGTGTGGTTGATTGGTGGTGGCGTTCTGTGTGCCTCTGGATCTGGTGTCGGTTTTTGTGGGGAGGGCTAATTTCCAGATGTCTGGCAGGCGGGACGTGTCGTCACGCTTGTTCATGTTGTGAGGGTGTTTCTCTATCTCGATGGCTTCCATGATTATTCTCTTGTGGTGATGTTCCATGTTAAAGAGCAATTTGGAATCTGCAAAATTAATTTCGTGTCCTGTTTCTTTCATGTGTTGGAAAAGAGAGGAAGATTTTTCTTCTTTTTTGACGGCATTCTTGTGTTCTGCGATACGTGCATTTATTCGTCTGTTTGTTTGTCCAATGTACGTGGCTGGGCAGACTTTGCAGGGTATTTCATAGACCCCTTGGTTTTCCAACTGGATTTTATCTTTGGGGTTTCTGAGGATATTGGCTATTTTTTGGTTGGTGCAAAAGGCTGTTTTGATATTGTGTTTATGGAGGATTTTGCTAATTTTATCTGTAGTGCCCTTGATATAAGGAAGGAGGGCCATGCCATTGTTTTCTTCCGTGTCTTGGTTTTTGGGGGGTGTTTCTTTTTGGATTAGCTTCTTAACCCTGTTTTGCTGGTATCCATTGGCGATTAACACATTTGAGAGATTCTGTAACTCAGTTGTCAAGTGGTCTTTGTCAGCCAGGCGTTTGGTTCTGGAGATGAGGGTCTTGGCTACGGAGTTTATTTGTGCAGGGTGGTGGTGTGATTGAGCATGTAAGTAGCGGTTGGTGTGTGTTTTTTTCCGGTAGATAGTGTGTCCTAGGGAGCCATCAGGTTTTTTGTAGATTAGGACGTCAAGGAAGGGAAGCTGGTTGTTGGCTTCTATTTCCATAGTGAATTGTATTTTGGGGTGTAGGCTGTTGAGATGTGTGAGGAAGCTATCTAGTTTTTCTTTCCCGTGTGGCCAAATTACAAAGGTGTCGTCAACATATCTGAGCCAAAGTTTGGGTTTGTGTTCTGACTTGTCTAAAGCATTGGTTTCAAAGTGTTCCATGTACAGATTTGCGATGACCGGTGAGAGGGGTGATCCCATAGGTGCTCCTTCTATCTGTTTGTATCTTTGTCCATTGTGGATGAAGTACGTGTTGGTTAGGCAGTGGTTGGTCAGGTCCAGGATGTATTCGGGGGGATTGTATTTGTTTTGAATGGCTGTCAAGGCTTCATTAATGGGCACTTGTGTGAAGAGAGATACAACATCGAAGCTCACAAGTAGGTCATCGGGATGTAGGTTTTGCTTCTTTATTGTTTCTATGAACTGGAAGGAGTTTGTAACGTGTGAAGAGATGGATTCTGCATAGGGCTGAAGTTGCTTAGCGAGAAATTTAGCGAGATTTTGTAGAGGTGAGCCTATGGAGCTGACTATTGGTCTGAGTGGTGTTCCTTCTTTGTGTATCTTGGGGAGGCCGTAGAGTTTGGGGCATCTGGATGATTTTTCTCTGGGGATGATTCTTAGCTGGATTTCTTCACTGATAAAAGCCTCTCCTATCAGTGAAGAAATCCAGCTAAGAATCATCCCCAGAGAAAAATCATCCAGATGCCCCAAACTCTACGGCCTCCCCAAGATACACAAAGAAGGAACACCACTCAGACCAATAGTCAGCTCCATAGGCTCACCTCTACAAAATCTCGCTAAATTTCTCGCTAAGCAACTTCAGCCCTATGCAGAATCCATCTCTTCACACGTTACAAACTCCTTCCAGTTCATAGAAACAATAAAGAAGCAAAACCTACATCCCGATGACCTACTTGTGAGCTTCGATGTTGTATCTCTCTTCACACAAGTGCCCATTAATGAAGCCTTGACAGCCATTCAAAACAAATACAATCCCCCCGAATACATCCTGGACCTGACCAACCACTGCCTAACCAACACGTACTTCATCCACAATGGACAAAGATACAAACAGATAGAAGGAGCACCTATGGGATCACCCCTCTCACCGGTCATCGCAAATCTGTACATGGAACACTTTGAAACCAATGCTTTAGACAAGTCAGAACACAAACCCAAACTTTGGCTCAGATATGTTGACGACACCTTTGTAATTTGGCCACACGGGAAAGAAAAACTAGATAGCTTCCTCACACATCTCAACAGCCTACACCCCAAAATACAATTCACTATGGAAATAGAAGCCAACAACCAGCTTCCCTTCCTTGACGTCCTAATCTACAAAAAACCTGATGGCTCCCTAGGACACACTATCTACCGGAAAAAAACACACACCAACCGCTACTTACATGCTCAATCACACCACCACCCTGCACAAATAAACTCCGTAGCCAAGACCCTCATCTCCAGAACCAAACGCCTGGCTGACAAAGACCACTTGACAACTGAGTTACAGAATCTCTCAAATGTGTTAATCGCCAATGGATACCAGCAAAACAGGGTTAAGAAGCTAATCCAAAAAGAAACACCCCCCAAAAACCAAGACACGGAAGAAAACAATGGCATGGCCCTCCTTCCTTATATCAAGGGCACTACAGATAAAATTAGCAAAATCCTCCATAAACACAATATCAAAACAGCCTTTTGCACCAACCAAAAAATAGCCAATATCCTCAGAAACCCCAAAGATAAAATCCAGTTGGAAAACCAAGGGGTCTATGAAATACCCTGCAAAGTCTGCCCAGCCACGTACATTGGACAAACAAACAGACGAATAAATGCACGTATCGCAGAACACAAGAATGCCGTCAAAAAAGAAGAAAAATCTTCCTCTCTTTTCCAACACATGAAAGAAACAGGACACGAAATTAATTTTGCAGATTCCAAATTGCTCTTTAACATGGAACATCACCACAAGAGAATAATCATGGAAGCCATCGAGATAGAGAAACACCCTCACAACATGAACAAGCGTGACGACACGTCCCGCCTGCCAGACATCTGGAAATTAGCCCTCCCCACAAAAACCGACACCAGATCCAGAGGCACACAGAACGCCACCACCAATCAACCACACCAGACCCAAACCCAGACCCTCTCCACAGATAAATTACAGACACCATCCAGTAACCAAACCATAGTGGCACCTCCGGATGCTGCACCCCCCTGCAATCCCTACACAGATCTGGCTGGCACAGGGCACAAAACCACAGCTCGCCCCTATACACGAAGCCAAGCCAAAGCACAACTAAGTGCAGTACAGCCATCTTCCCAGAAAAACTCTTCACAAATTCAAGAGGTCAAGACACGAAGGCTTTAGCAACTAATCCACACCTAATGACCCACCTAAGTGGTACTCAGAATATCACTCAAGAAATCACTCAAGATATCCCTCAAGTAATTAAGGAACAAAAGAAGAAAAGAACACTAGCCTGGGAACTTCCCCTCTGCCCAGAACTTTTGAGGCAATACACCACACCCCTCTACAGTATTTATAGGAACTCAAACACTGAGATCCCGCTCTGTTCCAGTAACAAGAAGCCGAAAGCACCAGCCTGAAGATGACGAGTGAGACCTCGTCGAAACGTCGCCTAGACACCCCAACTTTTACACGGGAAGACACCCGAGGACACCAAAACCTGCATATATATATATATATATATATATATATATATATATGCTTTCGTAGATTTTCGTGTCTTCGGGTGTCTTCCCGTGTCTTTACACGGGAAGACACCCGAAGACACCAAAACCTGCATATATATATATATATATATATATATATATATATATATATATATATATAGTAGAGTTGGAAGGGATCACTCCCGCCCCGGGCAATGCAGGAATCTTTTTGCCCAACGAGGGACTCGAACTCATGGCGCTGAGATCAAGAGTCTCATGCTTTACTGACTGAGCTACTGAGCTTCATGAGTGACGACGTACCAGGGGAGATCGCTTTGTGCTTGCATTTCAGCAGGTGAGACACCGTGCTTGTTTGCCTTACAGATGCACCGTGACATTCACTTCATTAACAGCTGTTGTGCTTCTCTCCGGAGACAACACTTGCACCTGTTCGCTCTTTCGATTCCCTCCGCGCCTGAGCTTGTGGCAAGTAACCACATGGTGGCGTTCTCTGACCACCCTGAGACGTTTCTGTGAAGTCAAATCCTGCCTAAGCCAGCCTTGATCGCTTTGCTTAGACAAGCTCTTGCAGAACGGCAGTTTATCTTGCTTGAAAGCTCTTCTCCCACATTCAAATCTTTGCGGCTTAGGAGCAGCTGAGAAACAAGCGATATCACTGATCATCCTTCAAACACCCTTTCTCACATGCAGTGTGCTTTACAGTCCTTACCTCAGTCACTTAGCTAAGAAAAACACTCTCTGAATTTTAGGGCTTTTTTGGCTATCCACTCCCACCCCACCCCAAGAGCCTCTGGGACGGGGAGAGGGGGGTTGTGTTCAGTGACCACCTATGATTTAAATGACACTTGGTTCCCCTCAACATTGTTAACCTGATCCCTTATATCCCCGCCCAATCACCAAGATCTTCAGGGGAGATACTTTTAGTGGTTCCCCCATGGCTCAGATGAATGACTTGAATCCACCAGTAGCCATGTATTCAGTAAAGGGACACGGGTGGTGCTGTGGGTTAAACCACAGAGCCTAGGGCTTGCCAATCAGAAGGTCAGCGGTTCAAATGCTCGTGACGGGGTGAGTTCCCCTTGTTCGGTCCCTGCTCCTGCCAACCTAGCAGTTCAAAAGCACGTCAAAGTGCAAGTAGATAAATAAGTACCGCTCCGGCGGGAAGGTAAACGGCATTTCCGTGCGCTGCTCTGGTTCGCCAGAAGCGGCTTAGTCATGCTGGCCACATGACCCAGAAGCTGTACGCTGGCTCCCTCGGCCAATAAAGCAAGATGAGCGCTGCAACCCCAGAATCGTCTGTGACTGGACCTAATGGTCAGGGGTCCCTTTACCTTTAAAGGGACCCCGACCCTTAGGTCCAGTCGCAGACGACTCTGGGGTTGCGGCACTCATCTCGCTTTACTGGCCAAGGGAGCCGGTGTTTGTCCACAAACAGTTTTTCTGGGTCGTGTGGCCAGCATGACTAAGCTGTTTATGGCGAAACCAGAGCAGAACACGGAAATGCCGTTTACCTTCCCGCAGGAGCGGTACCTATTTATCTACTTGCACTTTCACGTGCTTTCGAACTGCTAGGTTGGCAGGAGCAGGGACCGAGCAACGGGAGCTCACCCCATTGCGGGGATTCGAACTGCCGACTTTCTGATCAGCAAGTCCTAGGCTCTGTGGTTTAGACCACAGTGGCACCCGTGTCCCATGCATTCAGTACTTGGGCCCAATTTTATGGAACTGCCTTGCAGTTGTGGTCAGGCAGACCCCTTTCCCTGTTGAACTTCTGGCACCTACGGAAGACCTGTGCTATTCCCCCCCCCCTGGAAAAAGTGGTGCCAGAACTCACCATGAACAATTCCCTTGTTCTCTTAGGATGGTAATGGTGCCCTCCTGGAAGATGCTGGAACTGAATTCCTGTGAGTTCCCCCTGAAAGCCCTGCTGAAGACTATTTATTATTATTATTATTATTCCAGAAGAAATGAGCTAAGAGGAAGGCAATTTTGGCGAATCCTCACCATGATCAACTCCCACCAGGAAGCTTATGTCCCCACTGTGGAAGGACGTGTGGATCCAGAATTGGCCTTCACAGTCACTTACGGACACACCGTTAAGACTGTGTTCATGGAAGACAATATTATTCAGCCACGAGTGATCGCCAAAGAAGAGAAGAAGGTGAGGAAAAACTGTGGGAATGTTCAGGGATGCAGGAGAGGATATATTGACTGATTATATCCTTATCCAACTTGTGTTAACAAGTTCCCAATATCAGCAGAGTAAAACATTCCCCTTTATTTTAAGTTTGCAACCGTAGCCCTTGCTCAGGTTCGCTAGAACCTCTATAATAATCACTCTGGTAATTTCCCCTTATTCCCTCTTAAAATAGAAGACACGCCACAGTCCTTTACAAAAGTATAAAAAGAGTTTACTCACATTCTGTTCACATCAGATCCCAGAAGGCAGACAGGCTTAATGAAGTAATATACATTTGGATGCTATCTTATAAGAAGATAGTTCCTTTCTCCTCTCTTGGCTGGGAGCAAAGAGGGCATCTTTAGCTTAGCAGATGTTGCTTCTTCGAAGGAAGAGAAGAGAAGAGAGAGATGGCTGCCCCTGCCCTGTGCTTTTGTTGTTACCTGCACAGGTGAGGCCACACCCACCTCTAGTCCCATTCGGAGGAAGTCTGTCAGAGGGAAACAGAAAGTTTACCTGCTGGCTGGACAAACATCCCTCCCCATGTCTAAACATGTACACTCTAGGAATGTTGTAATTGACTGCTCCTGTGTTTCACATCCCACAAAAACAAAGTACAGTGTGGCTTGCTGGGTATAAATGGGCATCTGGACTTGCCAAGAGATATGCTTTCTCTTTGCCACTGGGCAAGTAGTGCTTCCAAGCAGTGGTCCATCAGACCTTCAAATGTCAGGAATGAAGCTCATTCCAGGAACATCTATTTCAGTAAAACAATAATGCTTCTGTGTTTAGAGCGCAAAAATTCCAGCTGGATTTTCAACAGCAATGTGATAACTCTTGCATTTTACAGGAACTGGTAAAGCATAAACATGTCAGTGGAGCCGCACAGGAGGCAGAAATATTCCGCGCCGAGGTGCCTAGCAGGAGGTAGGTGAGGATCTTCAAAACGGAGCATGCACAATTAACAGGGAAAATATTGCCAATAAAAAAGCAGCGGGAATGTGACCCGAGAGATGATTTAGATGTGCCGGATTACAGCGAAGTGTGACAGGGAGGGGGGAAAGGGGGGAGAATTAGTATGACGCATCGCAAAGCTGTTGAATGCAGGGGGGAATAACTACAGTAGGTCATTTTGCAGAAGTGTGCTGAGGGTGGGGCACACAGTGATGGCATCATCAAGAAGCAACCAGCCTCCATGGTGCTTTCATCTCAGTCCATGTGTTGAAGTTGCCCTATCTATGATTGTCAGAGGTTTCTCTGGGAAATCTTACACAGTCATCGCTCTCAAGATCTGCTCCGTGGTGACTTGAAAGCAAGAGAAACTTGCTTCACCTGTGTAGTTGTTTGCTGTGCTTACCTGCACAGAAAAGGGAGTATTGGCAACAGGTCAATAGCTGTTCCAAACCAAAGGGTCCAGGGCTAGTTTCTTTAGCAGCCATTGTGCAACTGCCTCTTTCAATGCAGCAGGGACCACACCTCATGCAGCAAAGCTTTAACTACACTCTGGACCCAATCAGTTAGTCGTCCGTCCCCCCCCCCCGTGCTAGTTTTAATAAGTCAGGAGGGACAGAGGGTGAAGGGGCACTGTCAGGAGCTCGTCCTACTCTTGAGTAGGACCCTGGCAGAGACATATGCCCAACTGGCATGTTCCCTCCCTTCTGGTTGATCGTTCAGGAGCTTCATTAGCTTTCTTCAGCTCGAACATCACAGTGACCGATGCCAACAGACACCGGCACACTTAGAGATCCGCAGAGTCTTCGCAGCTTGCGTAACAGACCTCAGCAACTCAGCATTTTGGCTAATCTACTTTATTTACATATAAACACACATGGAGCACTGCAACATGGCTCCCTCTCTCTCTAGCATCAGACAGCAAAGAGAAAAAGAACAAAGGACAATAGTCCCACTTCATGGAACACAGTAACATAAACATCCTGTCTCCGTCACTTCCCACTCTGCGGAGTCAAAACATACACTGCCATGTGAAAGACAAAAATCCTATGACTGCAGTCATGGAGCAGGAATTCTAATAGGCACATGATTGGACGCATTGCCACCAGCATCTTGTGCATGTCAATTGATCTGAGAAGGTGAAACTGATCCCACAAAACACCATTGAGTAGCAATGCGTTCTTCATCTGGAGCTGCAACAAGTTAAGTAAATTGTGTTTTAAACAGAATCACTAAACACACACACACTTGAGACCAAGGAGCAAAAAGGGAATTAGAAAAATAAATAAATGTGTGGATAAGCTCAACATCAAGCTTTTCAGAAAATCCCACCCTTAGCCAAGTCTGACTCACTGTGAGCTCTCCAAGGTACTAATTCAGTTACCTGAGCTTGCATATTCTGACTATCTCTTATGCAACTCATATACCTACCCGGATTCAGATGTGGTGATACCTACTGTGATCATACCTGGCATGTCTGTCCTAGCATGAGTCTCCCTGCTGCAACTACCCCTAATGCGATCTTAACTGCTGAGCTTCCCAGACCTTTGCAAAACAGGATAAAATAAAGGGATTCTAGAAAAGCTTTGTTCATTTTCGTTAGGGAGTTTTCCTAAGTGTGGTCAGCCAAACTCAGAGTTTGCATAGTTCATGTGTCCACAGCTGTTGTGAGTCTTCTGAACAATGTGCCCTGTGGGCTAGCTAAGAGAATGCACAATTCATTGGGGTCCTAACAAAAACATTAGCTTATGGGTGACTATTACATTGTTTCTTCTGAGCCATGATCAGTGTTCAAGAGTTGTATGGTAGATCAGGGTTTTCCAAACTTGGGACTCCAGCTGTTTTTGGACTACAATTCTGGTCATCCCTGACCACTGGTTCTGCTAACTAGGGATGATAGGAGTTGTAGTCCAAAAACAGCTGGAGATCCAAGTCTGGGAAACCCTGTGATAGATGGGTGAACAGTTCCATTAAATATTTACCAAAAACTGGAGTTGCTTTTCAGCAGAAATGGAAGTGAAAATGAAATACGAGAGACTGTTAACAGCTCAAGTCTACTGTGAACCCAGCTATGCAACTGGTGGACCAGCAGCCTTTGATTTGTGGAAATGTTGTGAACTAAACTGGAAACGGGAAAAACGAGAAGCTGAGAGAAGCTGAACTTGACAGATTTGCCCATCACTCGGTGTGCATCTGGTATCAGGGGAGCTTGGTTGGTGGACTCCCAGGTGATGTTCAAACCCCATCACATTCCTAGCGATGTCATCAGAGTCAACATTTCAGAAGGGGGCTTTTAGGATGGAAACACACTTATCTTAACAGCTAGCATGTGATGCCATTCATAAAGTTGTCTAATCTAAGCTATTGGTGTTGTCTGCCTTCCCATCCAGTCGAATTGACTGGGAGTTTCTCTTTAGTGATATGAGTAGGGGATTGCAAAAGAGAGAGGTCATCGTGACTTTTTGCAATTCACCATCTGAGTCAGACTAACAAGAACTTCTATCTTCCTTTAGAGCAATGATCTTTGCAACAATAAAAAAAATCTTTTGAAGATGCGCAGAATGGTGACTCTGACATTTTGAGTTCCTCTCCTTTTTTCTTGGAATGTGAACTTTTTAAAAATGAAGGATGTTGCAGGGATGACTGCAGAGTCAAAGGGTCGTGATCCAGAGAACCATGTGACTAGCACCAGAGGCTGAGGGACTCTCTTGGCTTCTATGATTAAACAGCAGATAATTGGCTTAGTCTGAGTGGGAAACTTACCTAGGGAGATTTGGTTCTATGTATGATTACTTCTTCTCTGTAAGCCTCTGGTCAAAACCCCCACCAGAAATACATTGCAGATACAGGAATTTCACATCACTGAAATCAATGGAGGGACATCCTATTTTACTGCGAATTACACAACAAGTCCTTGCAGATGCTTCTCAGTGGGTTTATCCATTTGGCTTGCATACTGCACTAGTTCTGAAGACAGAATAAAACCAGGCTGCAAAAAAGAATTCTCTTATTTGAGGCCAAATGGCATAGATTCCATCATGAGAAGGGGTGAAGTGATAAGCATGGAAAGGAATCACAAAGGCCAAATATTCATTTGATATTTCTGAAGAAACCACAGCTTTGTCTAAACCACAATGCACCTAATATGGAACTGATCATTAACAGGAGCAGGACATGTTCCAGAGTCCAAGAGTGTCCTGTATAGTGAAAGATGCCACCTTTTGAGCTTTTTGGCACATTAGGAAATGGCAAAAAGATTACAGCTTCCTCTTAAAGGTGTTAAAGACATGATACATGTTTAGAGATGAACTAGGACTACTTTTGCATGTGCTTAAGAGTAAAGACACCTGCTTCCTGGGAGAAAAGCAATGACAAACCTAGACAGCATCTTAAAAAGCAGAGACATCACCTTGCCAACAAAGGTCCGTATAGTTAAAGCTATGGTTTTCCCAGTAGTGATGTATGGAAGTGAGAGCTGGACCATAAAGAAGGCTGATCGCTAAAGAATTGATGCTTTTGAATTCTGGTGCTGGAGGAGACTCTTGAGAGTCCCATGGACTGCAAGAAGATCAAACCGATCCATTCTGAAGGAAATCAGCCCTGAGTGCTTACTGGAAGGACAGATCCTGAAGCTGAGACTTCAATACTTTGGCCACCTCATGAGAAGAGAAGTCTCCCTGGAAAAGACCCTGATGTTGGGAAAGATGGAGGGCACAAGGAGAAGGGGACAACAGAGGACAAGTTGGTTGGACAGTGTTCTCGAAGCTACCAACATGAGTCTGACCAAACTGTGGGAGGCAGTGGAAGACAGGAGTGCCTGGCGTGCTCTGGTCCATTGGGTCACAAAGAGTTGGACACGACTAAACAACTAAACAGCAACAACAAGAGTAAATTGCAGCTTTCTCAGCTACAGGGACACAATTCGAAAGAGCTAATAGAAAAAGGGTTGCCAAAGGATGGCTAAAATATACCCACCGTGGGACATGTTTCCCATGAAGTAATGGCACAAGAGACTCGGGAGAAGCCAGCATTCCAGCTCTGGCTGAAGGCAATTACTATGGGGGAGACCAGCCAGACCTTCACAAAAAAGCCTTGGCAAGAATAGGCTAGAGCAGGGTCTTCTAAAAGTCAGGTAGTTGTTTATTTCCCTGAAGGGAGGGTGTTCCACAGGGCAGGCACCACCACCGAGAAGGCCCTCTGCCCAGTTCCCTGTAACCTCACTTCTCGCAGTGAGGGAACCGCCAGAAGGCCCTCAGTGTCTGGGCTGAACAATGGGGGTGGAGACACTGCTTCAGGTACATTGGGCCTTAGTTTAGACCAGTGCTGGTGAAACCCAAGGCCCAAATTCCCTCACGTCTGCACACACTCCCCAAACAGGAAGGAGCTGTCCAATCTGATCTGCTTCCTGAGGACTCACTGATCATCTCTAATATCTGGGAAACATCAGAGCAGATCAGAATGCTCAGGAAGCTGCTTTGGTGTTTCCTGAGTTTCCTGTTTCCGGAGCACTTTGGTGAAAGAGAGCTCCCAGTGCAACATCATGGTTTACTTTGACCATTGTGTCCAGTAAACTAGGTTGAAAGCTGATGCGCTACTGATAGAGAGTCGATGGGCTGGATCAGGTCTGTGGCTTGGCATTTATCCAACCCTGGTGTAGGGGGAGAGATAGCCCACTGTCCAAATCCAATGTGTTGCTTCATTGCACCACACTGACTTCCTGGGGAGGTTTATTATTATTATTTCACATCCTATGGGGGGGTCAAATTTGAGTAACTGTACATTTATCATGAAAACAAGGACAATATATCATAAATCACAAATCTCACCTTTTGAACCTGGCAAATTGTCCAAGATAATAGGCTGGATATTGATTTTTATTTTTTAAGGATTTTTATCCTCAATCTCTTTTTACAGCTTGGAAAATTGAAGCAATTTTAAACCACCCTTCTGTAGGAAAGAATGTTTTACCAGGAATGATTTACCAACATCTGCTGTAGCACAGCTTTTTCCATGGGAAGAGTGAGATCTCTTATGTTTCCCTTACTTCTAAATGCAGTTCCACTGCTAACATATTGCTACCCCAGTGGCCAAACACAAGTCAGTGTAATACTGCACCAGCTTATATATATTTTCCCCTTTTGCCAACCCATTCCTGACCTTTTGCTGAAGGACAGGAAAATCCATCATGGATGGAAGTGATGCAAAGGTCTTTGCTCTGAGTACAATACCAAAACGAACCCTCTAAGTCCAGGGGGACAAATCTGATTTATGAAACCATATCATAAGCAGATAAAGGGCACATTTACAGAACAGACCAACTTGTACAACATCAAATTCCCTATATAAACACGCCCATGAGCCCTGGGAACTGCAGTTCTGTAGAAGGGCAAAGAATCTCTAACAAAGATATCTCAGCTGCCTCACCAAACTACAACCCAGAATTATTTTGGTGAAAAAACATGCCTGTAATACTAGCATAATGTTATGTTTGTAACATGGAGGACTGATGAACAACAGTTCATTGGCCCTTACAGACTATTCTGTAGCTGATTTTTTAAAACCACATATCTGTACCTGGTGAGGTAAAATTATTACACATGCCTGGATGATTGACGTATTGAAGCTATCCAAAGATGACAGAGCTTTCCAATAACATTGATCATCTGTGGTTGCTTCCAGTCTAGGAACTTTAGTGCTGCTGGAGAATTGTTTTCCCCCACAATCAGCTGGAAGTCAGATTAAAGCAGTGTTTCCAAATGGCACTTATATTAACTCCCTCTAATGGTGAACTACGCTAGTGATTGCCAATTGAATTGTAGCCCAAATGAAGTTACTGAAATACGAAAGGAAGGCATTAGACTGCTAAGATGAAGCTTGATGTCTGCAGATTATTTATATATATAAAAAAACCTAAGGTGTCAAAACAACAAAGCCCCAGTCTTGTGAGCACTGAGCACTGTGGAGTATCCTTGAAGAAAGCATGGCTTTCTGGTTGGAACGCTGAGCAGAAGCGTTCTGCACAACAACAGTTTGTTACAGGTTCCACCTGTAATGATATGGTTGTCCAGCAATGCCCTTGGGATAATGCATGGTTAATGTCAGGGTCGTGGATTCTTGCCCCATGTGAAGCAAAAAAGATTCCTGAATTGCAGGGGGTTGGACTAGATGGCCCTTGTGTTCCCTTCCAACATGACAATTCTATGATTACTTAGCAAAGCTCCCCTGCAATGCTTAACTTTGCAATTAAAGGATTGGATTCAGGCTTAATCGTGCTCAGAACAGACCCACTGAATTAAATGAAACATAAATCCAGTGGGACTTTAGTTGTTGTTGTTTAGTTGTTTAGTCATGTCCGACTCTTCGTGACCCCCTGGACCAGAGCATCCCAGGCACTCCTGTCTTCCACTGCCTCCCGCAGTTTGGTCAAACTCATGCTGGTAGCTTCGAGAACACTGTCCAACCATCTCGTCCTCTGTCGTCCCCTTCTCCTTGTGCCCTCCATCTTTCCCAACATCAGGGTCTTTTCCAGGGAGTCTTCTCTTCTCATGAGGTGGCCAAAGTATTAGAGCCTCAGCTTCACGATCTGTCCTTCCAGTGAGCACTCAGGGCTGATTTCCTTCACAATGGAAAGGTTTGATCTTCTTGCAGCCCATGGGACTCTCAAGAGTCTCCTCCAACACCATGATTCACAAGTATCACTTCTTCAGCGCTCAGCCTTCCTTATGGTCCAGCTCTCACTTCCATACATCACTACTGGGAAAACCATAGCTTTAACCATACGGACCTTTGTTGGCAAGGTGATGTCTTTGCTTTTTAAGATGCTGTCTAGGTTTGTCATTGCTTTTCTCCCAAGAAGCAGGCGTCTTTTAATTTCGCAGCTGCTGTCACCATCTGCAGTGATCACAGAGCCCAAGAAAGTGAAATCTCTCACTGCCTCCATTTCTTCCCCTTCTATTTGCTAGGAGGTGATGGGACCAGTTGCCATGATCTTCGGTTTTTTGATGTTGAGCTTCAAACCATATTTTGCGCTCTCCTCTTTCACCCTCATTAAAAGGTTCTTTAATTCCTCCTCACTTTCTGCCATCAAGGTCGTGTCATCTGCATATTTGAGGTTGTTGATATTTCTTCCGGCGATCTTAATTCCGGCTAGGGATTAATCCAGCCCAGCCTTTCGCATGATGAATTCTGTTAAATAAGCTGCATATAAGTTAAATTCTGCATATAAGTTAAATTAGCCCTTGGGATAATGCATGGTTAATGCCAAAGTCGTGGGTTCTAGCCCC
This sequence comes from Podarcis liolepis, assembly GCF_965112155.1. Classification (NCBI taxonomy): domain Eukaryota; kingdom Metazoa; phylum Chordata; class Lepidosauria; order Squamata; family Lacertidae; genus Podarcis; species Podarcis liolepis. Next base: position 13,140,284 of record NC_139560.1, read on the forward strand.
ATCTTGAGCAAAAAGATTCCTGAATTGCAGGGGGTTGGACTAGATGGCCCTTGTGTTCCCTTCCAAAGTGACAATTCTGTGATTACCTAGCAAAGCTCCCCTGCAATGTTTAACTTTGCAAATAAAGGATTGGATCCAGGCTTAATCGTTCTCAGAACAGACCCATTGAATTAAATGAAACTTAAATCCAGTGGGACTTTCGTTGTGACTAATGCCAGCACAATCGACTTCAGGTGGTCTAAGTCAGGATTCAACCCTCAAATTTTGTTTTTAAATCAGTAAAGGATTGCAATTCCAGAGGGCGAGAGGGGTTAATGGAAGCAGGTTGTGAAGGCTCAGACAACCCCCTTGCCAAATATTTGTTTGCACATCCCATTAAGTTTCCACTGGGCAAATGGTTGTTTGTAGCCACCAGGTAACAGAGGGAAGAAAGAAAGAATTAAGTGATAGGCTGATTCTGAAACTTGGAGCAAGATGACTTACTCTGAAGCATTGCTGCCCTCCATTCCATTAATGCCTAGGGTTTTCTGAGTGCGTTAACCTGAAATCTGCCAACACCTTGTCCCCGGTTCCAAACTCCCCTTTGCTGGATTTAATATATCACCATCTCACCTCTGCTTGATTCATTTTCTTTGTTAGAAACACTCCATAGCTCTGGCGTGTTCATTAATTATCTCCTTGGATAAGGGCCTTGCTTAGGTACAGCCTAGCTGCCTTTCATCTCAAAATATCAGGTAATATGATATGATTTTTTTAAAAAAGCAGTGGAAATGCCCCACAAAATACCAGCAGCTGACACTGTGTCACGGTATACTCTTCAGATACTGTTATGCTGTGTGATTCTTTTCTTTGAGGGGATATTCCCACCCCCATCTTTCTGAAGAAAGAAGTTCAGGTTAGCTTCTGCAGGAAATTGCAGGTACAAATCTGAATGGTTGCAACGGAGGGCAACATGGACAGAGTCCCTCCAGAATGCTGGATTTTAGTAGGTGAATTCTGCAAGTTGTCACTAGTGCAATAACAGTACATTAGTGGTGGGTTTACAGAGGAACGTCCAGACATCATCCCACATGGTGAGCTGTTCTGTGATGTTTCCTCAAGGTCACCAATGATTGAGGGTAGGGTTAGTGACCCAGCGCAACAAAGGCATGGGAAGCACATGGAGACAAAGAGAACATTTGTGGCATGAAAAGCAGGCAGGGTTTTTGTAAAGAGAAAGAAGGTTCCTTTTATCATAAGTGGTGGTCTTGTAGTAAGGTTAAAGCTTACTGGGAAATGATATATAATGAATTGAAAAGGTTGTTCAAAATAACCTTTGTTTTCAAAACAACAACCCAGAAGCTTTTCTTTTGGGACAGAACTACCTAAATTGTATAGAAATTTAATCATGTACGTGCCCCAAAACGGAAAGAAGCAGAAGTCCCAGCAAAGGAAGAATGGATACAAAAAACTTATGGAATACGCAGAAATGGTGGAAGAATAAGAAATCAAGATAACAAACTTTTTATAAAAGAATGGAAATGGTTTATTGAATATTTACAGATAAATTGCAGACAGATAAAAACATTGGCAGATTATTGTAACAACCTGCAGTTTCATATATTTAAAGTAGATAATTAAATGAGCAAATTAAATGAATTCAGATATGCAGAAGGTATTAAAAATAAATTTAAGGAACTGCAGAAAGAGGGGGAAGGAAGTCAAGCTTTGAAATGTTAAAATGACTGTAAAACTAATGAAATGTATAAACCTGAAATATATATATATATATTTTTAAAGAAAACAGCAACAAGAAGAAAAGCAGGCAGGATTTCAGCAGGAAGTCACAGGACAAGCACTGGTGAGAAATGAAACAGTATTTCCACCCAGAAACTTCTGCAGGTAGAGACAGTATTGAACTGCCCTAATACCACCATGACAAGAAATCATCATGTTGTTGTTGTTGGCACCTGTCTGTCTTTAGAGACCGGGGAGTGTACATCCAGGGGTGATGTCAAACGGTTGTGTTAGCAACACCAACGTCACCTCCTCAGGGTACAAGCCTGGGCAGGGTATATGGGGGAAGAGGCCCATGGTCTCCTGGACCAACGGTCTTTGGAAAATGGCTCCTTAAATCAAAGCCACTCTATTTAAGGAAACGGAAAGCATTTCAGATGAGCTAAAGCATTTTGGCTGCAAGCGGTCAAACTGCAGCGCTGAAATCTGGACAAGATGAGTTGTTATAGCTGTTGTAGCACGTCATTTGGCCTAACCGTCTTAACCTAAAAAGAATAATGGAAGGTTGGGGGGTGGAATCAAGACTGATTGTTTAGAAACTTAAATTCCATTTTGTGCTGCAGTTAATTAAAGCGGCTGCAGTGGAGTTGAACTGCATTTATTTCGGATTCACATAGTGAATGTGAATATTCATTTACTTGGGTGAATACACAGATTAAAATTCTTACTTTATGAATCTGTGGGATGTATCCAGTCTGATAGGTGCTGTTTATGCTCCCTTTGAATCTACAGAATAGGCCACACATCAGTGTGTTTCACTCCAGATGTCACTGGAATACCAGATCCACCATCTCTGACCTTTGACCTTACTGATTCCCATATGGGATGGTTACATATTCGTGCATATTCCTAGACGATCCTCCTGCCAACTCTACAATTCTATGACCAGGACTTGTGTGGAAGCCCTAGACTTGCAAAGATTAAAGAAAGGCATGAACAGGAAAGGAAGTGTAAATTAAGGTTACCAGACATCCCCGTTTCCCAGGGACAGTCTCTGGATTTACAAATCAGTCCCCATACAAAATCCACTGAAGCTGAAAAGTGTCCCCAGATTCATTGAAAAAAAAAAATGGTAACCTTAGCGTAAATGGGGCTTTAAAAGTGGGAGGAAGAAGGGCATACCTCAGACTCAGCAACAGCAAACTTGGAAGCCGAGGCTGAGTGACTGAGCTCCAGAGTGATTTGTGTGTCTTGAGCAATAAAACCTGAGTTAATTGCTGCCAGCGTTGTCTTGCTTCTGTGGGAGAGACCCAACCATAACACCAGAAGAGTATTTTTTATCATTGATATTTCATAATGTGTTTCTAGGGTTGTACATTGTCTTGAGGTCTTTTGATAAGGGTGGAATATAAATTGAATTATTATTATTAGTAGTAGTAGTAGTACAGTGGTACCTTGGGTTACGTACACTTCAGGTTACAGACTCTGCTAACCCAGAAATAGTACCTCGGGTTAAGAACTTTGCTTCAGGATGAGAACAGAAATCGCCCAGCGGCGGCGCGGTGGCAGCGGGAGGCCCCATTCGCTAAAGTGGTGCTTCAGGTTAAGAACAGTTTCAGGTTAAGAACAGACCTCCAGAACGAATTATTCGTATATTTATGTTGTGAACCACCCTGAGAGCTACAGATGAAGGGCAGTAAATAATTGTAATAAATAAAATCATCATTGTCATCATGAGAATCTGCAGTTATAGGACGGTATACAAATTCAATAAATCATCATCATTATGCTGGCTTAATTTATGCCAGCGTGCTTTATGCCACTTTCTTGGCAATAGGATTGCTTCCTCGGTGTGTCACCTGTCCATGATTTGTTCCAGCAATCCGAAGTGAGACCAGAAGGGTCTTTACGGTGGTGGCTCAACCTTCTTCTTTGCTGTCACTTGCCTTGACCTCATTTGCCCTGTTTAGTCGTATTGGCTGCGGTGACCCATATCACGGCTAGCATAGTGATGCTACTGGTGGATCACTGTAGACAGTGCGGGCAAATGAGGTGAAGAACAGAGAGGGCAGGACAGAAGGAAAACAGCATGAAGAAGAAGAAGAAGAGTTTGGATTTGATATCCCGCCTTTCACTCCCCTTCAGGAGTCTCAAAGTGGCTAACATTCTCCTTTCCCTTCCTCCCTCACAACAAACACTCTGTGAGGTGAGTGGGGCTGAGAGACTTCACAGAAGTGTGACTAGCCCAAGGTCACCCAGCAGCTGCATGTGGAGGAGCGGAGACACGAACCCGGTTTCCCAGATTACGTGACTACCACTCTTAACCACTACACCACACTGGCTGTGTGAAGAACATCACAAAAGCAACACAAGCACAGTTTCAAAGGACATGGAAATTCACCGGGGAAGGAGGTGCTTTTCACTGCTTGCAAAAGCAACGGCGAAATAATCTCAGCCACGTTAGGCTTTGCTCTAATTAAAACACGTTTGCCCATAATTCTCTCAAAGTACGCTGAACTTTGGAACTTTGGCATATCCCTGTGAAAGCAATTGTGAAGTCTGCTTTCGCTTAAAGACTGTCCCTGTGGCTTGCTTTGCAGCAACCTAAACGCCACCGGACAGAATCTTGATTAGTCCCTCTACTAATTACAGTGACCTCGATATATTTGGCCCTCAGGTCATCATCCGTCCTGCTTCTCATCCCTTGATAAATGAGAAGAGAATGTCTTGGGAATGGCAGAAAGCCTGGCGGGCACAAAGATTGTACAAAGATTCATTGTTCCTCAGCCAATGCTTAGCTGCACTGCTTCTGTCTTTCGGGTAGTCTGTGTAGATGAGATCAATTAATCTGTCATGAAGCGTGTATACAGCTGAGATACAAAATGACTACAAAATGACTCCATCTAACCAGGGCCATTTTCAGGCTGGTGATAGACTGTGTGAACTATTCTTCTCCCTCAAACACTTCCCTTGCATTGCATAAGCCGTTTTAACTTCCTCTCGGTGTTTTCCCCGAGTAGAAACCTCAAAATTTGCACAGATTTTGCTTTGGGTGGAATCTGATAACAAGAAAAGATCTGCATGCGTACCTTTTGCTTACTCTTCTGGCTTCCACCAGGTCAGAGGATGGGATTCAATAGACGTCCGTCTGCCAAGATTACTGCTAGAGCAACAGGACTTTCTCACATCTCCTCTCCCTTCATGTGCCCCCAGATTTGCTCTGGAGGGCCGAGTGAACCCCCCAGAACAGATTTAGAGGGTGGGGGGGAGGAAGAGAGGGGTAGAACCTTCCTTCACACAAGGGGAAACTCCTGCACTGTCATAACATTCACCTTACTCCTACACTGAACACAACCCAAAGAATATAAGGGAAGTAAACAGGCAGGATCATACAGGTCTTCTATATACCGGATGCAGGTGGTGCTGTGGTCTAAACCACTGAGCCTCTTGCTAATCAGAAGGTCGGCGATTCAAATCCCCATGAAGGGGTGAGCTCCTGTTGCTCTGTTCCAGCTCCTGCCAACCTAGCAGTTTGAAAGCACACCAGTACAAGTAGATAAATAGGTACCACTGTGGAGGGAAGGTAAACGGCATTTCCGTGCGCTCTGGTTTCCGTCACGGTGTTCCATTGTGTCAGAAGTGGTCTGGTCATGCTGGCCACATGACCCAGAAAACTGTCTGTGGACAAACGCCGGCTCCCTCAGCCTGAAAGCGAGATGAGCGCTGCAACCCCATAGTTGCCTTTGACTGGACTTCACCGTCCTTTACTATTTATTTTTTTTAACCATATACCATGGTCTCAGAATGGTTAGGGACTCCAAAGTAGCATTTTGCATTGTGCCTGGAAGCACGATACTACGGTTCTATGTAATAATATTTTACTTTTGCATCCTGACAGAGAAATAGTGTTATGTACAGGTGTCTTACTGTTAATTGACTACCAGAAATGTTTGCCAATCTGATGTGAATTGACTTCATTTAATTATGCAATTTCTGTGTCTCTGTATGTGATTTTTTCCCAGTTGCCTATGACTGATAGTAATAAAACAAAGCAGTAAGATTTACCCACTTACCTCCTGAATCCACTTACCTCCTGAACTCAATGGAGCAATATAGAATTGGGCTGCTTTTTCCAATCTCTGCCTCAGATCCCCAGTGTAATATTTTTTGGGGGGGAAGGATTAATCTTCAGGAGCCAAAAATGCAAACTGAATCAGAACCACCCTCCTTTATTACACTGCCATGTACCTTTGTCTCCACCAGATTTGGCCTCCACGACTTCCAAAATAAAATGGCACAACAAAAATGAAAACGAAACAACAACTCCCAAGCCTTGAGATCTGTTGGTTTCAGCTGGACTGGCTTCAAGAGATCAGTTGCAAAAGCAGATGATAGATAGATAAATTAATGATAGATAGATAGATGATAGATAGATGATAGATAGATGGATAGAGATAGATAGATGATAGATAGATAGATAGATAGATAGATAGATAGATAGATAGATAGATGATAGATAATAATAATAATAATAATAATAATAATAATAATAATTTATTATTTATACCCCGCCCATCTGGCTGAGTTTCCCCAGCCACTCTGGGCGGCTCCCAATCAGTGTTAAAAACAGTACAGCGTTACATATTAAAAACTTCCCTGAACAGGGCTGCCTTAAGATGTCTTCTGAATGTCAGGTAATTATTTATCTCTTTGACATCTGATGGGAGGGCGTTCCACAGGGCGGGCGCCACTACCGAGAAGGCCCTCTGTCTGGTTCCCTGTAGCCTCACTTCTCGCAATGAGGGAACCGCCAGAAGGCCCTCGGCGCTGGATCTCAGTGTCCGGGCAGAACGATTGGGGTGGAGACGCTCCTTCAGGTATACAGGACCGAGGCCGTTTAGGGCTTTAAAGGTCAGCACCAACACTTTGAATCGTGCTCGGAAACGTACTGGGAGCCAATGCAGATCTCTCAGAACCGGTGTTATGTGGTCCCGGTGGCCACTCCCAGTCACCAGTCTAGCTGCCGCATTCTGGATTAATTGCAGTTTCCAGGTCACCTTCAAAGGTAGCCCCACGTAGAGCGCATTGCAGTAGTCCAAGCGTGAGATAACTAGAGCATGCACCACTCTGGCGAGACAGTTCGCGGGCAGGTAGGGTCTTAGCCTGCGTACCAGGTGGAGCTGGTAGACAGCTGCCCTGGACACAGAGTTAACCTGCGCCTCCATGGACAGCTGTGAGTCCAAAATGACTCCCAGGCTGCGCACCTGGTCCTTCAGGGGCACAGTTACCCCATTCAAGACCAGGGAATCCCCCACACCAACCCGCTCCCTGTCCCCCAAAAGCAGTACTTCTGTCTTGTCAGGATTCAACCTCAATCTGTTAGCCGCCATCCATCCTCCAACCACCTCCAGGCACTCACACAGGACCTTCACCGCCTTCACTGGTTCTGATTTAAAGGAGAGGTAGAGCTGGGTATCATCCGCATACTGATGAACACTCAGTCCAAACCCCCTGATGATCTCTCCCAGTGGCTTCATATAGATATTAAAAAGCATGAGGGAGAGGACGGAACCCTGAGGCACCCCACAAGTGAGAGCCCAGGGGTCTGAACACTCATCCCCCCCCACCACTTTCTGGACACGGCCCAGGAGGAAGGAGCGGAACCACTGTATGACAGATAGATAGATAGATAGATAGATAGATAGAGAGAGAGAGAGAGAGAGAGAGAGAGAGAGAGAGAGAGAGATGAAGATAGATAGATAGATGATAGATGATAGATGTTAGATAGATCCACATGCACACCTGGCCTTCTGAACAAACAACCCAGCAAACATTTATGATTTACTCCTTGCTGGTTTGAAGTTCCCCAGCAATATTTAGATTCTGCTAGCCATGAGTCAGGGCAGATTCCATGCATTAGAAATAAGAAATGATTCCGTCATTGTGACTGGGGATAGCTTTGGAGGTGGGAGGGCTGAGGAGTCAGAAGTCCCTGAATATTTTTAGCTTGCCTGCATGGAAACAATTTAGGGGAACCAAATCAGTCTTTAAATTGCTACAGAGCGCAACTATGAATTACCCTGGAGCCTTTATGCCAGCATATTGATTACTCTACAGTCAAGTGCAAATAGATGCATAGTCTACAAGAGCCATAAAAAAGAGACGGTTTTATTTATTTAGAGTTTTAATCAACACTGCTCTTAAAGGCTCAGTGAATAACAACATTTTTAAAAAATAAAAAAAATGAATTTAAAATAGAAATACATTCCCAGATGCTAAATGCTTGCATGGATAAAAATATCTTGCATTTCATTTCTGAAAGGTACCCAAGCTCAGTCTTAACATACAATTATAGTAAAGGGACCATAGTACGGTGGGAAATGAATGGAGGATTTGCAGAGAAGCATTCTCAGAGCAGACCACCGAGATTTAACTTTTTATGGACCTTCACAGCTTCATAGTTTTCTCTTTTATTACAGTGTTCATGTTTGTGGGGTTTTTTGAGGGAGTTAACTGCTTAGAAGATATATTTACAAATCAAGTGGTTTACAAATTATATTTATTTAATTAATTTTTAAAAAAGAAAAACATAAGAAGAACCTGTTCAATCATGCCAACAGCCCATATAGCCGGTGCTTTTTTCTGGGGGGGGGGACATAGGGGGGGCGCATACCCCTAAACATTTTGTGAATCTTGTATTTTTGTCCATTTACTGTATTTATTTTTCCCAATTTGAACTATAAATTGGTGGTTTTCTTGAGTCCAAATGGGAGTGCCCCTAAACATTTTCTAAGGAAAAAAAAATGCACTGTGTATATTCCAGCATCCAGCTCTCATACTGTTGAAAAAAGTGAACAACGAATGGTCAACCTTCAAAGAATATCTTAAAAACTATACTGACAACGCAAATCTCCTGGAAGATATAGATTAAATCTTGAAAACAAAGGAAAGATATGACAAAACCGGGTTAGATAAAAACAAAAGAAAAGTAGAATAGCAACATGAAATGCATCTAGAGTTAAGTTTGGCAACAAAGTACAAAGAGAAGAGTTGGAATTCTAATATTTGTGGTGTACATGTAGAATATGTAGGTATGTAAGGTATGTAATGTATGTACAGTGGTACCTCGGGTTAAGAACTTGATTTGTTCCGGAGGTCCGTTCTTAACCTGAAACTGTTCTTAACCTGAAGCACCACTTTAGCGAATGGGGCCTCCCGCTGCCGCCGCACTGCCGGAGCACGATTTTTGTTCTCATCCTGAAGCAAAGTTCTTAACCCGAGGTAATATTTCTGGGTTAGTGGAGTCTGTAACCTGAAGCATCTGTAACCCGAGGTACCACTGCAATGTATTTGTCAAGTTTTTTGTTAAGTGAAATATTATAAAGATCATTAAAAAAAAAAAAATATGAGAACGCCAGTAACTGCTCAGTGTTGATAACCTTTCATGACCTGGACTAGCCATGGGTGGGATTCAAGAGAGTCAAATCCATGTTGACCCAGCCCCTGCTCTGTGTGAACCATATCCTGGATGAGACTCTCTCGCTCTCACTTTCTCCATCCATTTTGTTCTGCATGGAGGCTGAAGATCACACCCAGTTCACAAGACAACCATGAAAATAAATCAAGCGGCACTTTCTCCCGGGTGTCTCGAGATGTTCACAGAGTCGAGATCGCACTTTCATATCTAAACCAGTTCAATTAGCAGTTCCAATCAAAGGAGCCAGAGGCTGCTGAACATCTATCGAGGGTGCAGACTTCAGAGCAACCATCTATAACTTTTGCAACAGTATCCTGGACAGTGCAGCTCCAGCACCGCAAGTGAAGACTGTCTGAAAGATTTTGCATTTTCAATTAACGTGGCTATTTTTACAAAGTCTTCAGGAGAGTCAGGGGGAGGAAGAGGTGATGATAGATGGAGCTGCACCCTTCCTGCTTCTCTCACATTGTGCCATCTACTTCCTCCTCAAAGGACTGGAAGAGAACTTCAATTCAGGCCTCATTTCAAGGTGAAGCCACCTAATTTGCACCTCCCAAAACAATGCACGAGCCAATGCATAGCCATTGTTCAAAATCTGCACTTCTCTAAATTCGCAGTGCAGTACTCCAGCCAATCGGGGTGTGCAAAAAATGAGCAAGCTAGCATAAAAGGTTCATAAACATGCACACATAGGTGAAAATTGTTGTTGTTGTTGTTGCTTAGTCGTTTAGTCATGTCCGATTCTTCATGACTCCATGGACCAGAGCACGCCAGGCACTTCTGTCTTCCACTGCCTCCCCCAGTTTGGTCAAACTCACGCTGGTAGCTTCGAGAACACTGTCCAACCATCTCGTTCTCTGTTGTCCCCTTCTCCTTGTGCCCTCCATCTTTCCCAACATCAGGGTCTTTTCCAGGGAGTCTTCTCTTCTCATGAGGTGGCCAAAGTATTGGAGCCTCAGCTTCAGGATCTGTCCTTCCAGTGAGCACTCAGGGCTGATTTCCTTCAGAATGGAAAGGTTTGATCTTCTTGCAGTCCATGGGACTCTCAAGAGTCTCCTCCAGCACCATAATTCAAAAGGATAAATTCTTCGGCGATCAGCCTTCTTTATGGTCCAGCTTTCACTTCCATACATCACTACAGGGAAAACCATAGCTTTTACTGTACAGACCTTTGTTGGCAAGGTGATGTCTCTATTTTTTAAGATGCTGTCTAGGTTTGTCATTGCTTTTCTCCCAAGAAGCAGGAGTCTTTTAATTTTGTGGCTGCTGTCACCATCTGCAGTGATCATGGAGCCCAAGAAAGTAAAATCTCTCACTGCATCCATTTCTTCCCCTTCTATTTGCCAGGAGGTGATGGGACTAGTGGCCATGATCTTCATTTTTTTTGATGTTGAGCTTCAGACCATATTTTGCGCTCTCCTCTTTCACCCTCAATAAAAGGTTCTTTAATTCCTCCTCACTTTCTGCAATCAAGGTTGTGTCATCTGCATATCTGAGGTTGTTGATATTTCTTCCGGCAATCTTAATTCTGGCTAAAATGACATGCAATAAATGCATTGTATTAGGGAAAGTGGCTTTGCAACAATGTACCTAAAATTGCTTATAAGAATGTGTCTTCCTCTCCATGCAACCCCACCCCAGATCACCTGCAAAATGTTTTTGTGTCTGCCATAAAAGATACCGGAGAGCTGGTAGCAACCAGAATCCTCTCTGGAATTGGTTCATTAGCCTGTTTGTTCTTTCATTGTTGCCTTTTTGGACCCGAATACTAAAGAACAAGCCTTGCGGCCCCTTTGATACTGAGATAACCAGTTTTCCAACTTTCTGACACACCTAAGGTTGCCTAGTGTTCAACCATCTCCTTCAGCTGTTCCTTTAACAATGATCTGATTTGCACTAATCAGCCAGCGCTTGTGCTTATCTCCAAACTGTGAAAAGCTACACCTCCAAATTGCTGAAAATTGAACTGATGTTGAAAGTACAGGAGCAGGTCAGGCTGTTTTTTTTTCTGAACAGTTGACAATACTAGTTCCATGGAGCTCAGCTTCTGGCCATTTCACTCATTTCCCTCTCATGTTTCCAAGGGCAATTTGCTGACAGCGTCCGCTTTATGGTTACCAGACGTCCCCGTTTCCCGGGGACAGTACCCGGATTTACAAATCTGTCCCCGGACAAAATCCATCCCCGAATGTCCCCGCATATCATTTAATGTCCCCGGATTTATATTTTAAAAGTTGTAAATTTATTAGTAGGGAATGAATGCTGCGTGATTGGTTCGATGACACAAGACACATCATATGGGGACTTCCGGTGAGGCAAAATGGCGGGCGCCATGGCAGCGAGCAGCTCTTGAAGCCAGCCAGAGCCAACTGCACTACCAGGCTGGCTCTGGGCTGCTGAGACTGCCACTGCTGCCACCACTGCCGAGGGGGAACCAGGGACGCATGGCGCGTCAACTGAGGGAACCACTGACTCCCCCCCCCCCGCAACCCAAATTGAGCTGGGAGCGAGAGTGCCTGGCCAGCCTGCTGACTGCCCAGCAGTGCTCTGGGGCCAGGAAAACTCCGGAGGCAATGCAGGGAGAAGGAGGAGAGGAGAAGGAGAAGGAAGAGAGAGAAAGAAGAATGAGAAAAAAGAGGGGAGCCCCGACCTTGCTGCTGCCGCTGCCGCTGCCACTATAGATAAGTAGGAGAGCACTGGGAGGGTAAGGACACATGGCCGACCCCAGGCCCAACCTGAGCCTACTCCACAGTGGCTAGTGCTCCAAGAGAGCAGGCCAGGGCCCAGAGGAAGGCCACGTGACAGAGGAGATCACAGAAGAGAAGATATTACTTCTTTTTTTAAAAAAATAACTTTTTGTAATTTTTTTTTAATTTTTTCAAAAAAAAAGTGTCCCCGGATTCTTTGAAAAAAAAGGTGGTAACCTTAGTCTGCTTGATCTCCATTAAAATAATAATAATAATAAATCTTTCTGCAAAAACAACTGGAGATAACAAAGCTGTGACAGATGATTAGAAGTCTGAATGGGCTTGTAGGAAAGTCAACGATGCCCAAATTGCGTGCCCTCTGCCGTCTTCCATCCCTGTCACCTGCTGATAAAGCGCTGTAATTAATGCTCCCAAGGTCTTTAGTCTCCTTTCAGTGTTTAGCATTCTGACAGATGATGGCTTCAAGGTGCCAGCTTCCATTGCAGATCTAGGGAGGACTGTATGCCCAAAACAAAACAGGAAGCTCAGCGGTGAAGGACTAATGACACTATCAGAGAAGACACTGGCTGAGTATGGGTTGGAGAGGGATTTGATGGAAATAGTCCTCAGTGGTGAAAGATTATCCTCGCCATTCAGGACACGTCTACAGAAAGAATTGATATGATTGATTCAGGAAGCATTGCCTGAACAGGCAAGCTTATTTACTGCATTGGAGCACCCTGGCTATTGGCCATGCTGACTGGGTCTGATGGACCACAGGTTCTCCAGACTTTGCCCAGATCTCAAGGACTGGCTTGATGAAGTGGTGGAAGGCAACAGCTGGGGAACCACCAAGGGAGGAAGGCTCAGAGTGGTGGGTTGACGATGAGTGATCAGACGGCAAAGACTGGGGGGGGGGGAGGCGTCGGAAGCTGGAGGGGCAACAGGGTGCCCAGAATATCATGTCACTCCTTTCACCCAACTGATCATTACACACTACAGTACAAGAAAGGGCCTCCCGCAGGTACCATCTTATCGGAATTCCCATTCCATACAATGTAGGAACTGGGCCTTGAGCGTTGTGGTGCTATCCTTTGAAATTCACTCCTGTTATGCACCAGATGGGTGTTGTCTGTGTTGTCTTTTTGGCACCTATTCACCCCCTTCCCTCTTCTCCCCCAACCTTATATTATTGTTGTTGTTGTTTAGTCGTTTAGTCGTGTCCGAGTCTTCGTGTCCCCATGGACCAGAGCACGCCAGGCACTCCTGTCTTCCACTGCCTCCCGCAGTTTGGTCAAACTCATGCTGGTATCTTCAAATGTCCAACCATCTCGTTCTCTGTTGTCCCCTTCTCCTTGTGCCCTCCATCTTTCCCAACATCAGGGTCTTTTCCAGGGAGTCTTCTCTTCTCATGAGGTGGCCAAAGTATTGGAGCCTCAGCTTCACGATCTGTCCTTCCAGTGAGCACTCAGGGCTGATTTCCTTCAGAATGGAGAGGTTTGATCTTCTTGCAGTCCATGGGACTCTCAAGAGTCTCCTCCAGCACCATAATTCAAAAGCATCAATTCTTCAGCGATCAGCGTTCTTTATGGTCCAGCTCTCACTTCCAACCTTATATTATATACAACATTAATGCCTCACATCGAATGTAATTGATCTGTAGAAAAGACTCTGTGACCTGGAACTAGAGACAATGCACATACTTTTGTAACCCAACAATAAAATAAAATAAAAAAAAAACATTTTTTAAAAAGAATTGTAGACATGGAAGACATCCTGAAGATCATCTAGTAGTAGATAGGTAGCCGTGTTGGTCTGCCATAGTCAAAATAAAAAATTCCTTCCAGTAGCACCTTAAAGACCAACTAAGTTAGTTCTTGGTATGAGCTTTCGTGTGCATTCACACTTCTTCAGAAGATCATCTAGTCCAATCTCAATATGCAGTCTCCCATCCAATCTGAAACCATACAGGACCCTGCTTAGCTTTGGAAATGTGCTAGCCATCTTATTGCTGCACCACTAGAAAACCTTACAAGCCTCTTAAGTGGGGTTTTTTAAAAAAAAAAATCTCATCCTGCATTGCACTTAATTTTTTTTAATTATTAAATTATTTTAATTGTTTTATATATGAGCTTTTTAATATGTGATATTGAGTTACATATTATTTTATTGTTAATGTTTTAATTGCTACAATTTTCCATGAATGAGTCACAGGAAGCAATATACAACGGAAACAGATAGACATGCTCCCTTCTTCGTAATGTCTAGTACACAGTCAGGTCAGCACTGGAAGGGAGCATAGTTAGAAGTGCAGGAACTGGCTGAAAAAGAAGAAGCCCTTTTTCCACCCATCTATCCTTTTAGACTTACCACTCTGGGGAAAGCTTGCAAGACCACCAAAGGTTTTTTCGGGTGCTTGCTCGGAAATTAATCCCCTACAAGCTGGAAGTGTCTTGGCAGAAGCGGCAATCCCTCCCTCCAGATGATGTGGTGACTATTGAAGCCTTTGCAGCCTGATGGAATTCTCCCAATAATATGACTCTCTCATAAGATAGCCCATAATTGCTATTTCTGGCTAGGCTGTAAATCCAGCAGAACAGCTTTATTTTTAATGGCATCCGAGGCAGCAGTTCCTGGTCCAGGCAGAATGCTGTGTAATAATATAACTAATATTTCACCCCCAAGCTCATACACACATAATGTGGAATATATCTCTCTCTGTGTGTGTTTGTACGCACATGTTGGTGTGTGAGAGACACACTCACCCATATAAATTATAATTTATTATATAAAGAACAATAAGTATCAATTATATATAAGAAAACAGGAGAAACAAGCGGCAAACAGAGGGGAAACCCTTTTCTTCTCCCAGAAGAAGATGTTCCAGCCATGTAATGTAATATTTACTGCATACACAACCAGTATAGTAAAGAGAGAGACATTAGTGCATTCTATGTTTATGAGTATATCCAGGCTTGGTTATGCACCTTGTACCTTAGTTTGTTTATGGTTTAGAAGGTTTATGAGTTTATATACCTATTCTAGTAAAATTGTCCTTTATATTCTTAAGCCAGTTTTGGTGTTGTTGGTTTGTTGTGTAATTATCCTCACAGTTGTCCAAAGATAATATGTGGTGATAATCCAATTTGCTGTTCTATTGTTTTGCAAGGAAATAACTTTCATCAAAGATTGGCAAGGCCACTCAGCGTCCTTTTCCTTCCTCTTCGGCCAGCACAAATGGAGAATCCATTTGTGAAAAAGCAAGCAACAAACAAAGGAAGAAACGAAAACCTAAAGAGCCACGGCATAAAATAATTTGAGCGAAAAAATGTTTTTAGCTTTGCCAATGAAACACATCTGGTCAGATTCAGATCCATGCAAATATATTCTGCCAGTACTCACTTCCAAATTACCTTAGTACTTTCATATAAGGCAATATAAAGGGACACGGGTGGCGCTGTGGGTTAAACCACAGAGCCTCTTGGGCTTGCCGATCAGAAGGTTGGCGGTTCGAATCCCCGCAATGGGGTGAGCTCCCATTGCTTGGTCCTGGCTCCTGCCAACCTAGCAGTTCGAAAGCACGTCAAAGTGCAAGTAGATTAATAGGTACTGCTCCGACAGGAAGGTAAACGGCGTTTCTGTGCGCTGCTCTGGTTTGCCAGAAGCGGCTTAGTCATGCTGGCCACATGACCTGGAAGCTGTACACCGGCTGCCTCGGCCAATAATGTGAGATGAGCGCTGCAACCCCAGAGTCAGTCACGACTGGACCTAATGGTCAGGGGTCCCTTTATCTTTAAGGCAATACAAGCAAGACCCCTAAACAGACTCACATTGTTTCCATCCGGTGGAACATAAATACCATGAAATATTTGCACAGCATTTGCAAGTATTTCAAATATTTCATATGCATTGTCCGGTTGCAAGGTAACTTGGTTTTCTTATCTAGGGCTGGGCATTCAGTCCAGACTACTCCCACATCCCAAACCAAATTGAGCCAATCTGGGATTTGTCCAGAGTGGGTCAAGGCAGCCTTGGGTTGCTCTGGGGAGCAATCCAGAGCTGGCCAAAGGGAGCAGTTATGAAACATGCAGTCCAGCAGTGAGGAAATGAATAAAACAATGCAGTTGACATCTGTGGCATCACCAGACCAGGTCCCAAACCAAATTGGAGGCACCTTTCACATCCCTATTATTATCTCCCCATCTTGAGTTTTCCCAGTAGTGATGTACAGAAGTGAGAGCTAGACCATAAAGAAGGCTGATCGCCAAAGAATTGATGCTTTTGAATTATGGTGCTGGAGGAGACTCTTGAGAGTCCCATGGATCAAACCTACCCATTCTGAAGGAAATCAGTCCTGAGTGCTCACTGGAAGGACAGATCCTGAAGCTGAGGCTCCAATACTTTGGCCACCTCGTGAGAAGAGAAGACTCCCTGGAAAAGACCCTGATGTTGGGAAAGATGGAGGGCACAAGGAGAAGGGGATGACAGAGGACGAGATGGTTGGACAGTGTTCTCGAAGCTACCAGCATGAGTTTGACCAAACTGCGGGAGGCAGTGGGAGACAGGAGTGCCTGGCTGCTCTGGTCCATGGGGTCACGAAGAGTCGGACATGACTAAATGACTAAACAACAACTTCTTGAGTTAATGGCGGAGATGAGATGGATGAGATTTGAACCACAGACGTCTTGATTTGCAGCACAAGCTCTTAGCCACTGAGCTACCCCAGCTCTTCTCTACCTCAAGGTTCTCCTGTAAGACTATGCCTTAGGTGTAGTCTTCAGATTGGGTTCCCCACATTTCCTGGAAATTTACCAGTGGTTCTTCCACGAGCAGTTAAATAATGGTGGACTGCTGCTCTTTAGACTAGCTTACCTAATAATACCCCTAGGTAGGGACCAATGCTCAATCATCAAGCTGATGGTTGAACGCAGAAGGATCTTAGATCAAGACCTGCCATCTCCAGCTAAAAGGGCAATGGGTGATGTGACAAGAGTCACTGCTGGTCAAAGTAGATAATAGTGCTCTAGATGGACAACTTTTGGAGCCACCAGGTAAGAGCTAATTGCAGGGTGGCAACCAAACGTGGACAAACTACCCCAGAAGGAGCATGATGTGTCTTCCATCAGAGATACTATCCTTCCCCTAACACCCCAGTTGTCAGGGACTGGGTAGAGGAGGAAGGATGGTGGAAACCAACTCCCCATATTGACCCTTCCAGGGAGGAGGAAGAGGAAGACAGTATAGATTTACAATAGGGGTTTGAGGGAGGTCACAGCTCAGAGGCAGATGAAGGGGAAAGTTAGGCAATAACGGGAGAGCCAGAGCAGCAGCTGGCTGACACATCGTCATTAGAAAGCATTTCAGACCCACCACCTCCCAGAACCCGGCGAGCCTTAAAAGTAGGAGAGCAAAGAGCTCAAAGACAGAGGGCACTCAGCAGCACCGGTAGAGGAGGTGATGATGATGATGATGAATGAGATCGGGGATGGAGATTCACTTGGGATGGCACCATTATCCAAGAGGCTGGGTTCTATAGCCTTTCTCTGTAAAGTTTGGAATAAAAAAGGGCTGTAAGAAACTTTTCCTCCTCTTTATACTTTCCTGGGCAACCAGCCGGGAGTCACTGGCCGCGTCCTGACACCAGTCAACCTAATTGCCCCACACAACAATGCTGCAACGTTTATAATCTATACACAAACCCTCTGAGCTAGTCATCTGGGAGCACGTGAAACGTGCTTGTCCAGCCTACCCACTTTGCCTTTACAACCTAGACTGGTTCTTGTTTGTTCAGAACTTAAGCTCTTCCAACTTCACCGGGACCTACTCCCGAGTAAGACTGAATAGAGTTGTAACCTTAATCACTTTTACATTAGCACCGGGTGATTCACTCCATGGCCTTTTGAGATACATCCTGGCTTTTAAATTTTATGATTCTATAATGGGAAGGCAGCGAGTGTGCACCTTTGAATTATTTGAAAGAGGAAGCAGTGTGAAGCTGCCCTCCTTCTTCCTCCAAATATGTTTAAACACTGTGAGGTTCTGAGCTGGAAATAAAGGCAGGAGCCAAGAGCCTGAAGTGTTGTAATAAAAAAAGAGAAGGTCTAATGGGCTTCTGAGGGATATGAATTAATCTGTTTCATGGGGGACTGCTGTTTGATAACTCCGTGAATATTCTAGCAAGGGGATACATTTCACACCTACCCAGAATTTACTATTATGCATATCCTGAATGCTGTTCAAATCCCCTGCCAAATCTCTACCCTCTAATGTCTATATAATAAAAGCTAATGTGTATTCTTAGCACGCAGGTAATAAATAGGGATGCATTCAAAAGGGGGGGGGCTCCTCTCTTCAAGAGGAAATTCGAGATCTTATGGGATACGCATTAGTCCCTGCAATAAAAGAACACAAATCAAAAGACAGGCCTGGGTGGGAGAGATGAGTGACTGATTATTCTGGGCTTCTAATGAAACCCACTCCATGAACGGCGTTTGAAAGATTGATTGGAGTTTAGTTAGCTGCCCAAAATGTCCATCGCCATAATGAATCTGCCCAGAAATATTTCACTCGCTTTCTGCAGTGGGGTGTTTTGCTGCGAGTTAAGCACCGCAGGCTCATTTACAGTCTCGGGGAATCGGATTGGTTCTCAGCAATTTTTGATGATTATTATGATTTCCAGGGCTTCGGTGAATATGTTTCTGAGCAGGCTCGAATTAACTGCCGTGCTAAGTAAACTGTAGGATAAGGAACCACATTTCTCAGAGAGTTAAGGCAGCGCAGTCCGAGAAGGAATGGTGGCTGCTAGCAGAGGAGGGAGCCCAGGAACATACACAGGGAACTGCTCTGTACAAAGTTGGAAGCTTGGTCTACCTGGTTCAGTGTTGTCTACACTGACTGGAAGCAGCTCTCAAGGGTCTTAGGTGGGAGTCTTTTTTCAGACATACCTGGTGGGGAGGCCCCTCTATCCAAGGATCCCCCCAGGCTGCCCTCCTCGCTGCCTCTGCTCCTTGAGGGCCCTCACCTGGGTGGAATGTATTTCTCAACTGTGATAATACCTCTTGCACACCTGGATTGGTAGGTATGCGTTTGCATGCGCATAGAAAAATCTCTGGCTTTTGTGTGGCTGGGGCAATCTTACTGTACCAAACTAAGAGCCATATCCACCGCTTAGTTCACTTTCGCCTCTGGCTTGTAAGGGAATGATGATAATAATAATAATAATAATAATAATAATAATAATAATAATAATAATAAAGTTTAAAAGTGTGAGGACTAAAATGCAGCCTTGTTTCACACCACTAGTTGACTTGAAAGATTGAGACAAGCAGCCATTTAGGCTGACTCTTGTGTCAGTATCGCTGTACAGCTTTCGGATCACAGGAGGAGTCTATGTTCTAAATTGGTGTTTAGGAGTTTCTTACAATTAATGGAATCAAAGGCAGCGGACCAATCTATGAAAGCAGAAAACAGCTGGCACTTTTTAATTCTAGTATACTTTCTGATGACATGATTTAGAACAAAGCATTGGTCAATGGTGCTGAATCCTTCTCTAAACCCCAAATGTTATTTGTATGTAGGCAGTCAGTTAACTTTATTTGTAAATGCAGAACATATAACTTTGAAGGGATATCTAACAGGCTGGTGGGGCAGTGAATTTGTGGCAAAGATCTGTCTCCTTTCTTGAAAATTGGAACAATGATGTTTGTCTTCCAGCTGGGAGGAATTTGGGCTGTGTTATTTATATGTGTAAATAGCCTGGCCAAAATACCCTAACCACCACTCCTAGTTTGAAGAGCTCTGGGGGCGTAATGTCTTCTCCTGCGCCTTTGTTTGCTTTTAAGCCTTCAGTGAGATGTTTTATTTTATTTGGGGAAACTTCTCGCCATTTGGGTAAATTTGACGGGTCGGTGTCCATACACCACCCATCTGACTGGGTTTTGCCCCAGCCACTCTGGGCAGCTTCCAACAGATATAAAAACACATATAACAAAACAGCAAACATTAAAAAGCTTCCCTATACAAGAGTGCCTTCAGACATCTTCTGCAGATTCCTCTTGCTTTGACTGTATTAAGGATATTGTTAGGAGAACCTGCTAACTCAGACTGTATTAGGAATGGGTCAAGAATGTTCATAGAATCATAGAATCATAGAGTTGGAAGAGACCACAAGGGCCATCGAGTCCAACCCCCTGCCAAGCAGGAAACACCATCAGAGCACTCCTGACATATGGTTGTCAAGCCTCTGCTTAAAGACCTCCAAAGTAGGAGACTCCACCACACTCCTTGGCAGCAAATTCCACTGTCGAACAGCTCTAACTGTCAGGAAGTTCTTCCTAATGTTTAGGTGGAATCTTCTTTCTTGTAGTTTGGATCCATTGCTCCGTGTCCGCTTCTCTGGAGCAGCAGAAAACAACCTTTCTCCCTCCTCTATGTGACATCCTTTTATATATTTGAACATGGCTATCATATCACCCCTTAACCTCCTCTTCTCCAGGCTAAACATGCCCAGATCCCTTAGCCGTTCCTCATAAGGCATCGTTTCCAGGCCTTTGACCATTTTTGTGCAGGAAAAACTCCTAGATAGAGAAGAGGCACCTTGTTCTTTTCACTGAACCAAGCATCTAGCTCTGATAATGCAGAAAAGCTTTTCCTCAGAGAACGTGACTTAATTTCTATGCACGTGCAAAGCTATGATGCGGGAATGCCTTTGTATAAGCATGTGTAAAAGAAGTACAGTGGTACCTCGGGTTAAGTACTTAATTTGTTCCAGAGGTCTGTTCTTAACCTGAAACTGTTCTTAACCTGAAGCACCACTTTAGCTAATAGGGACTCCCACTGCCACTGCGCCGCCGGAGCACGATTTCTGTTCTCATCCTGAAGCAAAGTTCTTAACCCGAGGTACTATTTTTGGGTTAGCGGAGTCTGTAACCTGAAGCGTATGTAACCCGAGGTACCACTGTATTTTAAAAGACACCTGAAGGCAGCCCTGTATTGGGAAGTTTTTAATTTTTGATGTTTTATTATGTTTTTATATGTGTTGGAGCAATAAGTAGGAGTATAGACCCGTAGACTCCACTTTCTGGCTCCCTCAACGGCTGCTGTCTCGTTTGACCAAGTAAAGTCACCTCAAATACAGTGGACACTCGGGTTGCGAACGTGGTCCATGCGAGAGGCATGTTCGCAACCTGTAGCATTTGCAACCCACAGCGCCACATCTGCGCATGTGTGGGTTGCAATTTGGCACTTCTGTGCATGCTCAAAGTGTGATTTAGTCTTTCTGCACATGCGCAAGTGCAGAAACCCGGAAGTAACCCATTCCGGTACTTCCGGTTTCAGCGCGGTGCGCAACCCAAAAACACACAACCTGAAGCGTCTGTAACCCGAGGTATGACTGTATCACAATGGTGTTTTCACTGAAGAAATCCACCACAGCCCCTGCCCACTTTATGCCTCTTTCACTAATCTATGTGGCTCCCAGATACTTATCTGTAAGAAAACGAAGCTCCATAAAAGTCCCCTCACACACACTTTGAAAGAATGAAGAATAACATCAGTTTTAGAGACTATTAAATACCCAACCTGTGTCTTCCTCTTGCACAAAATGTGCATCCTGCCACATGCAGATGCCGAACGGGTTAACTTGTTTTGTTGCTTTAGGTTTCTTTACCTAATGAGTGATCGGAGAACCATTATCACGCACAACATTTCACCAGCTGGAGCCTTAATTGAAATTTGTGCTGAGTTCATAATAGCATTAGGTCATGTTCCGCTTTTAGCATTAAGTAGTGATTACATCTAATGCTTTTGTATTTTAATTAGCTCCTTTGGTTCTCCACGAGAGAGAGAACCATCCTGGACCATAATTCACTTCAGTTTACAATGGCAACAGCAGAACAGGCAGTCATCTTGGGTGTCAAGTGTGTGGATGTATAATTTACATTAGTGACTTGAAGGCTACTGGACCTGGTGATATTTTGATTTTCTGTCGCTTATCGGTTCTGCTAATTGTCCTTTAATGGTGGCAAGGTGCTAGCATTAGTACGTTCAGGGAAATTATATAACACATATATAACATTTCCTTCTGCTGGCTGCAGTAGGAAGCCTTTCGGAAGAAGAAATATGGGGCACATCACTGGGGCTAAGATTCAAGAAGGCTGGGCAGCCGCCATTGCAATAGATGATTGAAGGGCCCATTGAACTCCAACCACAACACAATCCCTACAGTTACAGGTAGGAAGTCATGGTGTGTGTGTGTGTGTGTGTGTGTGTGTGTGTGTGTGTGTGTGTGTGTGTGTGTAAAACAGACCACCTCTTTAATATTCTATTCATGCTGCAGCATCTTAGCTCTCTTCCATATTTACTCTGCAGAGATGTTCATATCTATATAGTATGAACTGTAAATTTTCTCTAGCCTTCAAGATATGATGGATATGGTAGTTAGTCTGAAGAGACCTTCGCTTTGTAGATTAAGAACATAAGAATTGCCTCGCTGGGCCAAACCAAAGATTCATCTCATTTGACACTCGTCTCCCACGGTAGCCAGCCCAGATGTCTCCTGGAAATTCACAAGGGCCTAAGGAGGATATCTATCTCCTATTGTTTACCCTAGCATCTGGTAATTAATAACAACCCTTAACATCTTGTAGAGCACCTTTTAAGGGTTTAAAGCTGGAGCATCCTTGACAAGTGCCTTTCTAAAGGTGGACCACTGAGCCCTAAGCAAGCACTTCAGGCAAGAGCATGGAACCTGGTGCCCTTTGTATGTTGCTGGGTCACAATTTCCATCATTCTTGTCTACAGGCTATGCTCTCTGTGGATGATAGAAGTTCGGTCCAGCAACAACTGGAGGGGCACAGCTTCTCCACCCCTTTTAAAAAGGACTTCACATGCATGACCTTGTAAAGTAGGTCTGAATTATTATTATTATTATTATTATTATTATTATTATTATTATTATTAATTCGAGTTCAGGATTTTTACATACATTATATTATCTCCTTCCAATTTTTAAATTTCCCATACAAATTTTTCCTTTACCCCCATATCCATTGAAGGGTTCAAACAATTATCCTCAGCTATGGGCATAGCGTCTTTAGTTTCCACCGAATGTCTTTTGTTCCAGTAGTTTTTATCCATTGAAGATAGGGGTTCCATCTGTTCCTTATCATGGTGGACTTGACCTTCCACATTGTTTCCTGTGACATCACTGCGGCAATGTCCGACTGAATAAGTTCAAACAAATAACTATTCCATGCCTCTACTGTCCATTTTTCTCTATCTTTCCAACCTAAAGCTATCGTTGCCTTTCCCGCTAATATCATAGCTTTGAAGGTAAACTGGTCACCTTTTTCTATAGCCGTGTTTCCAAGTACACCCATTGTCATGAAATCAAAGTCTATTGAAAGCTTCGCTGAATTATTATTATTGACATATTGTAGGCAGGGAAAGGGCTGAAGGTGAGAGCTGCTTGCCTATGATCGCCTAGCAAGCTCATGAAAAAAACCACAGTTTGTGTGTGTGTGTGTGTGTGTAATGTTTTATTATGGTTTTATTATTTTGTAAGCCGCATGCAGTGGCTGGGGCTACCAAGTCAGATGGCTGGCTTATAAAAAATAAAATTATTCTTACTAATAGGACAGTCCTATTTTCATCGGAGAAATGTTGGAGGATGTATCTGTAGCAGCACAACTGGGCACCTTCATCTGCCCCAGTTGCAATAAAACATGTCTCTCCCACATTGGTCTCTACAGCCACAGCAGGCACTGTGACTCTTCAACAGTTTGACTTCACCCCCAAATGTGTGCTCCTCCATTGTCTCCCTCCCCTTGATTTTTCTTTTCAATCAGTTTGAAAACTGAGGGCATGAGGGAGAGCCAGTGTGGTGTAGTGGTTAAGAGCGGTAGACTCGTAATCTGGGTAACCGGGTTCGCGTCTCCGCTCCTCCACATGCAGCTGCTGGGTGACCTTGGGCCAGTCACACTTCTCTGAAGTCTCTCAGCCCCACTCACCTCACAGAGTGTTTGTTGTGGGGGAGGAAGGGAAAGGAGAATGTTAGCCACTTTGAGATTCCTTTGGGTAGTGATAAAGCGGGATATCAAATCCAAACTCTTCTTCTTCTTGTACTGCCAAAGTTTAGACAAATAGGTCCAGGAGCTATTGAGTTAGGTGATTTTACCTTCATTCTATTAAAAAAAGAATGGGGAAAGTCACCATTTTTTCTTGCTGTTAACTCTTCCTGGAAATACAGTGCAGGAAGAAAGTAGGACGGGGAGAGAATTCTGATTTTAAATTGTTTAAGAAAAAGAATGATTGGCGAAGAAGTAGGCCTCCCCAATTGCCTAACTTTGCTACTTACTCCCAGCTGTCACAGCCAAAATAGAAAGGGAATGATGTCCTGCTTGAAGAACAACTCTCTTTATTTACTTCAACATCCCTCCTCCAAATCATTGTGATTGAGTGCCCATGGGAAATAATTCACCATGATTAAAAGCTGGACCTGTCCGTCAAAACAAAAGATTGCTTCATTTCTCCACTCGCTCCCATCTCCTCTATAACCCACTGAGCACTGGGCTTTCCCCCCAGTTAGTTTGGATGTGTTTCTCAGAAAAGAAAAGGAAGGGGGAATGTTTTGTGTTTAATCTTTTGTTGTGGGGGGACGGGGACCCCAAGGCAACATAGCTACTATGAAGGCTGGGGACTTCCTCATCGACCTCAGCAAGCTTTGTTGATGATATGATTCTATATCAATAATAATAATAATAATAATAATAATAATAATAATAATAATAATAATATTTATACCCCGCCCATCTGGCTGGGTTTCCCCAGCTACTCTGGGTGGCTTCCAACAATATATTAAAATACAATAGTCCGTCAAACATTAAAAGCTTCCCTAAACAGGGCTGCCTTCAGATGTCTTCTAAAAGTCTGGTAGTTGTTTTTCTCTTTGAAATCTGGTAGGAGGGCATTCCACAGGGCGGGCGCCACTACCAAGAAGGCCCTCTGCCTGTAACCTGGCTTCTCGCAGTGAGGGAACCGCCAGAAGGCCCTCGGCGCTGGACCTCAGTATCCGGGCAGAACAATGGGGGTGGAGACGCTCCTTCAGGTATACTGGACCGGGACTACCAGAGCTGGCCCACTAAGGCTGGTTGCTAGGATTCCCACCCCTCATCCAAGCCATTTGTTTGGGAGATTAATTCAAACTGAGAAAGATCGTCTTCCCGGGATATCTTGCCAACATGAAGAGTGGACCACACCAAATGCAGTTTCCTGTCTGTCAACCAAACCAAAGCTCTCCCCCTCCATAGTCCTGTGTGTTCTGCTTGCTAGCAACTCAGCTGCTACTTTTGTGAATGGGCAAGGAAGCTGAGAAAATGACTCATCTGTTTATCCTCTTCTTCGCCAGGCAAGCTAAACTTTCTGCTGTGGATTTGGACTGTACTGGGAAATGAAGAAAGCTGAATTGCTCTCTGCAAGAACCCTGTGATACCAGTGCACCCCAGTGCCCACAAAACCTAATGGTGAAGCAGTATCTGTTGGAATATTAGAGCTATAAGCCTCCACCTTCTCCTCAACTCATAAACTTGTAAATAAATGCAAAGAATATTACAAAATGTCGCAGGTCTTTTGTGACCTTCTAAAGGATACTGAATTTGAAATGAATGCTGATCTCCTGAAGCATCTCACTGCTTGAAAGGGGATGTGATGGCCTGGGATTCAGACTCGGAAGCCTGCACAGGATTCCCCGCCTCCAGAACCAGCTGAGCTGGGGCTGGGGCATGAGCCTGAAGGGTCCTCACCTGTGCTGGATCCTCAGGTGCAGGCATCAGCTGAGTCTGCTCTGGCTCCTGAGGTGATGGAGGACCCATTGCCTGCAGGTGCTCCACTTTCAGCCACTTCAGAGGAAGCTGAGGTTGCCTCTGGGTCCGGTAACCCTCCAGCCTCTCCTGAGCTGCAGAGGCTCAGGGCGGAGAGGCGGAGGGAACTAAGTTCCCGCAGGAGGAGTGCTCGCCTCCAGGCCAGGAGAGGCGAGTCACCACAGGATCGGGGCCGCCCTATGCCTTGGGGCAGATAAAAGCCAGCCAGCCCCAGTCCCAAGTTGTGGGAGCAACATTGTTGGTTGGTAGTTCCTGCTTGAACCCTGTCCTGCTTTTCTGCCAGTGCTCCTGACCCACCCTGGCTTCCTGCTTGCAAGCCTGTTCCTGACTTCACCTGACTCCCTGCCCTGCACCCAGCTTCAGCTACTACGGACTGCCTCCATGTTGCACCTTTGACCATGGACCAGACTTGGACCTTGCCTCTCGGGAACCCACGGGACCAGCACAGGGGAGTCAACATGCACAGGAGTGTGGTGTAGTGGTTAGAGTTTCAGACTAGGACCTGGGAGACCAGGGGTCAAATCGCCACCCAGCCAAGAAGCTCATTGTGTGACCTTGGGCCAGTCTCTCTCTCTCTCTCTCTCTCTCTCTCTCTCTCTCTCTCTCTCTCTCTCCTTGGAGATAAAGGTAGAATGCAAATGTCACAGCCACAACAAGCAACACTGTGTGTGCTGCTTTGGCCAGCGAGGTTGCATGAAACCCCAGTCTTGAAGACATTTGAAGGAAGCGAGGATGTCTTTTTTGAAAGAGGCAGGTGGAAGTAACAGATCCATCTGTGCAACTCCTTAAAAAGAAAAGAACATTTGGACAAAAAGGGAATCCACCCATGTTTGTTCGTCTCAGCTGAGTGATGTGCAGCAGGAAGCCTGCTGGGCTCAAGGAAGAAAGCAGCAGAAAGATGTTCGTGTGTGCAACAGGAGGACAAATTGTCAGAGACCACATACATTCCTTTTTGCAGCTCCTTCTGCTTCACTGACACAGGAGAAAGAGAAGCAGCCCGATGGATGGAGACAGATTTTCTCACACACATGCACACCAAAAGCTGAAGATAGCGTGAAAGAGCTATTTTTGCTTGTGTAGCGCATGGACAGACTCATTAAAAAATATAAATCCTGCTAATGTCTCCAAGCAGGTTGTGCAGGTTTGTTGTTCTTCCGAAGAAAGCAGTTATGCGCACCACAGGCTGTTATTAAAGAATAGAGAAAAGGTTTTTTTATCCCTTCCTCATAACATTAAAACCAAATTTCAATTTGGTTAGCAAGCTTAGCCCTACTATCTTTGGACACAGGTTTCACAATGCACCACAGGGAACTAGTAGGCTTCTTCCTGACCGCAGCACGAATAGCGATTGCTCAACAATGGAAGGACCAGTCTGAAATAGTCCTGAATATATGGGGAAATAATATATGGGATACAGCAATATCCAGGCATCTCACCAGGCACAAGAGGGTAATTAAAGACATAATGAATAGAGACACCTTCCAAGAAACATGGACCCCTTTATTTAACTATGTTAATGGCCAAAGTCAAGAGCTCCTTATATCAACCGCTCAACATTCTCAGTGGAGAGGTTACATTAAGTAATCTGTTTGAACGTTGAATGTGTAAATATATGTCTAGAGACAATGGATAAAACAAATACCATCAGATGTACTGCTGGATAAGTGTTTAATGGTTATTGTATTTGTTTAAAAACAAAAAATGTATGTTGATGATATTATTATTATTATTATTATTATTATTATTATTATTATTATTATTATTATTTTATTTGTACCCTGGCCATCTGGATGGTTTCCCCAACTACTCTAATTTTTTTAAAAACTAGAACCTGTGGACACACCAAGAAACTGAATGCTGGAAGATTCAGGACAGATGCAAGAAAGGTCTTCTCATACAGTGCCCAGCTAAACTATGAAACTCCCATCATCCCCTAATCCCTAGTCCTGCTAGCTGGGGGTGATGGGAGTTGTAGTCCAACAACAGCTGGAGACCCAAGTTTGGGAAACCCTGTTGTAGACAAACAGTGTAGACCCCAAACACAAAGTAAAATGGGATGATTTGGGGCAGGCTCCCACACGATACCCAGCTCTACCTCTCTTTTAAATCAGAACAAGTGAAGGTGGTGAAGGTCCTGTGTGAGTGCCTGGAGGCAGTTAGAGGATGGATGGTGGCTAATGGATTGAGGTTGAATCCTGACAAGACAGAAGTACTGTTTTGGGGGGACAGGAGGAGGGTTGGTGTGGGGGATTCCCTGGTCTTGAATGGGGTAACTGTGCCCCTGAAGGACCAGGTGCGCAGCCTGGGAGTCATTTTGGACTCACAGCTGTCCATGGAGGCGCAGGTCAATTCTGTGTCCAGGGCGGCTCCATCTGCTATGCAAGCTGAGACCCTACCTGCCCATGGACTGTCTCGCCAGAGTGGTGCATGCTCTGATTATCTCCCGCTTGGACTACTGCAATGCGCTCTATGTGGGGCTACCTTTGAAGGTGACCCAGAAACTGCAACTAATCCAGAATGCAGCAGCTAGACTGGTGACTGGGAGTGGCCGCCAAGACCATATAGCACTGGTCCTGAAAGACCTACATTGGCTCTCAGTACATTTCTGAGCACATGTACTGAGAGCACATGTACATGCTATTTGCCCACCTAGGCCTGTATTGTCCATTCTGTGGCTAGCAGAAGCTCTCTAGAGTCTCGAGGTAAGAGTCTTTCCCATCACTCACTGGCAACGGATCCTATTAAATTGCAGTGGCCAGGAATTGAACCTGGGACCGAGACCACATAACACCGGTCTTGAAAGACCTACATTGGCTCCCAGTACGTTTCCGAGCGCAATTCAAAGTGCTGGTGCTGACCTTTAAAGCCCTAAACGGCCTCGGTCCTGTATACCTGAAGGAGTGTCTCCACCCCCATTGTTCAGCCCGGATGCTGAGGTCCAGCTCCTAGGGCCTTCTGGTGGTTCCCTCACTGTGAGAAGTGAGGTTACAGGGAACCAGACAAAGGGCCTTCTCAGTAGTGGTGCCCTCCCTGTGGAACACCCTCCCATCAGATGTCAAGGAAATAAACAACTATCTAACTTTTAGAAGACATCTGAAGGCCGCCCTGTTTAGGGAAGTTTTTAATGTTCTGTTGGAAGCCGCCAAAAGTGGGTGGGGAAACCCAGCCAGATAGGCATGGGCAGGGTAGAAATAAATTATTATTATTATTATTATTATTATTATTATTATTATTATTATTATTATTATTATTATATCTCCCATAGTAGAAAATGCAGAGCTATCTAGAATCATAGGGACCCTAATCTAGTCCAACCCCCTGCAGTTTGGGGGTTCCTTGGACCCACAGTTTGAATCAGGACCCACTTCAGGAGTCGCAAGAGGAAGGCAGAAGAGGCCTTTGCAGAGTTTGCTGAGGAGCTGAGGCATAATGCAGACCTACCCAATCTCTCACTTCCCGAAACAATTATGCACACTGAAACACAGCTATCCTTCTAAAGTCACACTTCTCTGAAGCTTGTGATGCCGTACCCCAAGCAAATACTTTGCATTAATGTGCACATATTATATTTGACAAAAATGCATGCAAACACACACACACAGAGAAAGTGACAAATGGATGCGGATGACAGAGGAGGAAAAATGAGAAACTGAAATTTCCAGGTTCTTCAGCACATGCCCAGGCCAGATCTAAACAAACTACAAACTCAAAGGTTTGGGAAGAATCCTTGAGAGACCATCCAGAGCCCCCCCCCCCCAATGTAATAACAACATGACACAGAAGCTGCCTTCAACCAGGTAATGCTATTTGCCCACCTAGGCCTGTATTGTCCATTCTGTGGCTAACAGAAGCTCTCTAGAGTCTCGAGGTAAGAGTCTTTCCCATCACTCACTGGCAACGGATCCTATTAAATTGCAGTGGCCAGGAATTGAACCAGGGACCGAGACCACATAACACCGGTCTTGAAAGACCTACATTGGCTCCCAGTACATTTCCGAGCACAATTCAAAGTGCTGGTGCTGACCTTTAAAGCCCTAAACAGCCTCGGTCCTGTATACCTGAAGGAGCGTCTCCACCCCATCGTTCAGCCCGGACACTGAAGTCCAGCTCCTAGGGCCTTCTGGTGGTTCCCTCACTGCGAGAAGCCAAGTTACAGGGAACCAGGCAGAGGGCCTTATCAGTAGTGGCACCCGTCCTGTGGAACGCCCTCCCCCCAGATGTCAAAGAGAGGAGCAACTACCAGACTTTTAGAAGACATCTGAAGGCAGCCCTCTTTAGCGAAGCTTTTAATGTTTAACAGACTACTGTATTTTAATACTTTGTTGGAAGCCGCCCAGAGTGACTGGGGAAACCCAGCCAGATGGGCGGGGTATAAATAAATTATAATTTTAAATATAATAGTGATTATTATTATTATTCCATATGTGGTTCTGCTTCCCATTGCTCCTGTGTATGTGGGAAGCTCATATATGTTGTTGTTTAGTTGTTTAGTTGTGTCCGACTCTTCGTGACCCCATGGACCAGAGCATGCCAGGCACTCCTGTCTTCCACTGCCTCCCTGCAGTTTGGTCAGATCCATGTTCATAGCTTCGAGAACACTGTCCAACCATCTCGTCCTTGCTGTCGATCACTGCCTTGCTGTGGCGAAGGGGCTTGAATAACTCAGAGAAGCTATGAGCTATGCCGTGCAGGGCCACCCAAGATGGACAGGTCATAGTGGAGAGTTTTGACCAAACGTGATCCACCTGGAGCAGGAACTGGCAAGCCAATCCAGTATCCCTGCCAAGAAAACTCCATGGACAAAGACAACAGGCTGCCATATACCCTTGGTCTGTCTAGCTCAGTATTGTCCACACTGACTGTCAGCATCTCTCCTAAGAATGACCTGCTTAATCAGGGCAATGGCCATCTTGTCCACCCCTCTGTTCTGACAGTGGCCATCCTGATACCCATGGGAAGTCCATAAACAAGAACCCAAGGCTCTCCGGGGTTTCTATTGCAACCTTATCTGGAGATGCCATGAATTGAACCTGAGACCTTCTATTTGCAAGGGAAATGCACTCCCATGAGCCACAACTACCACCACCCCATGTCCAGGTAATATGAGATGCATAGGGTCATGTGGGAGGAACCCAATCTACAGTATGGCACTGCTCGAAATCCTGAGTTAACAATGGGATGAGGAGGAGTCACAGTATGTGTTATGTATTCCGTGCTCTGTGTTTGCCTGAGCTTGAGTCTGGACTAAGGATTCTGTGTTCTGATTCGATACCTGATATCCAATCACAAAACATTTCAGGATGTGGGCCTCTGCCATTGGCCCTTAAACTCTGAGTTATGATTTGCACCTTGGAAGCTTAGATAGCCAATCACGTTGGGAGTGGCAGTGGCTCAGGCCTTCAGTTGCTTTGCCCCTGTTGTCCACTTCGGTTCGTTCAATAAAGATTCTTGTTGTTATCTCTATGTCTTGCCTTGTGGGAACCCACCTACACTTCAGTCTGGGTAAAAGACAGTCCAGTCAAAGGCGACTATGGGGTTGCGGCGCTCATCTCGCTTTCGGACCGAGGGACCCAGTGTTTGTCCACAGTTTTCCGGGTCATGTGGCCAGCAGGACTAAACCACTACTGGAAACGCCGTTTACTGTAAACGCCGTTTACCTTGCCGCCGCAGCAGTACCTATTTATCTACTTGCACTGGCATGCTTTCAAACTGCTAGGTTGGCAGGAGCAGGGACAGAGCAACAGACAGAGCTCACCCCACCGTGAGGATTCGAACCGCCAACCTTCCAATCCACAAGCCCAAGAGGTTCAGTGGTTTAGACCACAGCACCACCCGCATCCCTACTTCAGTATGGACCTCTGACATGACCCAAAGCATTGGAAAACAGAATCCAACTCACTCTCTCGTTTGTCATGGTTCTGTATTCCCCTTGCTACTATCAGTCTTGTGGAAAAACCAACATATCAAAGCTACAGGCTTTGTCGTTCTTCCTCTCGACTACTCTTTTTCTCACTCAACTCCTAACATTAATATTAATGGCAGCTGTACCTGTCTTCGTTGTTCCTGCTGCTGTTGCTGCTCCTTTTTCTTTTGGTCTCTGGGGAGTTCTCAATCTCTGTCTCTTTTTACAGGAGCAAATGCTTGCTTGACGGAGCACCAGGACATGTTGAGAGGGATGCATGTGATAGATGTTATTCGGTAAAACTTGGGAATAAGCCGCATTGTAGAGAAGTGAACCACAATACGTTCAAACGTGTACTAGACTGAGCATGTGCCTGCCATCCCATAGCTGGAATCTGTCTGTCTCTGGAGACAATGGAGGAGTGGGCCTTTGGGAGCAAAGACAAACTGTTGGAAGGCTACGGCGCCTGCTATGGCTGTAAATGGGACAAATTGATATGGGGCAGACATGTTTTGTTGCAGCTGGGGCAGATGAATGTGTCCAGTTGTGCTGCTGCAGATGTCTTCTCTCTACGGTCATTTCTCCTCAGGTCACTGCTACATATACACAACTTGACTGCCTGTCTCCAGGCAAAGCGGTCACCTGCAAGGAATTCGCACCTGGCGGGGTTGATGTTACCAGCCTTCATATCTGATTTGCAGCCATCCTTGTAGTGCAATTTGGTCTGGTGCTCGAAGCCAGCTCCCTGTAGAGCACATATTTGGCAGAGATATTCAGACAGTCGGGTTTCAGGTTCTGTGAGTGTGCTGGATGTCAGTCTAAGAGACCAGTGAGAAGAACCATCTGGGGCAGGCACAGGGCAAGTTACAGAGGTGACATATTCCAAGCCCATGAGAATGCAAGAAAAGCCCTGCAAGATCAGGCCAAAGACCCATCTAGTCCAGCATTCTGCTCTCACCGTGGCCAACCAGAGGCCTGGGATAGCCCGAAAATGGAACCTGAGGATTGCAATGCTCTCCCTGCTTATGATTCCCATCAAGTGGCCTTCAGAGATACACTGCCTCCAAAGGTCATGGAGATAGTTGGGGTTCAAAAACATGGAGATGATGGTAGCAGGACAATCAATCAGGAAACTGTGGCACAGCTGCGGTGGCTGACAAGTTGCTCAAACTAGAGAAACTAGAACTGGAGACAGCAGTTATCACCCCATATTGCAGAAATAGCCAACCTCCAGTCTCAGCCAGCATGGCCAATGGTCATGGAGGATGGGACTTGTAGTCCACCACATCTGGAGGGAAGCTCATTTGCCTTACTGCCTCTCCAGATCATTCGGACCAAGTGGTCTGATAAGATTTCCAGCCATGTTTAAGGTTGGTGATAGAGAGCAGTCTGGATCAGGCCAGCCATTCCCTCCATTTGTGAGCTGTCCTGGTGGTGCAGAGACAAATATACCTTGGCCCTGATACCAGATTTCTCAGTTTGAGTCACTGGTGATGTAACGCTGATCACACTTAGCATGTCAAAATGAACCTCATCATCGCTGCTGGTAGAATCACAGGTTGCATTCTAGAGATGGCATCTAAGCAGTCAGGTATATGCAGTTAGATGCTGAGATACCTTCTATAAACTGGGGCATGGGGTGAATAAACAAGAATAATGATTGTGGGGCATGTGAATTCTGCAAACTAACGAAGTTGGGAAAGTAAGAAGAGAAGGACTTTAAAAAATGAAGATCTAGGGTTGTGCTACTAGTCCTAATCTAAGTAGACCCAGTGCTATTTTTCTAGAAAATGAGGTGCTGGAGCTCACCACAAACACCTCCCTTGTTCTTTTAGAATGGCATTGGCACTCACCAGAGAGGTGCCGGAACTAAATTCGAGTGAGTTCTGGCTGAAACAAAGTTCTGAGTAGACGCATTGAAATTATTGAATGTAGCTAGTAATTTCCAATAGCTACAGTATGTCTACTCCAAATAGGACTAGCATTAGTTGTGACAAAAAAATGCGTACAAAAATGTGAAAATCTGCAAGAAGTGCCTGCGGAAAGGGATACGCTAGTGTAAGCAATGTACAAAAGTGCATTCTGTTAGGGGAAAGTTGCTTGCCAAAAAGACACGTAAGACTGCAAAAAGTCGACAGATTCACCCAACCTTGCACAACAGAGTCTGAAACACTCGTGGAACTTCTCTTTCTTAATAATTGTAATTCATTAACGATAGCAATTTGCTATTTACAGAGAAAAGGAAAAGGCAATTTACAGTTAATTGGGCATCCCATGCTGTACTAGGTGCTTTACTAATTTTGAAAAAGGAAAGTCTTGCCAAAAGCTTCCTTTCTTCACGCAGGGAGAGAGATTTCTAGTGTCGTAAAAAGGGCATCTCAATGATTGTTCCTTTCAATTGCTGGAGTGAAGTTGCATTTTCCAAGCACTTACAGCATGGATAGGCAAAATAAGGCCCAGGGGCCAGATCCAGCCCAATCACATTCTAAATCCAGCCTGCGATGGTCCCGGGAATCAGCATGTTTTTATGTGAGTAGAATGTATCCTTTTATTTAAAATGCATCTCTGGGTTATTTGTGGGGCCTGCCTGGTGTTTTTACATGAGTAGAATGTGTGCTTTTATTTAAATACACCTCTGGGTTATTTGTGGGGCATAGGAATTTTTTTTCAAAATATAGTCCAGCCCCACACAAAGTCTGAAGGACAGTGGACCGGCTCCCTGCTGAAAAAGTTTGCTGACCCCTGACTTACAGGGACAATGCTACAGCAAACTCCCATGAGAGGTGATGGAGTCTCCTTCCTTGGAAGTTTTTAAGCAGAGGTTGGATGGCCATCTGTCATGGATGCTTCAGCTGAGATTTCTGCAGGGGGTTGGACTAGATGACCCTTGGCTCCCTTCCAACTCTAAGTTTCTATGACATTTGTTCCGATTCACTGGTAAACCCCACCCATGTCCCCATCTGAATTACCCTCCAAAGATTCTGCATTTCCCCCTCCCAGGCACCCCAACAAAGACTGTTGGTTCATCTTTTTTAAAAAAATAAAAATAAAAATCCTCAAAGCCTGGAAATGCAGCTGAAAATAATGTCCAAAATCTGTTTCTCTCGACTTTTTTATATCTTTTTTTTTTTTTTTTTGCAAAAGGCCTAATTTGAAATCCGAACAGCAAAGGTCTTTTGGGCTTCATGCTAAGAAATCTAACACTGAAGAACTGTCTGTATTTGCAAAACACAGAGTCTAAGCAGGGTTGTTTCTGAGATCTCGGCAGGGAGCGTAATAGGAAAATTCAAATCAGGTTTCTGCGCTTCTGGCAATTTCAACACCCCCACCCCAATAAAAAAAGATCTCTCTGCTCCCCAAGCTTTTAAACTTAATTAACTGTCTCTTACCCAGCCTAGAGTATAGAACAGCCCTCCCCAAACTAGTGTCTTCCAGATGTTTTGGACTACAATTCCCATCAGCCCATCAGCAACGTTGCCTGGAGTAAAAGGAGCTGTAGTCTAAACATCTTGAAACCTCCATGCTGGGGGTGGATGAGATAGAACTTCAGTGGGGGTGGGTTGCTACTTCCTGGACCACCCGCTTCCAAGTTCTTCCTGCCCCACTGTTCATTTGTTCCTCCTGTCTGTGCTTCAGAGAACAAGCAAGCTGTCTATAGGTTCAGCATTAAACCTATAGTGTCCTCTGTGGCTAGCAGTTCCTTTTATGAACATAGTCTGGTTCTCCAGGTCTGGCCATTCCTGGACAGGGATAGCTTGACCACTGTAGTCTATGTGTTGGTGACCTTGAAGCTGCAGTGCTATGTGGGACTGCCCTTGGGTCTAGTTTAGAAGCTCCAGTTGATGCAGAATGCAACGGTCAGACTGCTGATGGGGACATCTGGGCAAGAACATGTATATTGTTAAAAGAGAATTATATGAAAATGATATATGAATGGTATATCACACCCTGAGGCAAGTCACAAAATGGCGCCCTGACCCCTACGAGGGAAGAAGGGATGAGTGAAGATTTGTTTTTTGTTTGTTTAGTATACTACCCTATACTCGCAGATCAGGAACAAGGGAGGGAGGAGACCAGCAACGCCTCCGATTTGGGCACTAGGAGCAGGGCTACAGAGGAGATGGCAGATCAAAGGAGCACAACACAGCTGCCGCTGCTAACATGGCAGCAGTGGCAGTGAGCAATACATTCCTTGGAGACTAGACCTGCTGCCCCTGTGGATCCTGCTGCCTGAGGTGGCTGCCTCACCTAGCCTCTTGCACAAGCTTTGCATGGATAAGATCTAGGTTCAATCCTTGGCATCCCCAGTTAGGTTTGCCAAAGGACCCTGGTGACTTTCCAATGGAGAGCTGGTGGCATTTGGACCAGGCGTTAGATGCGCCAATGATCTGACTCAACAGAAGGCTGTGTACTGTGTTCATATGCTCACCTACTGTGGGTTGGCAACTACCGGGTTCCTTAATAATTGTACATTATCTATAAGTATATTATGTTAAGGCATTTTCCCTGGCTGCAACAGAGGAAGACATGGCTGGGAGGGAGCGCAGCTAAAATGCCTCTTCCTGAACTGTCTTCATTCCAACTGGTTGATCATAAGCCCGGTTTTGTAACTTGAATGACTGGTACCTTGAGTTCCCATTTCCTCTTCCTTACCCATCCCTTTTCTCCTTTTGTGCCACGCCTGTGGGCAGGGATTATATTCTGGAAAAATTCTAGATGGTTTACAAACCAGCAGCACAACAACACATAGCTAAGACACAACACATTTCTACTAGAACCATCAGTGTTGTCTCTGCTCCCCCACCGCTGATACTGGCTACATCAGGGATGCAGAAATAGTTAAAACACCATCATCCGGCTGTATTTTTCAACCAAATGCAATTTAGGGCACAAGAGTGCCAAGAAAATAAATTACATTTCAAGTTCGGTTACACTGTGTAAGACTGATAGAACTGAACACTCAGCAAGCCCCAGCCTGCGTTCAGCTTCCAGCTGTGATGCTGCAAAGCTCCATTTCTGATTGCCACATATCCCTACCTTTCACAGAGTCCACAAAATATCACTAATATGTTTTTTTTCCCCTTCCCTTTCCATTTCGCCTTTTCACCCCTTTCTCGCTGAGGCCCAAGCTGCCGCTTTAAACCTTTTGAAAGAAGCCAGCCGGCTCAGTTGCAAATTTTGCTTGGGTGGGCAAACATGGAGATTTGACTGAGAGGGTGGAAATCTGCAGCTCTGGCTTCTGAATGCTCCCCTCCTCCCAGGTTTAGACACTGGTTTCTGTCTTCAGGAGTTAACAGTGGTGCATAGAGCATTATGATGGGATGACTGCTCTGGAAACAATGGGCTAGATTTCTCTTTCGTAGTCCACCTTTTTCTTACTGCTCTCAATGGATGCTGCCAAGGAGAAGACAGAAAATACAGTGGTACCTCAGAAGTCAAATGGAATCCATTCCGGAAGTCCGTTCGACTTCCAAAACGTTCAGAAACCAAGGTGCGGCTTCCGAATGGCTGCAGGAAGCTCTTGCAGCCAATCAGAAGCATGATCAGACATTTGGTTATCAAAGAACGTTTGCAGACCGGAACACTCACTTCTGGGTTTGCGGCTTCGGCAGCCAAAATGGATGAGTACCAAGGCATTCAACAACCAAGGTACGACTGTAAGAGAGTTTGATCTTCAATAAACCAGCGGCCTTGTACCCAGCATTGGTCAGGAATTCTAAGGGAGCAATTCTATGTAAAAGAAGCTGGCATAAAGTTGCAGCAGATCCAAACTCCGTTTAGTAGCAGTTTAGAGAGCGGAAAGAACAAGCTAGTTTAAGATTGGAAAGGCTCTTTCTTCCAAAGGTGAGGAATGGCCCAGAGGAGGTGGTGAGGAGGGATCTGCCACCTGAGGCAGTTGCCTCACTTCGTCAAATAGTAGGGCCGGCTCTGTTTCTGTTTCATCTCGATCCTGCCTGGGTTTTTTTATTTTTAAATCAATTCTTTATTAAAAGTTTTCAATGAAAAATACAATAAAAGTCAAACTAACCTAAAGAGAATGAAAGAATAGAGAAAGAGCAATGGAAAATACTAAAGAAAGGAATAAGGGAGGGAAGGAAGGAAGGAAGGAAGGAAGGAAGGAAGGAAGGAAGGAAGGAAGGAAGGAAGGACAGAAAGCAAGGAAATAGGACTTCCAACGATCCGTCTGTCAGTTATATATGCAATAGTTCTTCAAAATAGTCAAATGTTCAGTTCAAATTAGCATTCAGATGCTCCCCCCCCCTGCTAGGTGATTTTCCAGTCTTTAATCCAGGACTCTCCAGTTCATTAGTTCTTTCAATGCAATAAGTCCAAGAAAGCTTCTCCAAATAATATAATAGTCTACAATAGATTCTCCTCAGGTCCAGCATCACAACGTTACCTCCAGTATTAGGAAACATTCAATCCATCTTCTTCATTTCCTCCAAGATTTCTTCACTGTGTTTATGTATTACAGCACCAGTCCATAATTAGTTATTATACAATCTTTAATCCACACCCAAATCCATGTATCCCAGTCTCTTTTCATGTCAACTATACTTATCCATCCGTATCTTTTCATGAAAAATTCAAATTT
This sequence comes from Podarcis liolepis, assembly GCF_965112155.1. NCBI lineage: Eukaryota > Metazoa > Chordata > Lepidosauria > Squamata > Lacertidae > Podarcis > Podarcis liolepis. The sequence continues at coordinate 13,178,538 of NC_139560.1, forward strand.
CCATCTTCTGCTTTTTCCAGCTCTGTTTTGGTTTCATCTGGATCCTGCCTATTTTCCGCAATGGATCTTATGACCGTCTATGTAGTGTACCCAATCAATTTCCTATCCATGGCCTGACCTGAATGTCTCAAGGCGGTTGGAGGATGGATGGCAGCTAACGGATTGAGGTTGAATCCTGACAAGACAGAAGTGCTGTTCTTGGGGGACAGGGGGTAGACTGGTGTGGAGGACTCCCTGGTCCTGAATGGGGTAACTGTGCCCCTGAAGGACAAAGTGCGCAGCCTGGGAGTCATTTTGGACTCACAGCTGTCCATGAAGGCGCAGGTCAATTCTGTGCCCAGGGCGGCTGTCTACCAGTTCCATCTGGTACACTAGCTGAGATCCTACCTGCCCACAGACTGCCTTGCCAGAGTGGTGCATGCCCTGGTTATCTCTCGTTGGACTACTGCAATGCGCTTTATGTGGGGCTACCTTGAAGCTGACTCGGAAACTGCAATTAATCCAGAATGTGGCACCTAGACTGGTGACTGGGAGTGGCCACCGAGACGATATAACACTTGTCCTGAGAGATATGCATTGGCTCCTGGTACGTTTCCAAGCACAATTCAAAGTGTTGGTGCTGACCTTTAAAGCCCTAAATGGCCTTGGTCCAGTATACCTGAAGGAGGGTCTCCACCCCCCACCCCCCGTTCTGCCCGGACACTGAGGTCCATCGCCGAGGGCCTTTTAGGGCTTTAAAGGTCAGCACCAAGACTTTGAATTGTGCTCGGAAACGTACTGGGAGCCAGTGCAGATCTTTCAGAAACGGTGTTATATGGTCTCGAGAGCCAGTGTGGTGTAGTGGTTAAGAGCAGTGGACTTGTAATCTAGTGAACTGGGTTCGATTCCCCGCTCCTCCACATGCAGCTGCTGGGTGACCTTGGGTCTCTCAGCCCCACTCACCTCACAGAGTGTTTGTTGTGGGGGAGGCAGGGAAAGGAGAATGTTAGCCGCTTTGAGACTGCTTAAGGGGAGTGAAAGGCTGGATATCAAGTCCAAACTCTTCTTCTTCTTCTTCTTCTCCTCGGTGGCCACTCCCATACGAATCCGTCACCTTTTTTTTTTTTAAATGTCAAAACATTTTTAAAAAACAATTGCAAATCTGATCTGGGGTGAAGAGAGACTGCTTTGCTGATCATCCAGGCACTAGCCATTGATGCCTTCCACAACAAGCATTCGGGACACGGGTGGCGCTGTCATGCTGGCCACATGACCCGGAAGCTGTATGCCAGCTCCCTCGGCTAGTAAAGCGAGATGAGCATCACAACCCCAGAGTCGGTCATGACTGGACCTAATTGTCAGTGGTCCCTTTACTTTTACCTTTACAAGAAGCATATCCTTTGAATCATGATGTAAACCTGCAGAACTGGAGAGGGGGTTGTTTAGAAGACAGAAAGGGTACATTTGTCCTGAGCATAGCAAAAGTGCAGTTTTAAATCAAAGCCACTGCTGTAGATCCCCCTTCCTCCAGTCTTCACTCACACATAATTTTATGGGTTTCTGTGTGCTCAAGTGAGCGTCCCATGTCATGTTCATCAGGAGGATGGGGGAAAGAAGGGTCCAATGTGGTTGCCACAAACATAAGGATGATGCCTTATGAGGAACAAACAATGCCTTATGAGGAACGGCTAAGGGAGCTGGGCATGTTTAGCCTGGAGAAGAGGAGGTTAAGGCTATATGATAGCCATGTTATGGCTATATGATAGCCATGTTCAAATATATAAGAGGATGTCACATAGAGGAGGGAGAAAGGTTGTTTTCTGCTGCTCCAGAGAAGCGGACACGGAGCAATGGATCCAAACTACAAGAAAGAAGATTCCACCTAAACATTAGGAAGAACTTCCTGACAGTAAGAGCTGTTCGACAGTGGAATTTGCTGCCAAGGAGTGTGGTGGAGTCTCCTACTTTGGAGGTCTTTAAGCAGAGGCTTGACAACCATATGTCAGGAGTGCTCTGATGGTGTTTCCTGCTTGGCAGGGGGTTGGACTCGATGGCCCTTGTGGTCTCTTCCAACTCTATGATTCTATGATTCTATAAAGAGGGCCTACTGGATCTGGCCGGTGGTCCTTCTATTCCAGCATCCTGTTCTTATGGTGGCCAACCAGATATACATGAGAAGACAGCAAGCAGAACCTCAACACAACAACACATCCCTGGGTAGTTTACAGCGACTGGAATTCTGCCAGAAGCATGGTGTCTCTGACTGTGGAAATGCTACAGAAGGGTACAGCCTGTAATGCTTTGAGAGAGAACGTGATGAAAATGATGTATAGATGGTATATTACACCTGTGAAATTAGCTAAGATGTATAAGACAAATAATAAATGTTGGAAATGTAAAGAAAAAGGAACATTTTACCATATGTGGTGGGAATGTAAGACAGTAAAAAACTTCTGGGAAATGATATATAACGAGGTGAAAAAGATGTTGAAATATACATTCTTTTTAAAAAACCCAGAAGCATTCTTACTCAGTATTATAGACGAGGACATTAATAGACAAGATGTTAAATTGCTTTTATATGCAACAACAGCGGCAAGAGTATTGTCAGCCCAGAAATGGAAGCAAGAAGAAATTCCGACGAAAGAAGAATGGCAGACAAAATTAATGGACTACGCAGAACTAGATAAAATGACAGGAAGGATTCGAAACCTGCGAGACCAGAGATTTACAGAAGATTTGAAGAAATATACAGAATATTTGAAGAGCAATTGTAATCAACAAATTACGCTCGCAGGACTGCAAGAAGTTTTGTAAGGAGAAATATGAAATATTGCAAAGCAGAGAAAGAATAGAGATATTAGTTAAGAAATTTAAATGTAATAGTGAAAGTAAGAAATGAACAGATTGGAAGTTTTTCAGATGTGATTGATGAAAGTCAAAAAAATTGTATAAGATACAAAAGTATGTTTAATTATTGTTGAAAATGATATGTTTATGTCCGCAAGAGTTCTGGTAGCACAAGGATGGAAGACTGAAGAAACCCCAACTAAAGAATCATGGCAAGAAAAATTGATGGACTATGCAGAACTGGCAAAACTGACATACAAGCTACGGGACAAGGATAACTGTGACTTTAAGGATGAATGGGAACCCTTTACAAAGTATCTGAAGATGCAACAAAGCGAACTGGACTCCTTGGCAGGTTTTGAATAAACATTCACAAACTTTTTATTGATAATAATTAGCTAAATAGTTTGAGGATCTATACAACTTTGTAACATGCAGAAAATAGCATTCTTAGAGAAACCAAAGACTGGAACTGAGGGAAGTTGGGGGGTGGGGTGGGGGTAGGTGGGTTTTGTGTGGGAGGGGGGAGGGAGGAAAAATGGGGGGAAACAAGGATAATATGTCTTGTTATAATTTTAACTAAAAAAAGAAATTTTAAAAAAGAAAATGATATGTTTAAACACACACACACACACACACACACACACACACACACACACACACGAGAAATACTAGAGAAGAGAAAGTGCATTAGTACATTGGAGCTACGGGACCCATGAACAAGATGGCTCGTTCTTTTGGCAAATCCTGCGGGAAGGACTCTGCTTCCGCCCTTCGCTCTCTCTTTTTGCTCTTGGTGGATCAAAGCGAAAACCTTCCAGTTCAGGGAACGTTCTGACCATTATCCACATTTCCCACCTATATATAGGCCTAATGCATCATGTATTTTAATACCAATGCTTAATGGCTGCGAGTGGCAGTTTCTGAAATGAAATGCGGGTAATGACCCAAGGAGGCAGAACCCAAGGAGGCCTGGCGAAGGAGGAAACAGAGCATACATTACAGCCGAGGAGGTTTGAACAATAGCTCTTTGACACCAACAGTCTTGGCTCAGTGGCCACGGGTCTCATAAAACCAGCACATACAATTAGGCGCAACCTATGATCTATATTTTGTTCAGAGTCTGCAGGCTGGCTAAATTCTCATTCATATACCCTTGAAGACGCAGGGCCTTTACAAGGTCACGGGTGTGGTCATGCCCTTGCAGTGGCAAAGACCTCCTTATTTCTGGTGTGTCCCCCCGACATATACTCAGAATCACGTAGTGATATCATGCTCTTTATTGCAGCTCGAAAAACAGTGAATGGATTTCCCCCCAAAACCTCAGGCTTTATATACATTATTTACACAATGAGTCCCATCTGATTGGTTTATTCTGTTTCCCTCCTGGAGCCTGATTTGGCTGCTACTGCAGGCCAATCAGTTGTTGCATCCTAGGTTCCTACCAGCCTAATAGGCTGGTTAACTTCCTTCTGGGGTCTGATTGGGCTGCCCCTGCAGGCCAGTCAGGTTGTTGCATTCTGGGATCCTACCTGCCTATTGTTCTAGGATAGAAGCTTAGTCCATAACACACACACACACACACACACACACACACAACATCTTAAAACATTCTCCCCGTGCAAAGATAATTAGCTAGACCTGACAGGAAGGGGGAAGAATGAACCTTCAGGTAAATATTTCTTTTCTTTTTTTAAAAGCAAAATAGTTTGTAACATCACTAGAAAATCACATAGTAAATGGAGGCAGAATCAAAAAATAAAGCCTCAATAGAAGTTACATACCATCCCCCATCAGTTAAGTGGTCTGTTTCCAAATTCTGATCTTACAGGTGTGCTGAGAGCTACAAAGCTCTTTCTCCTTCAGAGTCGCTATACAGTGGTACCTTGGGTTACAGATGCTTCAGGTTACGCATTTTCGGGTTGCGTGCCGTGCCGAACCCAGAAGTACCAGAACAGGTTACTTCCAGGTTTCAGAGCTTGTACATGCATAGAAGTGCTAAACCGCGCTTTGCACATGCGCAGAAGCGCTGAATCACGACCTGCGCATGCGCAGACGTGGCACTGCGGGTTGCGAATGCTGCGGGTTGTGAACGTGCCTCCCATGTATGTGCTATGGGTTTCATCCTTCCATAACACCAAGGGTAGGTGACATATGCCAACCTGAGCCTTGTATGGATATGCAGGATAGTGGTTCCTTTGGATTAAGCCTGGCACCAAGGGAAAGGAAGTACAGTGGTACCTCGGGTTACAGACACTTCAGGTTACAGACGCTTCAGGTTACAGACTCTACTAACCCAGAAATAGTACCTCAGGTTAAGAACTTTGCTTCAGGATGAGAACAGAAATTTTGTGGCGGCAGCACGGTGGCAGCAGGAGGCCCCATTAACTAAAGTGGTACCTCAGGTTAAGAACAGTTTCAGGTTAAGAACGGATCTCTGGAACAAATTAAGTTCTTAACCCGAGGTACCACTGTACTTCTCTTGGAGTTGCTTCCAGGAGCTAAGCAAAGCGATTATACATGATGGACCGTAAAGTCCAAAAGCTTTTCTAATTGGACACTTGATTTTCCCGGTTTGTCATGCTCCAAACACAACATAAGTATGGATAGCTGAACATTTCTTAGACTTCGTTTGCCTGGGGAACCTCCACTCACTACCCAAAGGACGAGTCCCGCACCCTGACATGAAGAAAGATGCCGCTGATAAAATGGCTGTGTTGCTGTTGATTTCTGTTCCTTCCTTAGTGTTTCTCCTTATTAAATTTCCCTCCATGCAACCATTTTTGGAACACTTTGGTTCCTACTCGGCATCACTGGCATCACATCACAGTCAGAATATGACAGTTTGTTCTCAAGGTGGTGGTGAGAGGTGTTGCAGGTGGGGGACAAAGGAAGATATTCTGAAGGCCTTCAAAAGAGAAGAACATCAAAGAATCTATATAAATATTCGAGTACATTCTCAACAAACCAGACAGTTATGTACGCTCGGTATGTACTTGGGTCAAGGGTGGGTGTGGAATTCTGCATTCAGGAGTTGCCAGGCTGGTTTCCCTAGAAAACAAAACATGTTTATGGATTTGAGCACCTTCTGTGGGCACAAGAAGAAATAGCCGAGGGGGGAGCCGGGCTTTGATGTGGAGTTTCGAATCAAGCAAAGCTCACAGGTGGAAAAATGTACCAGCCTTTTCCTATTCATTCCACGTTATCTTATTTTATTTGATCGTTTTATTTTACAAATGTCCACTCTGCCCTTTGATATGCGTACGTAGTTCAGGGGCAGCCAGTGATAGTAAATGCGATGGAAACAATGGAATTGAAACGATAAAACAGAGAGTAAAAGCAACGAGGGGGAAAAGTAAACTAGTAGATTTACTTGCAGTATAAGGCGAGTGTCAAAAAGGTGAAACCTAAACCAGTAAGCTGCTTCCATGTGATCTGTTTATTGAGCCTCCATTCTAATGTGTTTGTGGGGAGATTAGGCAAGAAATTGTTATCTTACACCTTCAATTGCGTCCTCCCAGCGATATGCTTACCACAAAGGCTACATTTTAGGGAAAGCAAGTTCGTTATGGAAAAAATCCCCAATTCACTTTGAACACGCAACCCAACTTTGAAAATATGTGATTGAATCTCACCTGAAAGCAGTAACAGTCTGGTAGCACCTGCAAAAAGACCAGGAATTCCTATTGGCATCATCACACTAAAAAAAAAAGTTGAGCGGCTGTGAAGGTAGGCTTTAGAAAAGGTTCATAAAGCCACCCATTATTTGAACGTTGCACGTGGTTCCTAATCCCAGTTTAAGCCCAACCAATTCAGAGCACCTTTACCCCATTTGGCAAATGAATGAGCAGAGTAACGAAAGATGGGGGCCTACCTAGTAAGTAATCCAAGAACTGTGAAACAAAGCCTTAATCTTAGCAACTGGGGGCTTTTGTGCATTCCAATCAGACACCGGCAAACAATGGGGTGGGGGGAGGAGACATTCCAAGCCAACCTAATCAAGGACAAGCTTAAACCCTAAGAACTCAAAGCTCCTTTTGTGATAAAGTGTGTGAACTATGCTACTGGGAATATTAAGGAGCCAGCTTGCAGTTCGGAGGAGCATCAAGCTTCCCATTCAGCAGAGGAAATGATATTTTCAGGACTCTTGGTGGTTGCCTCACATCCTTTAAGGCTGCAATCCTATACACCAAGGAGCGCTGAAATATACTCGGAGTCGAGAGTGGATTTCATGCTCTTTATTCAGCTCATGGTGGTGAGGAGGAATGGAAGTTCCCCCAGAATGTCTGCTTTATATACATTATTTACACAATGGGCCCCATGTGATTGGCTAATTCCGGGATTCTCCTGTAGGCCAATCAGGTTGCGGATTCACTTCCACCTGGAGTTGGATTGGGTGGCTCCTGTGGACCAATCAGACTGCTGCATTCTGAATCCTAATGTTCTAGGACCAATCAGACTGCTGCATTCTGAATCCTATTGTTCTAGGACCAATCAGACTGCTGCATTTTGGATCCTATTCAACTCAGTACATAACAAGCACCATGGGGCTGAGGAAGTTTCAGGGTCCCCAAAGTATTTTTGAGGGGACCAAGCCCCTTCAATATTCAGGAGGCATTTGGTTCCGCCCCCTGGCGCTGTGCACAGACCGTCAGGACGTCATGAGCTGTTATGTGCATGACGTCATGATGTTGTACAATGTTGCACAGGCCCCCTCAATCCCCTTAAGAAGATGGCATTTCTGCTACACATTTACCTGGAGAGAAAGTCCCACTGAACTCAATGGGGCTTTCTTCTGCGTAGGTAGCTATAGCAGTGGCTCCCAATTAGCTAAATAGTGTGGACCTCTCTTTTTTTTCAAAAGCCAAGTCAGGGGCCCCCTACTTTTGAATATTTTTGATATCTCCATGGTAGTTTTTTTAATGGTGCCACAGACCCCCCCTGGGTGGGTTACACAGACCCCCCTGAGGTCTGCAGACCCACACTGATCTATAGGATTGTATTAATGGCCTGACAAACTGGTCTTTGATCCAGAAAGGATGCTGGAATTTGCCTCAAAATACCATGTTCAAAACTATTTTCAAAACAATTTTTCTTTGTCTCGCTGCCTGTAAATTGAAGATGCGTCACTTCTGACCTTTTGGTTTATTGATATTGGAGGGCTCCCAAAATCTGGAAATTAGTGTGTGACGGCGTTGACAGTCTCAAACAATCTCCAGATTTGATTTTCAACCCCAAAACAGTGATTTCAAAGGAGTACGGTGGTACCTCGAGTTACAAACGCCTCAGGTTACAAACGCTTCAGGTTACAAACTCTGCTAACCTGGAAGAGTTACCTCGAATTGAGAACTTTGCCCCAGGATGAGAACAGAAATCGTGTGCCAGCGGTGCAGTGGCAGTAAGAGGCGCCATTAGCGAAAGCAAGTCTCTAGTTAAGAACAGTTTCAGGTTAATAACGGACCTCCGGAACAAATTAAGTTTGTAACTAGAGGTACTACTGTACAACTATTGGGTGTTGACATTCTGTGGTAGCAATGGAACTTTCCCCACCTGGGCTCTCTCCTGAAGGCCTCCCCCAACATCCTCAAAAATTGCTCCAGGGGGTTGGGGGAGTCTCTGGGGTTGATTCTGAGAGAGTATGGAGAGAAAAGAAGGGAAGTCCGACTGCATGAGAAGAATACAGCTCATGCAGCATTTGATGCAACTTATGTCCTCCCCATTGGGACGCGGGTGGCGCTGTGGGTTAAACCACAGAGCCTAGGACTTGCCAATCAGAAGGCTGATGGTTCGAATCCCCGCGACGGGGTGAGCTCCCGTTGCTCGGTCCCTGCTCCTGCCAACCTAGCAGTTCGAAAGCACATCAAAGTGCAAGTAGATAAATAGGTACCACTCCAGCGGGAAGGTAAACGGCATTTCCATGCGCTGCTCTGGTTCGTCAGAAGCAGCTTAGTCATGTTGGCCACATGAACTAGAAGCTGTACGCCGGCTCCCTCGGCCAATAAAGGGAGATGAGCGCCGCAACCCCAGAGTCATCTGCGACTGGACCTAATGGTCAGGGGTCCCTTTACCCTTTTACTTTTATGTCCTCCTCAACGTTTCACTATGTAATTTTTTTTAACATTGTATTTTTAAATCCTTTTTGTCTCTCCTAGCTGCTACTGCTTTGACACCTTCCCCTTCCGCTGCACCTAGTGCTCATAGCTCATGATTCAATCGTCACCTGTAGACACAGAGACCTCCTGTGGCTCCCACGTGGTCTTCTCCCTGCCCTGAAATTAACTTGAAGGAAGAAAGTCAATACAGTAAGAGGTGATGTGTGCTTGGTGGGAGAGTGTGTTTGTGTGTGTGCCCACAACAGATTCTCTGCAACGCTAGCACAGTGGTACCTCGGGTTACAGACGCTTCAGGTTACATATGAGTCAGGTTACAGACTCCGCTAACCCAGAAATAGTACCTCGGGTTAAGAACTTTGCTTCAGGATGAGAACAGAAATCATGCTCCAGTGGCGCAGCAGCAACAGCAGGCCCCATTAGCTAAAGTGGTGCTTCAGGGTAAGAACAGTTTCAGGTTAAGTACTTAACCTGAGGTACCACTGTACTCATGGGAAACCAATGAAGCTGATTCTTGGAAGATTCAAGACAGATAAAATTAAGTGCTTCTTCCCAAAAACACTTACTTAAACTATGACACTCTTGCAAGAGGCAGTGATGGCCACCAAACTACCTGGCTTTAAAGGAGGATTAGACAGAATTCTGGATCCGATTAATGTGGTCTGATGGGGAACATTTTCCCCATCCACAATGTTCAGCCGGGACACTAAGGTCCAGCTTCAAGGGCCTTCTGGCGGTTCCCTCACTGTGAGAAGTGAAGCTACAGGGAGTGTAGTGGCACCCACCTTGTGGAATGCTCTCCCATCAGATGTCAAGGAAATAAACAACTATCTGACTTTTAGAAGACATCTGAAGGCAGCCCTGTTTAGGGTAGCTTTTAATGTTTGATGTTTTATTGCTTTATTATTAATAATACAGTGGTACCTCGGGTTAAGTACTTAATTTGTTCCGGAGGTCCGTTCTTAACCTGAAACTGTTCTTAACCTGAAGCACCACTTTAGTTAATGGGGCCTCCCACTGCTGCTGCACGATTTTTGTTCTCATCCTGAAGCAAAGTTCTTAACCCGGGGTACTATTTCTGGGTTAGCGGAGTCTGTAACCTGAAGCGTCTGTAACCTGAAGCGTACATAACCCAAGGTACCACATTATTATTATTATTATTATTATTATTATTATTATTATTATTACTATGAACAGACAGGTGGAATTGACACTTTCACATATATGGACCTTATGCATAAACTGATTAGAGAATGAACTGATCCCCTGGGTCTTCTACTTTTTTTTGTTGAACTTTATGATCTACTTCTGTTGGAAGCCACAGTACGGCAAAGTGCTCTGGTCCTTGGGTTCTGTTTGGGATGGGATAATGGAGGCAGTGAGAGGTTTTACTTTCTTGGGCTCCATGATCATTGCAGATGGTGACAGCAGCAACGAAATTAAAAGACGCCTGCTTCTTGGGAGAAAAGCAATGACAAACCTAGACAGCATCTTAAAAAGTAGAGACATCACCTTGCCAACAAAGGTCCGTATAGTAAAAGCTATGGTTGTCCCAGTAGTGATGTGTGGAAGTGAGAGCTGGACCATAAAGAAGGCTGATCGCTGAAGAATTGATGCTTTTGAATTATGGTACTGGAGGAGACTACCGTTCTCCCGGCTACCCGAGCGAACCAGCGACAGCTTCCCGGGCACTCTTCCCGACTCTGCCTCCGAAGAAGAAGAAGAAACAGCCCCCGCCGAGGTGCATCCCAAAAGTTGGACGACGATGCGTCCCGGTATGGGCCCCCCCAATATTTTTTATAAGTCGGCGCCCCTGGTGCTGGAGGAGACTCTTGAGAGTCCCATGGACTGCAAGAAGATCAAACCTATCTAATCTTAAGGAAATCAGCCCTGAGTGCTTACTGGAAGGACAGATTGTGAAGCTGAGGCTCCAGTACTTTGGCCACCTCATGAGAAGAGAAGACTCCCTGGAAAAAACCCTGATGTTGGGAAAGATGGAGGGCACAAGGAGAAGGGGACAACAGAGGATGAGATGGTTGGACAGTGTTCTCGAAGCTACCAGCATGAGCTTGACCAAACTGCGGGAGGCAGTGGAAGACAGAAGTGCCTGGCGTGCTCTGGTCCATGGGGTCACGAAGAGTTGAACACAACTAAACGACTAAACAACAACAACAATGGACTAGACGAGCTCTGACATTCCATTTTACAAATGTGTCCACAGGCCCGAAAAGGATAGCAGGCCCTAGCCCTAACTGCTGCTTGAAGCAAGAGTCATGGCAGTTAAAATCTCCTCGGTGTACCAACTGTGATCTGCCCCGAATGCTGCTGCAACCCCCGTTAGTGCTTAACTTATTTTGTTACTTTTATTCCTTTGAAATATATCAAGGCTGCTTTTTGTTTTTTAATCTGGGCAAACACCCATCCAAAGCAAAACAAAAGATAAAAACAGTGCTACGTTTAAAATAGTGCAACCTTTAAAACTTTAAAAACTTAGCACTACCAATCGGCACTTGACATAAAAATTATAGAAGTGGAGAGAACATAATTGAGTCAGACCGTCACCCAGCTAGCAGAATTTTACCCAGCTATTTCTCTTTCCAGAAATAGTTGTGAAGAGAGAGGAGGAAGGGATGTAGCTGCAGGCAGAAGGACCCTGATTCAAACCCCAGGATCCCCGGGTAGCGCTCAGAGACACTCCCCCCTCAAAACCTCAGAGAGCTACTCCAGTCAGCATAGACAATAAAAGGCAAAGGTAAAGGGACCCCTGACCATTAGGTCCAGTCGTGACCGACTCTGGGGTTGTGGCGCTCATCTCGCTTTATTGGCCAAGGGAGCTGGTGCACAGCTTCCAGGACCTGTGGCCAGCATGACCAAGCCGCTTCTGGCGAACCAGAGCAGCGAACAGAAACACCGTTTACCTTCCTGCCGGAGCGGTACCTATTTATCTACTTGCACTTTGACATGCTTTCGAACTGTTAGGTTGGCAGGAGCTGGGACTGAACAACGGGAGCTTGCCCCATCATGGGGTTTTGAACCGCCGACCTTCTGATCGGCAAGTCCTAGGCTCTGTGGTTTAACCCACAGTGCCACCCGCATCCCTAGCATAGACAATACTATTCGCCAATTTCAATGTTCACTAGGCATGTGCTTCAATTCCCTTTGGTTTCCTTAGCGGGTACTTTCTCCTGCTTCTTCTGAGAGCCAGTGTGGTGTATTGGTTAAGAGCGGTAGTCTCGTAATCTGGTGAACTGGGTTTGCTTCCCCGCTCCTCCACATGCAGCTGCTGGGTGACCTTGGGCTAGTCACACTTCTCTGAAGTATCTCAGCCCCACTCACCTCACAGAGTGTTTGTTGTGGGGGAGGAAGGGGAAGGAGAATGTTAGCCGCTTTGAGACTCCTTCGGGTAGTGATATCAAATCCAAACTCTTTTTCTTCTATTAGACACTGTTACGATATTGAAGCAATGCAGCCGCAAGCTGCTAGCTTGAAAGCAAAGCATAATGGGAATGTTGGGACTGTCCGTGGGAAACAAAAGGACAGTCTATTCACAGTGCGAAGCACCGGAATTAGCTCAGAGTGTAATATGAGCTGTACAGGAAGTACAGCAAGTGTTTGTTCTCTCTCGACTGCAGGAGTTTGAAGAGAGCAGTCATGTTTTCTGTAACGCTGCAAAGACAAAAATAAAGGCATGTAAATACGTTTCTGTCTATCTCTTTCCCCTGCCGGGGGGGAGGGGCAGGAAAGAGGGGGGGTGTTCTTCTCACGCTAAGAAGGATCGCCTATCGCGACCTCTGCCTGGATCTTGCCGGGAAAGCAGACAGGGAGGTCAACAGGAGATCAAGCCGGGTGCCTGGGAGAGTTGCCAGTTTCTCCTGATAAAGGCTTGATTCCCGACAGACACATGGGATTTCCCATGCAATCAGGGATGACCCAGAGAACCGGATGATGTCACAACGCTATGTAGCCAATCAAGTTTAACAGTATGATGACATCACTGAGGACAAGCACAGGCAATTTGAAGCAAGAGGAATGTCAACGAATAAGCGAAACACTTTTGCAAGGAGTGCCAAAAACATGCAAACGAAAAACCCCAAAACGAAACAAAAGCAAAAAGTTGACCGCCCTGAAGGATAGCTTTTTCTTTCAGTTCCCTTTGGTTTCCTTAGTGGATGTTTTCTCCTGCTACTTGGATTAGACACATGGCGTTCCCATGCAATCACAGATAACCCAGAGAACCACACGGTGTCACAATGCTATGTAGCCAATCAAGTTTGGCAATATGATGACGTCACTGAGGATAACCACAGGTAATTAGAAGCAAGAGGAATGTCAATGAATACAGTGGTGCCTCACAAGACGAAAAGAATCCGTTCCGCGAGTCTCTTCGTCATGCGGTTTTTCCGTCTTGCGAAGCAAGCCCATTAGCGACTTAGCGGATTAGCGCTATTAGCGGCTTAGCGGGCTTAGCGGATCACCTGATAAGCTGTTAAGCGGCTTAGGATCAGCTGATAAGCGGCTTAGCGGCTTGGGGGAAAGGGGGGAGGGGGGGGAAACCCGCAGGAACTCGCAAGACATTTTCCTCTTGCGAAGCAAGCCCATAGGAAATCCGTTTTGTGAAGCACCTCCAAAACGGAAAACCCTTTCATCTAGCGGGTTTTCCGTCTTGCGAGGCATTCGTCTTGCGGGGCACCACTGTAAATTAAACACTTTTGCCAGGAGTGCCACAAACAAGCAAACAAAAAACCCAGAAACAAAAAAGCAAAAAAAAAAAATCCATAGCTTTTCCTTTCCTTTTCTTTTTTGGGCAGAATTGAAAATGCTGGCAAAAAACCCCCCACTTGAGTATTTTCAGCTCAGCTCTAATTAGCAATAATGTCCTTTCCACCAGCCTATCCATAGGCAGTTGCATTAAGCCTGGTGCGTCAGGAGCCGAAGCATTGCAGCAGCGCATCTCCATCTGGGTCTGCAACCAGTCTGTGGAGGCAGATGAAACTGAAAATGGCTGGGAGGTTGCCCTGAAGCAAGTGAAGCTTTAAAGTTAGATTTCTGTCTGGGAGAGAGCCAGGCAGGGTGCGGGGGCACAAAGCAGGTTGGAAATAAGAAGACTTGAATTACAGCATCTCATTTGCTCTCCTCGTCCCCTCTGCCCAATGGAAATCAACTTTCAACACCGGGCGGAATGGCATCTGTCTGCAGGGGGGGGGCAAACGTGCACAGCTGTCAGTTCTGACAGGTATCAGAATCATTTTTACGAGCGCACGCATCATTATCCACGCTGAACTTGATAACTCCATTCTCAGTGCGCCATCAAGCAGGCCAATTGCTTCCTCTCCAGAGGTGAGGTAGTTTTTTAATCCAACAAGTGTGGAAGACTAAAGGAAGATCCATCTGCTGCTGCCAATCCTTCCCAGAGAGCCCGTCGCAGATGCTTTTCTAATCATGAGCTCGTGAATGAAAATGGTGGCATCTGTGAAATTGTTCTGCACCAGCAGTAAGGAACCCCCGGCCCGTAGGCGTAATGTTTCTACCAAGTGGTATCCGCCTGCCCTCTAGATGTCAGCATCAAGGAGCTGTCAACGAGGCAGGTCAAGCACAGAATAGGCACACACACACTGCAGGCATGGAATAATAATAATAATTTATTATTTATACCCCGCCCATCTGGCTGGGTTTCCCCAGCCACTCTGGGGCGGCTTCCAACAAAACACTAAAATACAATAACCTATTAAAAATTAAAAGCTTCTCTAAACAGGGCTGCCTTCAGATGTCTTCTAAAAGTTTGGTAGTTATTTTTCTCTTTGACATCTGTTGGGAGGGCGTTCCACAGGGCGGGTGCCACTACCGAGAAGGCCCTCTGGTTTAACAGACCACAGTATTTTAATATTTTGTTGGAAGCCACCCAGAGTGGCTGGGGAAACCCAGCCAGATGGGTGGGGTATTTATTATTATTATTATTATTATTATTATTATTATTATTATTATTATTATCATCATCATCATCATCATCATCAGCTGCTGCCCCTGGAGACCCTGCCTCACCTAGCCTCATAGGTGGGCCAGCCGTACCTGTGCCTGCAATTTGTTTTAACTGTTTTTAACATTGAATTTGATTATTTTTGTTATCACACCCTGGGACCTGATGGTGCAAAGCAGGTAGCAAGTCATCAACGGCAATGGTGTGCTGGTCAAAAGGATGTTGTGTGACCTGTTGCATTCAACTCTTGAGCATACAGCAAAACCCTACAATAGATTAGTGAAGGTTGCACCAAGGAGGGGCCAGAGAGGAGGTAAGTGGCTCCTGCTAAACCCACCCCACCCCCAATTTTGGAAGAATTTGGAACAAACCATCAGGTTGTGGGCAGAGGGGAGCCTCTCCTTCCCTCCCTTCCCCCCTGCTGCTGGTCCCTCACTGCAACGTGCTGTCTACTTGGTAGATACTAACAGCACCTCTTCAGCACCGGCTAGAGGTCGATATGAAATTATACAGCTTGAAATGGCTTTTCTTTCGAATTGGATGCAATTGATCCATTGCAAGATCTGAGAGGCAAGGGAGATCTACATTGCCAAAGTCAATCCAGCCGCAGCAGAGAAAACCTCTAATTGCCCTTTCTCTATTGCACCGGCAAAGCTCTTATTTTGTTTTGCTTTCCTAAGAACCCTTAACTCAATACTGCTGACTTCTCCTCTGGGGCTTTAAGCAACAGGAGTATATGCAACTTGTGGCTGGATTAAAGGCCTAGGAACGACACAGCCCAGTTGCTCCCCCTGTCCCGGGAACATCTATTATGCAGCACACAGAATCGTCAGACGTGTGAGAGTTCTCTAACTCGTGGGAGAATCAAAGTCCTCCATTTGGGAGTCAATGCTCATTGCACACAGATATATGAGAATCCTGGCTTGTTCCAGGCCCAACCAGACAAGAAGTTTCTTACATGAATGCCATGAATCATCATAGTGTAAGGGAAAGCATTAGCAGGACTGGGACCCTGGGAAGGAAGAGTTTAACCCCTTCCTCAGTGGTCCCAGTGACCTCCCCACAGTGGCGTAGCGTGGGTTGTCAGCACCCGGGGCAAGGCAAGTAATTTGCGCCCCCTAACCCATGGATTTGCGCCCCCTAACCCGTGGATTTGCTCCCCCTAACCCTAACCCCCAGATGTTGCACCCGGTGCGGCCAGCCCCCCCCCCTGCACCCCCCACGCTACGCCACTGCCTCCCCATCAAAGCTATTTGTACTGTAAGAGAAACCTCCATTGCCACAAATGAAGGTTTCTCTTCTAAGGCAATAGCAGTTTGGGGTGGGGCAGGGAGTGTTTGTCACAATTGCGGCAGGAGGGAAAACAATTAAAATCTTTCTCCTGGCGGTGAACACACCACACAATTAAAGCCCATTACTTTCACCAAGGAATCCTGGAAACTGTAGTTTACCCCCCACATACACACACAAAGCCACAATTTCCAGCACCCTTAACAAACTACAACTTCCAAGACTCTTGATGTGTATGCAGCCCCGACCCCTGCAATGAATGAATGAATTTTATTATTATGGTCACAGACCAGTTCTGGCTCACTTACAATACTGAATGCCTCTCCCCTGACTGCTATTTACATTTAAAAAAATTAAGTGTACATTAATTGCCTTCACGGGACGTGGGTGGCGCTGTGGGTTAAATCACAGAGCCTAGGACTTGCCGATCAGAAGGCCGGCAGTTCGAATTCCCACGACGGGGTGAGCTCCCGTTGCTCGGTCCCTGCTCCTGCCAACCTAGCAGTTCGAAAGCACATCAAAGTTCAAGTAGATAAATAGGTACCGCTCCAGCGGGAAGGTAAACGGCATTTCCGTGCGCTGCTCTAGTTTGCCAGAAGCAGCTTAGTCATGCTGGCCACATGACCCGGAAGCTGTACGCCGGCTCCCTTGGCCAATAAAGCGAGATGAGCGCCACAACCCCAGAGTCGGTCATGACTGGACCTAATGGTCAGGGGTCCCTTTACCTTTAATTGCCTTCACACAATTGGCATCATGTCCACTACTGACTTAGGCTGCAGTCCTAACCACACTGCACTGGGAGCATGTCCCATAGAATTTAGTAGGACTTACTTCTGAGTAGACCTAGATAGGAAGACACTGTTAGGCAGTTTTTTCCATGGCCAGGAGCTCTCAAGTCTGGGTGTTGAATAAAAAAAGATAGAAAATAATTCACTGACCAAATAACTGCACCACAGTGAAAAATGCATTGGGGAGGTGTTTGTAAAACAAACTATTCAGGCTATTAAAGCTTATGAAGGGGAAACCATGTAACATTGAAGTGGTGTTGTTGTGTCACTTCCTTAATTACCCTCTGGCGTTGGGTCAAGTGCTCAGATAGAGCAATGTCCCAGATGTTCCAATGTCCTCATGGCAACACATTTCCCTGCTCCTACTTCATATCATCGGCTGCTGAGGAGAGGAGACCAGGTATTTGTACAAAGTTGTGCTTCACCAGGCTATGGAAAGAGAAGAGCTGCTCTTATTACATTTCTATCTCCACTTTCTTCCACCATTAGAACACAAGAAGGTGAGCCTGGTGGATCAAACCAGTGGCTGTTCTTACAGTGGCCAACCAGATGTCTGTGGGGAACCTGAAATCAGGATTAGAACTCAAGAGCCCTCTCCCCTCTGGTGGCTTCCAGTAACTGGTAGCCATCAATTGCCCTCTCCTTCAAAAATTCTCCTTTAAAGCCATCCAAAAGGGGGCCCATCATTAACTCTTGAGAGCATTGTAAAGTACTGTATTTTTTGCTCTATAAGACTCACTTTTTCCCTCCTAAAGAGTAAGGGGAAATGTGTGTGCGTCTTATGGGGCGAATGCAGGCTGCGCAGCTATCCCAGAAGCCAGAACAGCAAGAGGGATTGCTGCTTTCACTGCACAGCGATCCCTCTTGCTGTTCTGGCTTCTGAGATTCAGAATATTTTTTTTTTCTTGTTTTCCTCCTCCAAAAACTAGGTGCGTCTTGTGGTCTGGTGCGTCTTATAGAGTGAAAAATATGGTACTTTCTTTTTAAAATTATTATTATTATTATTATTATTATTATTAGATTCCTAAAAGAAAAGAAAACAAATAGTACAACATTTTCCAATTAGCATTCCATAAGTATTCATCTTCCCCTCCACCCTTCCATGGTTTCCTCAGGTTTTCTAATACTGCTACATATTACAGTCGTACCTTGGAAGCCAAACGCCTTGGCTCCCGAACAAATCGGCTCCCAAACAATTGAAACCCAGAAGTGAATGTTTCGGTTTTCGAGCAATTTTCGGAAGCTGAACGTCCGGAGTGCCTTCTGCATCTTCCGATTGGCTGCAGGAACATCCTGCACCCAATCGGAAGCCACACTTTGGTTTTTGAATGTTTCCCGGAGTCAAACAGACTTCCAGAACACATTCTGTTAGAAAACCAAGGTACCACTGTATGATTATTCTAAACCAGGCATAGGCAAACTCGGCCCTTCAGATGTTTTGGGACTAATAATAATAATAATAATAATAAAATTTTATTTATATCCCGCTCTCCCCAGCCGAAGCTGGGCTCAGAGCGGCAAACAACAGTGAAATAATACAGCATTCTAAAATCAATTCATTGTAAAATCAGTTCTACAACTCCCATCATCCCAAGCTAACAGGACCAGTGGTCAGGGATGATGGGAATTGTAGTCTCAAAACATGTGGTGGGCCGAGTTTGCCTATGCCTGTTCTAAACTTCTATTCTACAGTGTTCTCAGATATACATTTTAGTGCTGTCCTTACTCCAAACCTGCTTGTGTTTTAACATGTTTACAATACATATTTCTAAATAGTCTGCAAAAATATTCCAATCCTCCTTGAAAACTGTCTCATCTTGCTCTCCTCCTCTTGCTAATTCAGCATATCCCATCAGTTTCAATGGCCCATCTTTTCCAGTATGTACTGCCTCATCTCGCCATTTTTGAACATGTAATAGTCTTGCTGCGGTTGTCGCATACAAGAATAAATTCCTTTGGTTTTTTGATACATCTGTCCCAGTTATCCCCAAAAGAAACGCTTCTGGTCTTTTTGGGAGAGTCCTTCTATCTGTCCTAAATCTTCCAAGATTCCGCTTCATTGGGTGCCCATCAGATCAAGTGTCATGAGTGAAGGAGAACAACTATTCTCTAGCCTCTATCTCCATGACTTCATAGATGTATCCAAGTATGCATGAATGTGGTTTCCGGGAAGTCTCCCATACAGACAACTGACTGGACGGAGACCTGAATAGCTTCAGGAAGATGGTGGCCCAATGTGCCTTTGGACATGACCGTCAGGTGACTGCCATTTTCAACAGCAGACCTGTGTTGCTCATGCCATGAATCAGGTCACTTTCAGAAAGCAACAGTCTCCATGCGTGGGGTATGCTAGGCTGACCAACTCATTGACCAATTGGGGGCTAGCTGCCACTAGGACCCTAAACAGTGTCAAAGCAATGATTCTTCAACATCAACTTCGTTGGACTGGTCATGTTGTGTGGGTGCCTGATTATTGTCTTCCAAAGCAACTACTCTATTTTGAACTTAAAAATGGAAAAGAGGTTTAAAGACTCTTTCAAGGCAAATCTAAAAAAAAAAAAGTAGTATAAACTCCGACAACTGGGAAACACTGGCCTGAGAGCGTTTCAGTTGGAGAACAGCCTTTACCAAAGGTGTCATGCTCAAACTCAGGACGAAAGGGAGAAACGTGCTAAGAGGAAGGCAAATTTGGCAAACTCTCACTGTGATCAACTCCCACCCGGAAACCTATGTTCCCACTGTGGAAGGATGTGTGGATCCAGAATTGGCCTCCACAGTCACTCACAGACTCACTGTTAAAATCGTGTTCATGGAAGACAATCTTACATGGTTATGAGTGATTGCTAAAGAAGAAGAAAAAAGAGGACCCTAACTTCCAGAATTACCGTATCTCTCTTAGGATCATCTCATCTGCTCACATCCATTTTCCCATTCATATCAGGTTTGTTAGATTGTAAGCTTGCTGGCTGAGACTGTGTTGGTTCTTTTTTTACAAAAATATTTTATTTAAACAAAGTCTAGTGATACATTTATAAACAGAAAATGGGATAAACTGCATAAACAAATATCTTACCGTATAGCTCATTCCAGTAATGCACAAAACAATTCCATCTCTCTGCATACATAATATTCCATTTTACACCTCCTTTTTCCCCAATAGCACCTATCAATTTATCCTACGCTGCCACTTCCGACACAATTCATTAGCCATTCCCAAACAGTTGGTACATTCTGGTCTTTCCATTTTCTTACCCAAACGATTTTTTGCAGCCATTAGTAAGACAGAGACTAAAGATCTCAATCTCTTCTTCATCTCACTTTCAACCAAGTTAAGACAAAATCAACAAAACAGTAGGTCTTCTTATAAGGCCTACTACATCTGAAATGCGCTGTGAAATTGTTCTCCAGCAAGTTGTAGCAAATGGGCGTGCCCAACACACAAGGGCAGCACATTCAATTTTGCTACCCAAGGCAGAATTGGATCACAGCAGCAACTCACACAGAGACACAATGGACAACCTCTTTTGAGGGGAGACGATTCTCCCTGGTTGCTGCATGGGGAGTTATGGCATGATCAGAAATACACACAGCCCAGCATTAGCTACCCAGATATAACATCTCGGAATCACAAACCAGGTGACCATATTCTGTCCCTTTCTGACCTCAGAAGCAGAACAATACTGAGCGTTGTGGTTTATTATTGTGCTGGCAAAGCAATTGGCCTTTATTACATACTGGAAACAAATAAGAGGTGCTGTTTTTGTACTGCTTTCTTCATTTATTTTATGTGGGAGAATGGTGACCATGGCTTGATGGAGAATTTTATTTTTATTTAAAAAGCACACTTACTATAAATTATAAAACAGATATTAAAACTAATTTCCAGTTAATGCTCGACTCAGGCCATCAGAAACTTAGCCCTAACTGAAAGTTCTTGCAAAATCATCATTTTTGTTGTTGTTGTTATTGTTTTATTAATGTTTTATTGCAAACAAATATTTTCCTCTTCCCCATTTCCATCCTTTCCCAAGCTATCTCCTACGTGGACATCCCACACAATTTTGAAAGTGTTCAGTGATGGACTGGAATCTAGTCAATAGTAACAGCTTCCATGCTACCATGCCCTCTCCTCATTCTCAAACCCACTACACCTGCTTCCTAGCTGATCCCACCTCCCCACCTTAGGTTAACCCCTTTTGCACTCCGTATATGAACTCCTGACCAAGAAGCTAACCAAGAGAAAATACAGTGGTACCTCAAGTTAAGTACTTAATTCGTTCCGGAGGTCCGTTCTTAACCTGAAACTGTTCTTAACCTGAAGCACAACTTTAGCTAATGGGGCCTCCCGCTGCTGCCGTGCCACTGGAGCACGATTTCTGTTCTCATCCTGAAGCAAAGTTCTTAACCTGAAGCACTATTTCTGGGTTAGCGGAGTCTGTAACCTGAAGCGTATGTATCCTGAATCGTATGTAACCTGAGGTACCACTGTATAAGGAATGGGGAAAATATGGCAGAAGGAGAGGGAGGGAGAGGTGGCAACTCTAACCAGAGCACGTTTGACAGTGGAATGCACTCAGGAAGTGATGAATTCTCCTTCACTGGAGGTTTTTAACCAGAGGCTGGATGACCGCATTTCAGGGGGTTGGACTAGATGATCCTTAGGGTTCCTTCCAATTCTACAATTCTCTGATTCTGTGTCTACAGAAACCCTACAACTCAGGGTAGCATCAGCCTACCACCTCTATGCAAAAGAACCCACATAGTGTAGTGTGGTCAGAAATCTGACAAGCATGTATCATGTTGTCATTTAGGCAAGCACTGAATACATTTTTAATGTTTAAGAAGGCTTTCCCTGAAGTCTGCCCCAGTCATTTCATGGAATAATAATTGCACACTTGTTTTTAATTGCACTGAGTTTGTAATATTTCGTTTGTTGTTGTTTTTTATCTTATTCTATTGTGTGCCACTTTGGTTACTTTGCGTTGTGATGCGGTGTATAAATCTGCAAATAAATAAATGCATGATAAATAAATTTTGTTGTTGTTTAGTCATTTAGTCATGTCCGACTCTTCATGACCCCATGGACCAGAGCACGCCAGGCACTCCTGTCTTCCATGATAAATAAATAGCAGATCACATTTCAAATACGCCATCTGTTAAGACTTAAAAAGGTGAAAGGCTGAACAAATCCCCAAGAACTGGTTCACTTACAATAGGTCAAAAAGGTAAAGGACCCCTGGATAGTTAAGGCCAGTCTAAGGCGACTCTGGGGTTGCGGCGCTCATCTCGCTTTCAGGCTGAGGGAGCCAGCGTTTATCCACAGACAGCTTTCTGGGTCATGTGGCCAGTATGACTAAACTGCTTCTGGAGCAACGAGGCACCTTGATGAAAACCAGAGCGCACGGAAATGCCGTTTACCTTCCCGCCACAGCAGTACCTATTTATCTGCTTGCACTGGTGCGCTTTCGAACTGCTAGGTTGGCAGGAGCCAGCGGCGTAGCGTGAGTTGTCAGCACCCGGGGCAACGCAAGTAATTTGCGCCCCCTAACCCGGGGCAAGACAAGTAACTTGCACCCCCCCTAACCCCTAACCTGCAAGTTGCCGCTGGCGCTGCCGCCCAAACAACGCCGCTTGCCCGGAGGAGGAGGGGGGCAGAGAGCCGAGGAAAATGCAACGGCCCAGCAGCTGCAGCAGCACCGGCGGAGGCGGGGCTGTGAGGAGGGGCTGCCTGGCGCGTCCTCCGCGGCGAGCGCTGAGAGCCGCTGCCTGCCGGGCGCCTTCAGCCCGGACGCGCGCACAGCTCAGCGGTTCCGTGAGACATGCGGCTCTGCCACAGCCTGCGCCCGAGGCTCTTCGGCGACTCCGGAGGCAGCGAGCGCGCCCCCCCCAGATGTTGCGCCCGGTGCGGCCGGCACCCCTGGCACCCCCCACGCTACGCCACTGGCAGGAGCTGGGACAGAGCAACGGGAGCTCACCCTGTCGAGCAGATTCGAACCGCTGATCTCGAAATGATCAGCAAGTGCCATCCGCTCCTCCTACACCTATGATAGTAACATAGAAAGTTGCCTTACATGCAGTCTGACCCAAGGCTTTTTTTCAGCTGGAATTTGCCAGCATTCAGTTCCGGCACCTCTCAGGTGAGTGCCATTGCCATTCTAAGACAATGAGGGAGGTATTAATTGTGAGTTCCAGCACCTAGAAAAATACCACTGTCTGACCATTACTCCATTGTGCCCGGTATTGTCTATGCCAGGGGTCAGCAAACTTTTTCAGCAGGGGGCCAGTCCACTGTCCCTCACACCTTGTGGGGGGCTGGACTATATTTTTTTTTTTTAAAAAAATGAACGAATTCCTATGCCCCACAAATAACCCAGAGATGCCTTTTAAATAAAAGCACACATTCTACTCATGTAAAAACACCTGGCAGGCCCCACAAATAACCCAGAGATGCATTTTAAATAAAAGGACACATTCTACTCATGTATAAAAACACGCTGATTCCTGGATCGTCCGCAGGCAGGATTTAGAAGGCAATTGGGCTGGATCCGGCCCCTGGGCCTTAGTTTGCCTACCCATGGTCTATGCGAACTGACCAAGGCTTTCCAGAATTCCAGACTCGGTACATTCACAGCCCTAACTGGAGATGCCAAGGAATTGACACTGAGACATTCTGCATGCAAAGCAGATGTTCTGGCACTGAGCTATAGCCCTCCTCCTGGCCAGTGCCAATTTCAGAGCCACAGTTTTAGGTGTGCCCTGTTAGTGTTTAAGATTACCTATGAGCACATGCAGGGGACGCGGGTGGCACTGTGGGTAAAACCGCAGTGCCTAGGATTTGCCAATCGTATGGTCGGCGGTTCGAATCCCCGCAGCGGGGTGAGCTCCCGTCATTCGGTCCCAGCTCCTGCCCACCTAGCAGTTCGAAAGCACCCTTAAGTGCAAGTAGATAAATAGGTACTGCTTTATAGCGGGAAGGCAATGGCGTTTCTGTGTGCTGCGCTGGTGCAGGCTCACCAGAGCAGCGTTATCACACTGGCCACGTGACCCGGAAGTGTCCTCGGACGGCACCGGCTCCTGGCCTCTAGAGTGAGATGAGCGCACAACCCTAGAGTCGGACACGACTGGTCTTTGGGCAGGGGTACCTTTACCTTTACCTTTTTATGAGCATGTGCAGTTTGCCTTTCCTTCATCACCAAGCAAGGAAATCCTGTGCATCCCTGCTTGTCTGGAAGTACAGAGCTTACAAGGCAGATGGCAGAGCTGCCTTATAGGCCTGAACACCGGCATCTCTTTTTTTTAGAAATTAAGCACTTGCCCACACACCACTTGACAGCAGACAACGCAGTCCAAAAAATATATATGCCTGGAACATTTATAGCATATGCAGAAGTCAGAAGCTGCAGCTCGTTCACTCCATTCCAGTGGTCCACGGAAAGCTTGCAGAACTGTGAAAGAATCATAGAGTTGGAAGGGTCACCCAAGGATCATCTATTCCAACCCCCTGCAATGCAGGAATCTCAGCTAAAGCATCCATGGCAGATCCAATCTCTTCTTAAAACCCACCAAGGACGGAGAGTCCACAACCTCTCGTGGGGGGACTGTTCCACTGTCAAACAGCTCTTACCATCAGAAAGTTCTTCCTGGGACAGCTAGAGTGGTGAAGAAAAAGCGATTTATACACGTTGTATGTGCCACCAGAGGGCGATGTGGAGTCCTGGTTTTTCTCTACCTGTTTTCCCTGTTTCAATTTACAACGCTTTAAACTGAAACGCTTCTTTGACCCAGCCCTGGTGCTTAGTTGGAATCTTCTTTCTTGTAACTTGGCCCTGCTGCTAATTTTTTGTGTGTGAAGATGGAGAACCAAGTTTTTTTCACCAGGGATGGATTATATCCAACTGGCTAGCAATGCCCTCCTGAACACAGGCCAGCAATTTTCATTATTATTATTATTTATTAAATTTATTAAATTTATACTTCCCTTCATCCAAAGATGGCAGGATGGTTTACAATATAAAAAGATAAAAATACATTCCATAGTAACAAAGGAAAACAATAACACAATGATTTAAAAGCTATAGATTGCTTAATTAGCCAAAGGCCTGGGAGAAGAGGAATGTTTTTGCCTGGCACATCAAGATATGCAAGGAAGGCACCAGGAGAGCCTGCCAGGGGAGACAAGCAGGGAGCCACCACAGAAAAGGCCATGTTGCCATCCTCAATCAATCAATCAATCAATCTCCAGTCAATATAACTATCCTTCCACCCCCAACTTTACATTATAAAGGAGGCCTTCTCAGGAGCCTGGCCTAAGGCCTGTGAATATCGCTCATAATACAGCACCAGTTTTGATTGAAGATACAGATGCCAAAGGAAAAGCAAGACCCCCGGCAATTGTCAAGTGGTCAGCACACACACAAAAAGTTTGAGAACTGCTAGCTTAAAATTATGCTTCCTGCGCCACTTACACCAATCACAGGAAACAGGGGGTCAGTTCACCGGCCCCAATATCATTGAAGAAGAAGAAGAAGAAGAACAGTTTGGATTTGATATCCCGCCTTTCACTCCCTTTAAGGAGTCTCAAAGCGGCTAACATTCTCCTTTCCCTTCCTCCCCCACAACAAACACTCTGTGAGGTGAGTGGGGCTGAGAGACTTCAAAGAAGTGTGACTAGCCCAAGGTCACCCAGCAGCTGCATGTGGAGGAGCGGAGACGCGAACCCAGTTCCCCAGATTACAAGACTGCCGCTCCTAAGCACTACACCACACTGGCTCTCACTGACTCTCCACTCCTAACCACTACACCACACTGGCTCTCATTGACTCTGACTGGCAGCAGCTCTCCAGGGTCTTGGGGAGATGTCTACTCCCCCCCCAATTCAAAGCATGTGCTCTACCACTGAGCTATGGCCTGCTCATAGCTGCGAGTGTTGTCGTTTAAACCTAGCTTGGGCTCCTCCTGTGCCTTAAAAAAACAGCTTGGTGCTTATGAATCACATACTTTTTACGGTATGGAGATATAAACATCATGGCCTGCTAATTTTGGAGCATCGAATCGATGTTTTACATCGGCTGATTGGGGTGGGTGGGGAGATGGCAATTAGCATCGCCACTTGATTGGGGCGGGGAGAAATCCAGCCTAGGCTGGGCGCGTGGCTTTTAACAGCAGCCTTAATTTACAGAGGAAGAGCTGGCGAAGCTTTTAAGGAGGCTTTTAAGGAGAAAAGTCATTGGTGGAGGAGAGGATTCATCGACGGCTACTAGCCATGATGGCTTTGCCCTGCCTCCACAGCTTGAAGCAGCGATGTTTCTGGACAGCAGTTGCTGAAAACCACAGGAGGGGAGTGCTGCTGCGCTCGAATCCTGCCTACTGGTTTTCCCACGGACATCTGGGGAAACAGGGTGCTTATCTAAATGGGCCATCCTGCATAATCAGTCACAAGACCCGGTGCACACATACCATTGAAATGGCAACGCCCATCAACTTTGGGGAAACCTGGTCCACTCAAATATTTTAATGAGGGAACCGCAAGGACCTCAGCCCCTAGGAGTTAACTCCTTTGCAATGGCCTGATCCAGCTTCTCATGTGCTTACGAAGCAGTCTGCCTCCACCCTCCGCTCAATTCCCCGTTAAAGGCGCAGGCGGCGCGGCTGGGCTTTTGTTTTTTTAAAGTTGGCAACCTCCGCACCAACTCGGTACTTTCCGATTCTGACTGCATACGGCTCCGGTTTTTTTTTCTTTGAGCAGCACCTCCCCGCGAAAAAAAAAATAAAAACAACGTACAGAGATACGCACACCAACGACTGCTTTAACTCCTCCTCCTCTCCCCCCCCCCCCGCCGATCTTTGCCCGCCCCCGAACCAAAGCTCCCTCCACTGGCTGCGATCGGCGCTGCGCGCACCGAGCAGGGCGCACGGAGGAGGAAGCGCCACCAAAGACGCGCGACTTTGGTGCGTTTGGGAAACAAAAAGCGGGCGGGCGAGAAAGCGCGCACCCGCCTCCCTCCCGGGAGAGCCGTGCCTTTAAATGCTGGGGGCTGAGCGCTCGCCGGGGACTCCAGCGCCCGCCTCGCTCTCTCCAGCCACCCGCTCCGGCTCCCGCTTGTTGCTCAGGCCGGCTGGCGAGGCGGGCGCGCGGCGCGCAGCCGGAGCGCACAGCGCGGCGACCATGAGCCACCTGCGGCCGGGCTGAGCTGGAGGGGGGAAGCCACAACTCTCTGTTGGCTGTTGCTCCCCCCCAAGGGGGGACGAAAAAATCCCTCCAGGAACCAGGCGGACTAACCGGCTCCCCAGGAGCCTCGCAGCAGCGCCGTCGCTTGGTAAGTTTCCAGCGCCGTCGCCACCAGCAGCAGCCGCTCTCCGGACGGAGGAGGAGGAGGAATAGGAGGAGCGGGGGAAGGTATGGGGAGTGGATCAGGTGACAGGAGCCAGGTACACCTGGGCTGATCTCCGGCTTGTTTGTGCAGAGAAGGCGGCGGGAGAGGTGAGTGGCTCTCTCGGGCTGCTGCTGGCTGCTCGCGTCTCTCTCGGGCTGTAGCTGGGCAACCTGGTGGCCGCCGGCGGCACCCCGCCCCTCCTTTCCCTCCCCTCCTCCACCCCATCCCACCCCCCAAAAAACTTTGATCGCTGGAGGAAGAATGTGATGGAGGAGCGCGAGGGGGAGCGCAGCTCGCGGAGAAAAAGATCCCGCTGGGAAAACTCACCCGCGATTCGATAAATGAACGAAGGTGGCCGGCAACTGGGCTGGGCTTTCAGCGTGTTCTCCGGCAAACACTCCCTTTAAAACCAACAGCCTCATAGGCAAAGGCAAAGTTAGCCCAGACGTGGAGTCACATTTTAAGGCTTTGGTTATCCTTCGGGTGCTTTCCAAGTCAATTCGGGAAGAGGCGCTTCAGTAACGCTGTAAGAGAATGTGTGTCTTGCCCCTTAAGAGCCCTAAATGTTTGGAATGAAGTCTTACTGAATGAAATTGGACTTCATTCTCTCAATAAGAGTGTACGCTGGTGGCCCTTGACAAGGGGCTGTTCCAACCTCAGCCTCTCCTCGGCACTATGGAGAGAAGAATGGCCTACCTTAATGGGTTGTCGGATGAACCAGCGGCGTAGCGTGAGTTGTCAGCACCCGGGGCAAGGCAAGTAATTTGCGCCCCCCCAACCCCTAACCTGCGAGTTGCCGCGCAAACAACGCTGCTTGCCCGGAGGAGGATGGAGGCAGAAGCAGCCGCCGCCTGTGGCTGGGCCGAGGGGATGGCGGCGGCGGCAGGGTGCAGAGGGTGCCCGTGCCCGGCCAGGCGTCGGTGGCGGCGTCGGCGCTGCTGCAGCGGCTGCTCCTCCTGCAAGCAGTGAGCGGAGCGCAGCCACAGCGACGGCGGGGGGCGCGCGCGCTAGGGCGCAAGGCTGGCGGTGGCAGCGGGGAGCCCGGTGGAGGAAGGAACTTGTCCCTTCCCTCTGGACTCGCGCCCCCCCCCCCAGATGTTGCGCCCGGTGCGGTCGGCACCCCTGGCACCCCCCACGCTACGCCACTGGGATGAACTGATTAGATTATGATGGTCTATGCCAGTGGTTCCTAATTAGCTAAGTCCTGTGGACCCCGTTTTTCAAAAGCCAAGCCATGGACCCCCTACTTTTGAATTTTTTAATGTATTTCTTGGGTAGTTTTGTTATGTGAATAGTACCACAGTCCCTCCTGTGTGGGTTATGCGAACTCCCAGTTGGGAACCACTGGTGTATGGGAAGTGCTTTGGAGACTCTGGAAGAAATGCAGAATTTTAATACTGGCATTTAATTGCCATTTCTACTGCTGCTTATTTTTTCATGCCCTTATCTGCTCTTCAGAGACATAGGAAGCTGCCTGGGATGGTTTGGTCATCTAGGTCAGTATCATTTACAGCAACTGGCAGGGGACATTGCTACCCATCCTGTAGATACCAGGGACTGATCATGAGACCTGAGGTGCTTGTCCACTCAGCAGTTGCCCTTCCTCTGTCTAGCCACTGTCAGAAGCGGGATGATGAAGCAGGCAGATGGGCCTCTGCTGGATCCAGTAGCATCCTTCTGATGCTCTTACTAGAAAGGGCATAAGTGATGGAAGGGGCCACCCCTGTGCATTTTGAGAATCCCTCAGGATCAAACTCCCAGCAAGAGCAGCATTTTCATCTTGGGTCCCTTCAGCTCTGCTCGGCCTTCTCACAGGAGTCGGCCGATGGAATGATGCAGACATCAAACTCTGTGCAGCAAGAGTCAAAGTGAGATTTTGCTCACAAGTTAGGTGTGCCTGGGGCTGGAGCCTGAAACTTACCCTGCCTTGCTTCTGACTTGTGTGGATCATCGTCTCTAACCTCTAGCCTTGCTATGTTCTATGGTCCCCCTGGGTTCCTGAGGCCTTGCCAGAGCATGGTATTGATCAGTTAAGAAATAAGCCAGGCGCATTTTGTACCTGGCTTCTATTGGCCACTTGTGACCAGGTGAAGATGCCTGGGTGCCTGACATCTCCACCATCTGGAGGTGCATGTTTGGGGATCCTTGGGTCTTGATTGTTTTCACACACGAGCAACACATCCTGTAGAATTCAATCAGTTCTATTTTATCTCTTTATGAATTTCAAGAACCAAAATGCTTTTTCTGTGCAGCCTGAGCAGGAGCAGTGAACAACATTCCAGTTAGCTGTTGTCTTCACTTATCCCACCCAACTGCCCTGCCCACACTTGTGAAGGATATTCCTATGTTATGAATGGTCCATGCCACCATTAAGAAAAAGAGGCCAGAATAGGCTAATATATATGTGGACTGTCCCTGGATCAAGTGACTTTTCTTCTTGAAGTTCAAGGTTGTCATCTGAACTAGCCAGGTATTTAATTGAGAATCAATCACAGCCAGTCCTTCATTTGAAAAATTAGAGCAATCTCTTCCCAAAATGCAAACTAGGCATTCCGTTTTGGTGACTGCAACCCTGGTTTAAGGAGACATTTGGCACTTAGCTATCTGACTTTCTAACACTGGCTATTGATGCTTGCCACAGGGCCAAAAAAAACCCAACAACAACAACTGACTGCAAGCCTAGCTTTGTAATGCAGTAGAACCTTTTTGCTTTGTGGAACTGCTCCAGAGCTCCTCTTCCAGAGCTTGCGTCTGGTGGTGCTATGGGAAGTAGAAACAAAGGGTTGTTTTGTTTTGGCGACTTGGTTGTTGTGGGTTTTGCTTTGACTCCCAGGTTCTTTAAATAAAATGCTCAGGTTTATGGCTAGCAGCCCTTGTCCTTTCTGGTTCCTCTCCTTGCTCTGATAGCTTCTTCCCTCCTCTTTAGATGTAGGTGGTTCGTTAAGATTAAGGAGCCTGTCGCTTTGCTCCTGTTACTCTATAGCAGGGTTTCCCAAACTTGGATGTCCAGCTGGTTTTAGACTACAACTCCCATCACCCCTAGCTAAGCAGGACCAGTGGTCAGCGATGATGGGATTTGTAGTCCAAAAACCACTGGAGAGACCTAAGTTTGTGAAACCCTGTTCTATAGGGATTGGTACACTATGGCCCTCTGGACATTCCTGGACTGCAACTCCCATCACCCTTGATCACTGGGACTGATGGTAATTGGAGTCCAGAGGGCCACAGCTTTGCCAACTTTGTTATCAAGCAGTGTTTCCAAAACCCAGGTCTTCAGGTGTTTTGGGACTACAATTCACGTCATCCCTTGCTAGTTAGAAATGGTGGGAGTTGTTCAAAAATTGTTAGGGACCCAGGTTTTGGCAACACTGCTGTAAAGTAACATGGCATGCTGATATTATCTCATTTAGCAACAATGAAATTGAGACAAGTATCCTCTCAAAGTTCATCCTTCCCAAAGAGTAGCAAATGATTTGGTGGGCAGGGGTAGGTGGAAGGGAGGATAATCATGGCAGCGGTTGCCTTGTCTTTTCTTTTACCACATTTGATACAAAAAAGTGACATTAATCAACTCCAACGAAACCTGCAGAGTGTTGCATGTGTGCATCAGTCACATATAAAGTGGAAAATCTGAGTGGGGACACTGTCAAATAACTGAATCATAGGGTTCAATGCCAAGACTTCAGCTGCCCATAGCTTCTCTATAAGCAAGCAGCTGGCGGTCTGACATCAGCATCACTTCTGTTTACATAGCTGATATATGGGAGCCATCCCTTGTCAAAGCAGCCGGGTTTAATTTGGCCTCCTTCTGCATTGTGTTAAGTTCTTGCTTTGTGTGCTTTTCAGCCAAGGCAGCAACCCTAGGCAGGTGGAAAAGTTGCACCCTTTCAGGCTCTCACCTGTTCTGTGATGTCTAGTCCTTCCTGTTCCTGTTGCAGATTCATCCCATGTCTCTCAGTGTGGTGTAGTGGTTAAGAATGGTAGAATCGTAATCTGGTGAACCGGGTTCACTTCCCCGCTCCTCCACATGCAGCTGCTGGGTGACCTTGGGCTAGTCACTCTTCTCTGAAGTCTCTCAGCCTCACTCATCTCACAGAGTGTTTGTTGTGTGGGAGGAAGGGAAAGGAGAATGTCAGCCGCTTTGAGGCTCCTTTGGGTAGTGATAAAGTGGGATATCAAATCCAAACTCTTCTTCTCTCTGTTGTCTCTGTTGCATTGCAACTCCCTTCTCTTCTAACAGGTGGGGAAACTTCTTGTTACCTGAGCTCCCTTTCCCAGCATCCTTTGCACCATGTGATACTTCCTTAAGTCTGTTTCCTGCTACAGTTGGAACTGGCTCAAACTGCTGATTGGAGACACACACACACACACACACACACACACACACACACACCTATAGTTTCCAAACTGATGTGCATCTCATCCTACACACCCCATGTTTTCTGTAGCAACCCCTCTTGGCTGCTCATTGTGTTCCTGTGCACCACGTCTTCTTAATGTGGTCTTAGGGAGCCTAGATGAGGCATTGAAATGCCGAGCATCAGCTGAGAGGTGTGTGTGTGTGATAATTATGGGGATTGCAGCAAACAGATGGGGGGATGAGACCCTCTCCTCTCCTGCTGAGGTCTTTAGCAAAATCCCTTTTCTAGCCTTGGTGTTTGCTGGGAAGGGGAATCCACCCCCAGCCTCTCCCCACCCCCCTCCCCGCTCAACTGATGCTTGTTGCATTTTTATAAAAACAGCCGTTTCAGCACAAAGACGTATTTAACATCCTGCCTAGTTCAAGCCTGAAATATCTTTCTTCAACAACTCTGTTCTGTGCATAACCAAAAATATTTCTTCCTCTGTCAGTTGTTTGCTCTTTTGTTTTCCCCTCCCCATTCTCTTTAGACTTGCCTGTGCAGTATGGGGAGCTTTTATCCTGTTCTGCAGGTACATTTCCAGATCAAGGGGTTAGGGGAGGTGCTCAGCCACCTACACACAAGTGTTAAAGCAAATGCTTTGCATGTCTAAGATCTCCGGTGCAAGCGCTGGCATTTCTGCTTCAGAAATCTCAAGTAGCAGAGCTGTGAAAGATCCTTGGCTTTAGGCCCTACAGAGCTGCTGTTTGTCAGGGTAGAGGTGCCCTGGGTTTAAATGCTCCGGTCCAGTATAGTTTGGACCTGAGAGTGGTCACTAAGCAGTGTAGGGAGGGCAGAAGCAGATGGTAGATTTAGACACCCTAGGCTGCAGCTCCCAGGGGCTCCTTTTCATCAAGGAGGGCTGGAAGTCGGAGGTCAAGTTACACAAAAGAGTCTCTTACTTTTGGACATGTGTATGATTGCTAGATTTGGGGTGGTTAAGCTCAGGCAGTCCAGCTGATTGTGCTGGACTAAAACCTGCCCTGGCGGCCAGCATGCCCAATGGTCAGGGACACTGCAAACTGTAGTCTAGCATCAACTGGAGGGCAACAGGTTCCCCCATGCCTGAACTAGAGACACTGGGGTGGTTGTAACACCGGGCGGGGGGGGGAGAGCTCAGGCTTGGTGGCCGAATGTGGCCCTCCATGTCTTTCAACCTGGCCCTCAGGGCTCTTTCTAGAGCACCAGCCCAGCTTCATGCCCTCATGGGGTGGTTTTGCCTAGCTGGAATGTCTCCTTGAATAACATCTCTTTCTTGGCTGGATGGAGAAGCAAATGCAGAAACTCACTGACTGGATAAGGGTAAAATTCGTACCCATTGCCCTGCTCTCTTTTGCCTCTGGCCCTGTCCGTTGCTAGCATGTGGCCCCTGAAATGTTGCCCAGAAAGAACCCTTGGGTTGGAAAAGATCTCCCACTTTTCCCCTAAGAGTTGCAGTACAGTGGTACCTCAGGTTACATACGCTTCAGGTTACATACGCTTCAGGTTACAGACTCCGCTAACCCAAAAATAGTGCTTCAGGTTAAGAACTTTGCTTCAGGATGAGAACAGAAATCGTGCTCTGGCGGCGCAGCAGCAGGAGGAGGCCCCATTAGCTAAAGTGGTGCTTCAGGTTAAGAACAGTTTCAGGTTAAGTACGAACCTCCGGAACAAATTAAGTACTTAACCCGAGGTACAGTGGTGCCCCACAAGACGAATGCCTCGCAAGACGGAAAACCCGCTAGACGAAAGGGTTTTCCGTTTTTGAGCTGCTTTGCAAGACGATTTTCCCTATGGGCTTGCTTTGCAAGACGAAAATGTCTTGCAAGTGTTCCGATTTTTTTTCGCTCCCCCCCCCCTTTTTCTAAGCCGCTAAGCCGCTAATAGCCTTTTAGCCGCTAATCCTTTAATAGCTGCTAAACCGCTAATAGCGCTAATCCGCTAAACCGCTAATAGGGTTGCTTCGCAAGACGAAAAAACCGCTAGACAAAGAGACTCGCGGAACGGATTAATTTCGTCTTGCGAGGCACCACTGTACCACTATATTGTGATAAATGGCCATGCAGTTCTGCAACCTGTGAAGTGAGGGATGAGTTTTTGGGGATTCCGCCTGCACTAACGCCTCTGTTGGTTTTTCCTTTCAGCAGGCATGGGGAACCAAGTGGAGAAGCTGACGCACTTAAACTACAAGGAGGTTCCCACCACAGACCCGACGGGCATGGACAGGGATGAGGGCCCCCGGATTGGGGTCTCCTACATATTTTCTAACGACGACGACGACGTGGAGCCTCAACATGACTCCATGGCACCTGACCTCGGCGGAGAGCACCCCACGTCTCAGCCGTACGACCCCCGGCTTCACGAAGTGGAATGTTCCATCTATTACCGCGACGAGTGCATATACCAGAAAAGCTTCTCTGGGGATGTGCCGATGTCCGACGGGGTGGAAGGAGGAGGCCATCTGGCCACCTACACCCCAGAAAACCTTTTGAACCGGTGCAAGCCTGGGGACGTGGTGGAGTTTGTCTGCCAGGCCCAGTACCCTCACTGGGTGGTCTACGTTGGGGATTTCCAAGTCGTGCACCTGCACCGGTTGGAGGTAGTGAACAGCTTTCTGACCGACGCCAGCCAGGGCAGACGGGGACGTATTGCTAACCAGCTATACCACTACAAGCCGCTGAGCCCGGCTACGGTGGTGCGGAATGCCCTGGACCAGGTGGGCTGCAAGGACCGGGACCTCAGCTGGAGGAACTCGGAGTGCTTTGCCGCCTGGTGCCGCTACGGCAAGCGTGAGTTCAAAATCGGCGGCGAGCTGCGGATAGGCAAGCAGCCCTATCGCTTGCAGATCCAGCTGGGGGAGAAGCGCAGCCACACGCTGGAATTCCAGAGTCTGGAGGACCTCATCATGGAGAAGAGGAGGAACGACCAGATCGGGAAGGTGGCCGTCCTCCAAGAACTGTCCAGCCACCTGCAGCCGGCCGAAGATGCCGACGGCAAGGATCCCGGGGCCCAGACAGCCAACGAGTAAGCGGGGCTTGCACCGCTGGGCCCAGCCTGGGTGATGGATTAAAACTGAAGGCGGAGAAACTGAGCTGTTATAAGCCCCTTTGGGCTGCTTCAGGGTGGCTTCACTCCAATCACATGTGAAGGGAAGTGTGTGTGTGGGGGGGAAGCTGATTAAGTGTCTGTGCTTTAGCACTTAACTCCTTCCGCGCTTGGTAGAACCAGCAACTTTACTTTTTTGTTTTGTTTTGTTTTTTGGTCAAGGGTTAAAACTCAGGGAGATCTTCCTTCCTCTCTGTTCTGGCGTGGTTTTCTCTCCCCCAGCCGGCTCCAAGTCTGTGCTTTTAGCTCCTGCAGCTTTAAATTTGGGTGAAGTCCAGTGGCTCTGGGCTACATGATTAAAATGCGGAGCCGGAAAGTTCCCCTCTGCTGTCTGTTTTCCCCCTCCTTTACCTCCTCGTTTGCATTGGCATTTCTGGAATTTATTTCAGTCCTGGCCTCCCCAACCTCCCCTGCCCCCATCCCTCCAAGGATCTAATGGCTAAATCACTGTTAACGCTGGAATGGGGTTGTTGGCCTGTTTGCATTGGCTCCTTAATAAAGAGAAGCCAGCCTTTGGAAGGCTGTGGGATGGAGGCTCCTGGGTCCCCTTTGTGGGATCTCTGGAAGGAGCCCTTGTTATTAGATTCCTGCTCCCATCATCCCTGTCCGTTGGCCATGTTGGCTGGAGGAGGATGGGTGTTGGAGTCCTGCAACATCTAGAGGTCTACTGGTTCCACATCCCTGGTGTAGGAGGACAGTTGCAACTTCTTTTCACTTTTAACCGAGGAGCCTAAAATATGTTGGCAGAAAGTTGGCTTTTGTTTCCTGGTAGCAGGGCAGGTTTCCTTCGGGTGCTACTGAAATGGTTGGCAAAGCTTTCCCTTGAATTCTGTTGAGCCATATGACCCACTTTCAATATATCTCACAGGCCAGTTGGGGTTTTTTTTGGGGGGGGGGGGATCATACTATTTTGGTGGCAGTGGGAGAAGGATTAAATCCACGTGGCACCATTGGGATGTGAATTGGCTTCTTAGCCACATAATGTTTGGGCACATCTATGTTATTGCAAAATGTGAATTAATTCTACACAATTTAATTGCACAATAGGAACTGATAGCCTCCCCCCCCTTTTTTTAAGGTCTCTGGGTCCAAAATTTCTGGGTTTGCATGACAGTTGGCTTGGAGGGCAGACATGCCCTGATTTAATTGCTTTTGGAGATCAGGTTCTTAGTGATTTGGAAGAAACTGGTTGTCTCGATCAGTTTGTATTGTAATTTGGTTTGCTTACGAAATTGATTTCAGGATCCCAGGAAAAACTGTTTCTGAAAGGTTGGGGCTTTTTCACGCTTCCCCTTTTCACCTCAGTAAGCTCTGCAGACCATACAAGCCCTCTTCCTTTCTGGGTAGTGGTTTGGCAGTAGACTAGGCTTATCTGTTGCCTGAAGTTATGGTGGGTTTTCAAGCTGTGTTCTGGCTTCACCTGCTGCACGTAGATTCCTCCAGAAACCTTTTTAAGTTCATCCCCATGTGCCGCTGTGCCACAACAATATTGTTGGGGGAAGAAAGAGGGAGCAGTTGTTCTCCTTTTGGTGATAGATCTGATTTTTAAAAGCCATTTTGACTCGTCAAGGGATCGTAGTTGCAGAAGGAGAGAGATGCAAAGCCTTCCTTTGTAGTGGCTTGCTAGCGCAGGGTAACAATTGAATTGGCCCTGTTTTTTGAAAGCTCTTTTCACTTCAATGGGGTTTATGTAATAGCCATGCTTGATGGGTTGTTTTCTGCCTGAGAATTGCATCCCACTTCCTAGCATTCAGAGAACACAACAGGGTCCTTCACACAAATGGGGCGAGGAAGAGAGAGCTTATTTGAGCCACCGGATTGACTTGAGGTAGCGAGAATTAGTACTGTACTTGAAAGCAAAGTGTTTTCAATGGAATTAAGCAGAATATATAGTATATTCCCCCCTCCCCCTCTCTTACAGCTTGCAGTTCTCCACTACTTGATGCAGAAAAAGATTCCCTTGCCCTGCTGTCCACTGCAAGATTGGATCACATGTAATTGGAGAGAGTGGGCTGTACTCCTCATGAAACATACTTTGGGGTATTCCCACGAGAGTTAGGTCTGTTCCAGGGCAAGCAACTTTTGGGTTGCGAGTAGTTTGGAAGGCAAAGGAATTTCAAGATTGATTCGGTTGTCGTGACTCTAAAGTTAAGGAAACTGTAGCACATAGGAAATGCTTTCTTAGCTTCCCCTAACACTTTCTGTCTGTTCTTGGGATACACTGT
This sequence comes from Podarcis liolepis, assembly GCF_965112155.1. NCBI lineage: Eukaryota > Metazoa > Chordata > Lepidosauria > Squamata > Lacertidae > Podarcis > Podarcis liolepis. The sequence goes on from NC_139560.1 coordinate 13,215,611, forward strand.
TCTGTTGCAGCGGCAACTAGGTAAACCCACAAGCCAGATCATTTGTCTTAAACCAACGTAATATGGCGTCCTGAAAGCCGTTTTCAACAGTAATCCCGAAGTGGCTTGCTCTGAAGTATTCAAACCTGAAGTTAGTGGTGCACCTCAAAGAAGACAGCAGGTTGTACATTCAACAGAAAAAAGTGGTAGAGGCTTTCCAGGGCTGTACCACTTTAGGCTGCAGGTGTGGGGGGGGGGGGTCACATGATTGGATGCTTCTCTTCCCAGAACAAACACAAACCTTCCCTTAGCATAGAAGACGCATGCCACAAATGTTCATATCACAATTTTCTCTGTGTCATAAACAGAGTCTTATCCAATGTAGCACTCAAGATATGTGATTGCCCCCCCCCCAATACTTTGAAATAGTACAGTCCAGGAAAACAAAGTTGCTGCTTCATTCTGCTGAATGTAGAACTCCCCAGAAACTTGCAGCACTTGTCTGATTCTTGAACCCCAAGCAAACCCACACTTGATTTGACTTAGCTGGGTTGTGGGCTGTTGCATTACTGTTTGTTTTTGGGTGGAGGGATAGCAATGCTATTATTTCACCAACCAGTTTCTGAGCTTTTCGTTTTGAGATGACGGAAAGTTCATGATAATTTCTCAAGGAAGCCACCGGTGTCTGAAAACACGGGCCAGCTTCCAAGTCGTGTGCTCCAGACCATGCGACCCCCTAAACAGCTGTGCACAATGCACAAGATCTGAAGGTGGCATTGAGGAGCAGGATGTGGCTCCTGGCATGCTTCTGAGGCTGTTGTCGGTGCACCTGCCTACGCCGGAAAATTCCTGCTTCCGGTGATGTCGTCCCTTTGGTGGGTGTGAGCTGTGGGCTTGGTCTCTGTCCCTGCAAGATGGAAATGGCACCTGAGCATCATGGGGGACCCAACTTCCTATATACACGAGCCACTTATGAGCACCAATTGAGTACTTCCTGTCATTGTGCCCCCCAGAAATCTGTGGCTTCTTCCCTCCTCCTCCCCCCGTGGAATAAAAGGTTTTAAGGATGCCCTAAAATAGGGCAATGTCTCGGAACTGGGCTTGATGCTGGAGGAGCCAATGCTTATCCTGGAACCTGCATCTTGTTTGGCAAGGGGATGCGTGTGAGACTGGTGTGGTTTCAACGGGTGAAGCAGTGGGTGGGAAGCGATGTCTTGTTTCGCTGTTTTCCTGCCCCTTGATCCATAGACGTGTGTTGTGCAGTGTCGCCTGAAGGAAAACAATGGGGAGGGATTGTAGGAGAAAAGCAGCAGGTGGAGGAAGGGTTAAGACAGGGGTCGGCAGCGTGCGGCCCATGGGCCAGATGCGGCCCTTGAAGACTGTTCAAGCCACGAGCCACCCCCTAACCGAACCGCTCACTCGGTGAGTCCCCCGCGCACTGCACTAAACCGGTGCAGCACGGGGACTCGGCAAGCGGCACTGAAAATCACATCTGCGCATGCACAGATACCAGAAATTGCTTCTGCGCATGTCCTGATGCTGAAAATCACTTGGGCATGTGCAGAAGCGATTTCTGGCACCGTGGACATGCGCAGACGTGATTTCACTCTGCACCAGTCCAGCCCACAGATGATCTCCATGGGAGTGATCCAGCCCATGGCCAGTAAACCTTTCTGACCCCTGGGTTAAGCACTCACATGTTCCTCCTTCCCTTTCCCCTCCATAGCTTTTCTGGTGGTCACACATCTGAGTTTTCCCCTGAAAACTTAGCTCTCCCTTCGGTATGAGGCCTCTGTCCCAAGTCTACAGAAGGGAGGGTTGTGGCAGATGACACCTTCTTCCAGCACTTTGGTGCCATAACAGGTGAGGAAGCAGTACCTGCTGCAATTCTCCTTTCATTAAACCACTATTAAAGGCACAACGGAGCCTTGGTTTCCCGTTAAATCCTTCAACTGTATCCTGGCTCCAGAGTCGATTCTATAAAGTTATTAATGATTCCGGTCCTCAGTTTTGTGTAGGACGAGATTTATTCCACTATGTAACGAGTGGTTGTAAAATTATATTTTCTTACGCAAGTATTTTTTTTTTAAAGAAAGCCTATAACGAGAATATTTACATTTCTTGAAAGTTGTTGTATTATTTTCACACGCAAAAAAAAAGAAAAGAATATCCTCCAAATCGGCTATTATTTTTGTCATTGGTGATCTAAAAGTATTTTCTAGGTCATAAATCTACTGTAAAAGAAACTATAGATGTCAAACATTGTGAATCTATGTATCTACAAGGTACTAAACTGTAACTTTACTGTGAAAATTATTTTCCCCTGTGTGTCCGAAACACTGAAGATGGTTTTGGGGGAGGACCTTTTTCTCATCAGCTTTTATTCCCCCACCCCCCAAAAAACCATGATGTGCTTTATTTGTAAAAGCAAATACTTATTCATTGTTGGACATCTGCTCAGGTTTAAACAAAACTCATTTGTTAACTGACGTGTTGGAATGATCATGCTTTTATCTTGACAAATGCTTAATGCGCATGGAGTTGGTCGGATGGAAAGATCAGGAAAGGCTGCAAAAACGCCCCCACAACACCCGTAGAGCAGAAAATTATAGGAAGAAGCTGTAGTAACCATCTCCCCTTAATATTCTGTGTAGGAGGTCACTATAAGTCACTCTCCTATTTAGCACCTTGTGAGTAATATTCATAAGGGGGGCGGGGAAAAACCTTGCTTACTAATGAGAGTAGATCCACATGACTTGAGACCTGCCAAGTTGAACACAAACCATTAGGTCCTCAATAAACTTTCTTTTTTGCAGCAAAATTAGGCGTGTCAAGCCCCATGGCGGGCCACAATACATGTCTAGGGTAGGGGCAGGAATTTGGCGACTGACAGATCATACAGGCCTGAACTAACCCCATGTCACACCTTAGCTCCTTGTTTTCTAAATCCTCAACCAGAATGACATGACCAGGAATGATGGCAGATGTTTGCAAGCTAGCAGGGCTGTCTGCAGGTTTATGAATGCTGCACCAGCCCTCGGAGCTCCATGCTGGGGCTGTACTGCAGATGGGGCTATAATCTGCTCCCTTAATTGAAAACATGCTTATCTTCCCCCTCTTTCCTTGTAGGATCTGTTTCCACTTCAATAAGAAGGCTGCTGGTGTCCCAAGAGCTCAAAGCACAAGGCAAACCTCCCTTGGGTGAGGCACCGGCAGGTGCTGAGACAGTGATGGCCAAACTTGGCCCTCCAGCTGTTTTGGCACTACAGTTCCCATCATCCCTGACCACAGCTAGGGATGATGGGAGTTGTAGTCCAACAACAGCTGGAGGGCCAAGTTTGGCCATCACTGTGCTGGGAGAATGGGAGGACCTCCCAGCCATGGTGTAGACACAGATTGGGTCAAATGTCCATTGCTTCCCTGCCTATCCACACGTTGAGTTGGTGATGCTGAAGGCCTGCTAGGCCTGCGCTTTGGTGTGTGTTCTTTGGCCTTGAGCTTTCCACTCCTTGGTTTGACCGGTCTGTCCCCAAACTGGGAACGAGTGGAGCTGTGTGGGGATATCTGCACTTACACTTGTGTAATTGCTGTGGCTTCCCACCAAGAACCATGGAGGTTCCATCACCAATGATGGTTCTTCAGTTTCTGTGAAGGGTGGGGGTGGGATGACTATTATATGTGTCCAAGATACAGCTATGCCTTCTGTTTCACTATATGGCATTCAGTGCTAGTCCTACTCAGAGTAGATCCATTTAAGCTAGTAGACATGGCTAATTTCATTAATTTCAGTGTGTCCACGCTTAGTAGGACTTAATTTTAGCACTAACAGAGCGATGGAATCATCTCCCCTCTCTTCCCCCCATGTTCTGCTTTTGGGTTTCACCTGACCCTCTTGAGTAGATTTGAGGAGGAAACCCCATTGTGTTCCCGGAGTCTCCCAGTAGCAGAACACATTAGGGGGGACACATTCACATCAAACATTTAAAGAGCTATGATACCACTTTAAACTGTCATGTCTCTTCCCCCCTCCAAAAAATTCTGGAAGCTGTAGTTTGTTAAGGGTGCTGAGAGCTGTTAAAGGTAAAGGGACCCCTGTCCATTAGGTCCAGACGTGACCAACTCTTGGGTTGCGGCACTCATCTCACTTTATTGGCTTCAGGGTCATGTGGCCAGCATGACTAAGCCGCTTCTGGCGAACCAGAGCAGCGCACAGAAACGCCGTTTACCTTCTCACCGGAGCGGTACCTATTTATCTACTTGCACTTTGACGTGCTTTCGAACTGCTAGGTTGGCTGGAGCAGGTGTTTAACCCACAGCGCCACCTGCGTCCCTTTGAGAGAAGTTAGGAGGCCTCTATTTATCTCCCAGAGCTACAATTCCTTAGCACTGTGTTGAATTCCACTGCTTTAACTTTGAGTCCCCACCCCCCAGCAATGCCTATGGGATTCCTCTGGAGTAAGTGGCTTGAATGTTTGAGCCTTAACTTCCTATTTGTCAAGGTGACACTTTAGCCCACTCTGCCTTCCCTGAATCATTTGGCTTTGACTAGCGCTAATGGGATGACTCACGAGTGCTTTGAGGATATACATTTGCATGTAGCCTGGGCACAACTAGGCTTTGGTTTCCAATGCCTTATTAAAAAGGTCACTTCTTAAAAAAACTATAAAAGAAACCTTTAGCCTGTAGCTTAAAACACATTTGCCTGTCTGGACTTGCAGGAAGTGGTGATTCGTAGGACATTGGAAAGCAGAAAGGCCTTTAAACAAGTCACACTTTCCATTTGATTCAAAGATTGTGCCCTTCTGACACATCTCTAGGAAAAGCCTGATTTTTTTTTCTGGGCAGATGGGATGATAGGAAAGTCAGCTCACCAGGCACATAAGAGGATCGTATCCATGGTGTCTCCTCTCTGCATATTTGCCTGATCAATATTATCCCTATTTTTCAAGAGAAACGAATAGGGCAAGATTTTTTAGTGCTCAGGCTACCTTGCATATGCAAAGAGGCCCATGCAGGTATAGGAAACTGAACACAAGAAACTGCCTTAATATGCAGGCAAGTGGGCCATCTCACTCAGTACTGCTTATACCAGCGGTAACCAACCTGGTGCCCTCTGGATGTTGCTGGACTCCAACTCCCATCAGCCCCCACCAGTGGTCAGCAATGATGGCCGCTGGAGTCTAGCAAACATCTGAAGTTGACTGGCAGAAGCTCTCCGGGGATTTGGGCTGGGGACTTTTGTAGCCCTACCTGGTTGAAGCTGGAACCTTCTCTGTCCAAAGCAAGTGGTCCTCTATTCCAGACATCCTCGTGGAGGAACGGGGGTGGCGGCTGCGTTGCAACAGAAGGCTCCACCCTGATGTGGCTGCATTCATTGTACTGTCTGAGAAGGTCCCTGCAGACATGCAAGTGTTTCCATGGAGAGCTTTGTTTTTTCCAGGAATGCATGTGTGTAATTAATACATATGAGTGTTTGAGGGGAGGAGCCTGCTGCTGCTGCTGCTGCTGCTGCATCCATCTCTCATGTGTGTTTTGTTTTGAGTGCATTGCCGTGACTGAAAAGGGATGGTCTGTACGCCATTCCTGGCTGGCTGAGTAAAATCAACAGCACCGTGTTTTCAATGAAAGTAGCTTGTGTTGCAAGAAGCCCTTAAGGCAGAACTTGCAACTATAGGGGTAGCTTGTTTACACAGTACAGCACAAGTCACTGACATCCCTGGGGCTAGTCTGGAGCCAGGGCTGCTCCACGCTAGGTTTCCCCAGCCTGGTGCCCTCTGGGTAATTCTGAGCTACAATTCCCATCAGCCCCAGCCATGATAACCCAGCATCAGGAATGGGAGTTGTAGTTCAGAACATCTGGAGGTTGTCCGGTTGCAGGGAGCTGTTTTAAACCAGCCAGAGATCACATGGCGGTCTGTGCTACATCTGGGTGCAGATCGGGGGTGGCATGCCTTCTGCAGAGGAAATCACCGCTTGCAGAAAGCTAGCACAGCAGGGACAAGGCTCAACTCGAACTCTTCTCTGTCACATTTTTAAAAAAGAATTATTTAATATTGACATTTGAACACTAACCTTTGCTACATGCACCCTGAAGGGCTAAACTCCAAGAACAGTTTTACCCCATGATCATCTGTTGATTTAAGACTAGCTCCGTGTAAAATCAATATTCTGGCCAGACGTTCTAATACCTTGTTAGTTATATTAAATATGCTGGCAACCTGGCCATCAAAATCCTAATTATGGGACCCCAAACACTCACATGCACTTTGGTGTGTTTGTTTCCCATTCAGGGCTTCTGTGCCCTTTTTTATCTGGTGTGACAGGAGGGGAATATGTAGGTGGAGTTCTTTTTTTCCTTGGAATAAAGGTTCAGTGATTTGGTCATGTTGCATAAGAAAAGATGGCATCGCCTCACCCCTGGGACTGTCACCTTGTGCCTTTGAACGACATATGACCTGAAAAGCTTTGTATGACATAAAAAGCTGCCTACTGAGCCAGACCATTGGTCCATCTAGCTCAGTAATAATAATAATAATAATAATAATAATAATAATAATAATAATAATTTATTTATATCCTGCCCTCCCCAGCCGAAGCCAGGCTCAGAGCGGCTAACAACATTAAAATGATACAACATTCTAAAATCAGTTCATTATAAGTTCAAATCAGATTAATGGCAACCATTGGGCTAGAGTTCTGTGAGGATTACCAAAGGAGGGGGTCAGATTGTGCCTTGGCCAAAGGCCTGGTGCAGGGGTCTGCAACCCGCGGCTCCGGAGCCGCATGTGGCTCTTTTACATCTTTGCTGCGGCTCCGGGGTGGATACTAGCGAGGGGAGGAGGCGCATTGTGCGCCCCGACACTTCTCACTGTGGCAGGCGCTGTACTGGCTGTGACGTCGCATGGGGGCGGTGCGTGCGTTAGTCACGCACCGTCCCGACATCACCTTCCCCCCCGCTGTCAGATCGTGGCTCCGGAGATATATTTGTTTTAAATGTCACAATGGTTTTGCGGCTCCCAGTTGTTGTTTTTTCTTCGGAAACGGGTCCAAGTGGCTCTTTTTGTCTTAAAGGTTGCAGACCCCTGGTGGTGGAACAGCTGTCTTGCAGGCCCTGCGGAAAGATGTCAAGTCCCGCAGGGCCCTAGTCTCTTGTGACAGAGCGTTCCACCAGATCGGGGCCACGGCCGAAAAGCCCTGGCTCTGGTTGAGGCCAGCCTAACTTCTCTGTGGCCCGGGACCTCCAAGATGTTTTTGTTTGAAGACTGTAAGGTCCTCTGTGGGACATACCAGGAGAGGCGGTCCCGTAGGTATAAGGGTCCTAGGCCGTATAGGGCTTTAAAGGTTAAAACCAGCACCTTAAACCTGATCCTGTACTCCACCAGGAGCCAGTGCAGCTGGTATAGCACTGGGTGAATGTGATCCTGCAGCAAGGACCCCATAAGGAGTCTCACCGTGGCATTCTGCACCCGCTGGAGTTTCTGGGTCAGTCTCAAGGGCAGCCCCAGTATTGTCTCCACAGATTGGCAGCTTCTTTTCAGGGCTTCAGACATGTGACATTCCTACCTGGAGATGGCAGAACTTGACCAGCTCTACCTCTCCTTTAAATCAGAACCAGTGAAGGCGGTAAAGGTCCTGTGTGAGTGCCTGGAGGCGGTTGGAGGATGGATGGCGGCTAACAGATTGAGGTTGAATCCTGACAAGACAGAAGTACTGCTTTTGGGGGACAGGGAGCGGGTTGGTGTGGGGGATTCCCTGGTCTTGAATGGGGTAACTGTGCCCCTGAAAGACCAGGTGCGCAGCCTAGGAGTCATTTTGGACTCACAGCTGTCCATAGAAGCGCAGGTTAACTCTGTGTCCAGGGCAGCTGTCTACCAGCTCCACCTGGTACGCAGGCCCTACCTGCCCGCGAACTGTCTCGCCAGAGTGGTGCATGCTCTAGTTATCTCACGCTTGGACTACTGCAATGCGCTCTACGTGGGGCTACCTTTGAAGGTGACCCGGAAACTGCAATTAATCCAGAATGTGGCAGCTAGACTGGTGACTGGGAGTGGCCGCCGGGACCACATAACACCGGTTCTGAGAGATCTGCATTGGCTCCCAGCACGTTTCCGAGCACGATTCAAAGTGTTGGTGCTGACCTTTAAAGCCCTAAACGGCCTCGGTCCTGTATACCTGAAGGAGCGTCTCCACCCCCATCGTTCAGCCCGGACACTGAGGTCCAGCACCGAGGGCCTTCTGGTGGTTCCCTCAGTGCGAGAAGTGAGGCTACAGGGAACCAGACAGAGGGCCTTCTCGGTAGTGGCGCCCGCCCTGTGGAACGCCCTCCCATCAGATGTCAAAGAGATAAATAATTACCTGACATTCAGAAGACATCTTAAGGCAGCCCTGTTCAGGGAAGTTTTTAATATGTAACGCTGTACTGTTTTTAACACTGATTGGGAGCCGCCCAGAGTGGCTGGGGAAACTCAGCCAGATGGGCGGGGTACAAATAATAAATTATTATTATTATTATTATTATTATTATTATTATTATTATTATTATTATTATTATTAAACCTGGCACCTTCTGCATGCAGAGCAGAAGCTCTGTCACTGAACTGCAGCCCAGTAGACACTTTTGAACAGCAGCCCTCCTTGTAATATTTGGAAGGGAGTTCAGATGGACCCCGTCTCGTGATAAAACCACATCAAGATGATAGGGTGATGCAGCCTAACATTACTGTTCACTTGCCATACACACCACACATTAAAAGCACATTTCCCCCAAAGAATCCTGGGAACTGTAGTTTGTGAAGGGTGCTGGGAATTGTAGCTCTGTGGTGGGTGAACTACAATTCGCTTTGTATGTATTGTGTGTACACAGCCTTTGTTGATTAGGTACAGTGGCTGGAATCTGGCTAATCAGGGACAAAGTCTGTAAGCAAAAGTAAAATTTCTTAACCTGCAGCCAGGTTACCTTTCCCCATCTGACATGAGGACTAAAATAAACATTTGAACAGATGTTAAAACAAAAACAAAAATCAGGTTACTAAAGGAAACAGTATATAAAATGCTGCTTCATATTGGCACAGGACAACCTTGTTTTTTAAAAAAGCATTCTGTTTTCACCTGAATTCTCCAAATTACAACACAGGCAATGGGTTTCATCGGAGGAGAGGTATGAATTTTGCAGTTCATCTGTGAAATGCTAGGAATGTTGGAAGCTGCTTTATACTGAGCTAGACCATTGGTCCATAGGACTTAGTATTGTCTACACTGACTGGCAGCATATCTGTGGGATTTCAGGCAGGGTTTTCTTGCCAGCCTTAACTGGGGATGCTATGAATCAGACCTGGAAACTTCTGTCTGGAAAGTGAATATGCTACCAACTCTCTCCCCCCCCCCCCCATATTAGCACGTTTACAGATAGAGTTTCCCCAAGGGCAGTAGAGGGTTGTTTTGTCAGTTGCTTCAACACCTGTGCTCTTCAATGATTATCCATTCACAGTTCCTGATAGCAAGAGTATAGGAACAAATGGGAAAGCAAAATATGAAGATCTTTTAATAAAAGGCAGTACTGTACAGAATCGAGTACATTCACAGGTAGAGCAGATTAGACTATATACTATATATAGCCAGCTGTCCTTTCCTTCCCAGTTTCTCTGTTTATTGGTTTGTTTTCCATCCACCAGTTTCCTAAATCAAAAGCTGGAGGGAGTATCTGGATATCAGTGAATGGCTTAGGATGATTTATTTTTTAATCCACAATATGTAGCCTTGTGAATGAAAATCGGGATGATCTCTGACTTCAGCCTAGGTATTTCTAACCATCGCAAGATTTGCTTTATATGTTTTAATGTAATGAAGACATGTCATGATACTGTCCACAGCAATAGTTCTTGTTTTCTCCATGAACTGTGTTAATTCTGTAAGTTTGTGTTTCCGAAACTTCTAATCGTGGGGTACAGCGTTTTGTTTTTAAAACTGAAGGCCCACTTCATTCTTGCAAAAGGTGTGTGTTTTCTTAATTCATCCATGTGGACTCTCTTCCTTGGGGAGAGTTTATATTGTCCCTGGCATCTCCCTTTCAAGGCCTCAAGACTGGGATTAGTTCTTTCCAGACAATGGGGATACTTCTGACCTTTCCCCCCAAGGCACCCCACTTTCACCCATCTCATAGCACAAAGTGTGCCCCAGGCGTACAGTTTGGGAATCACTACTGTCTTTCGTTGGTGAATGTTGAAAAGCTGTTTGCTCAGACACCAGTTATTTCCATGGAAAAATGAAGATTCCTGATTGTATGACTTCCTTCAAAATGAAGGGCATTGCCTAGTTATTAAGAGGAAATAAAATATTTATAATATCTTTTACATGTTTTCCTGCTGAGCTTTCTTTCCCCGCGTTCCTTACCCTTCCTTTTAAACCTAAAACTCTGAAATCGCCGTGATTTCTCTTTTCGATGTTGACGTGCAGAACAGTTGGGGGATTAGAGGGACTATTGCAGTTCCCCCAAAGGAACATAAGAAGCTGCCGGATGCAGAGATGGACTATCAATCCATCTTGCTTGGTACGGCCTATGAGGAATCTTCAGCCTGTGGACTGGATGCATCCTGCCAGACTTCTCCGCTTGACCTACAGGACAATCCTCAGGCCATATCCCCCCTCTGGCCTGCTTTAAACCCCTTGGTATTTTTTATTTTTTGCTGGAATGTATCCTTCCCCTGACATGACATTTCTGGCTTTTTCTGGACTGTGGGAAGAGTAGAAAACTCTGGCTCTTGCGTGGCTGCAGCGGCGTAGCGTAATATGGCAAGTAATATGGCAAGTAATATGCGCCCCCTAACCCGGGGCAAGGCAAGTAATTTGCACCCCCTAACCCGGGGCAAGGCAAGTAATTTGCGCCCCCTAACCCCTAACCTGCCGCCGCTGCCAGCTTCTTCTTGCTGCTGCCTGGTCTGGTCTGGTGTGGTTCTCTCCCGCGCTCAGCGCTGCGCTGGGCGGCCGCTGCACTGTCCCTCCCCCAGGTAGTCCCTCGCTCTCTCTCTGCACCGCACGCCTGGCACCCACCCCCTCCACAGTGGGCGGCGACCCAGCGGCTTGGATCGGATTCGCACAGCCAGCACTGCAGTGAGAGAGAGTGAGTGAGCCAGGTAGGGGCAGAGAGCTGCGAGTGTGAGCGCACCCCCCCCCAGATGTTGCGCCCGGTGCGGCCAGCCCCCCCTGCACCCCACGCTGCGCCACTGCGTGGCTGGAATGTAGTGTTTAGTTCAAAGGTATCACACATAGCATTAGGACATCCCCATTTCCATCAGAGAAATGTTGCAAGGTGTGAAATAAAGGTCAAGGTAAAGGGACCCCTGACCATTAGGTCCAGTCGCAGACGACTCTGGGGTTGCGACACTCATCTCGCTTTATTGGCCGAGGGAGCCAGAGCAGGGCATGGAAACGCTGTTTACCTTCCCGCCGGAGCGGTATCTATTTATCTACTTGCACTTTGACGTGCTTTTGAACTGCTAGGTTGGCAGGAGCAGGGACTGAGCAACAGGAGCTCACCCTGTCGTGGGGATTCGAACCGCTGACCTTCTGATCGGCAAGCCCTAGGCTCTGTGGTTTAGACCACAGCGCCACCCCTAGGTGTGAAATAGGACGTCCCTATTTCCATCAGACAAATGTTAGAAGGTATGCTTTTTCAGTTCCCATAGTGCTGCCCACAAAAGAAAATCCTACTGGATCAGGCTCAACAGCCAATCAAGTCTAGTCCATCCTCTTCTCCTCGTGGCCATCCAGGTGCTGGTGGGAATCCTGCAAGCAAGACCCAAGCACAAGAGCATCTCCCAATGCTGTCAGCCACCAGTAGCCATCTCCTCCATGTCTCCACCAGTGTGGTGTAGTGGTTAAGAGCGGTAGTCTCGTAATTTGGGGAACCGGGTTCGCGTCTCCGCTCCTCCACATGCAGCTGCTGGGTGACCTTGGGCCAGTCACACTTCTCTGAAGTCTCTCAGCCCCACTCACCTCACAGGGTGTTTGTTGTGGGGGAGGAAGGGAAAGGAGAATGTTAGCCGCTTTGAGACTCCTTCAAGGGAGTGAAAGGCGGGATATCAAATCCAAACTCTTCTTCTTCTTCTTTATTTTTCCTCTTAAAGCTATCTAGGTTGGTGGCTACAACTTCATGTACTACATGAAGACGTACTTTCTTTTCTGTCCCAAATCTTGCAGTGCCGTGGTACCTCAATCTACAAACGCCTCAGGTTACAAACGCTTCAGGTTACAAATTCCGCTGACCTGAAAGAGTTACCTCGGGTTGAGAACTTTGCCCCAGGATGAGAACGGAAATCATGCTCCGGCGGCACAGCGGCAGCCAGAAGTCCCATTAGCGAAAGCACGCCTCTAGTTAAGAACAGTTTCAGGTTAAGAACGGACCTGCGGACCGAATTAAGTTCATAACTAGAGGTACCACTGTATTCAACATCATTGGCTGCCCATGAGCTGTAAGTGTTATGAGAGAGGGAGAAAAAATTATCTCTATCCACTCTCTATGCTATGCGTTGTGTTTTAAACTTTTTTTCATGTGGCTTCTTGCTCGCATTTTTCTCTGAATTAAAAAATCCCAAACACTGCAACCTTTATTTATTGCAGAGTCGCTCCATCCCCTTGATCATTTTGGTGGATGTTTTCTGCACTTCCCCCAACTCTACAATATCCTTTTTGGAATTAATGCCACCAAAACTATGCACAAAGTTCCAAATGTGGTTGCACCATAGATTTGTATCATGGCATTATGACATATTCCGTCTTATTTTCAATGGCTTTCCTAATGAGCCCTAGGATGGAGTTTGCCTATTTTTCCCCAGCTGCTCCACCTAGAGTTGACATCTTCACTGAGCTATCTACAACAACCCCGAAGTCTCATTCCTGGTCAGTCACTGCCAGTTCAGACCCCATGAACGTGTACGTGAAATTAAGATTTTGTTATTCTCATTATTATTTGCCTTGAGATGCAGCAGTTTATGCTTGTTTACGCTGAACTGCATTTGCCACTTTCAATCCACTCAGTTTGGAGAGGTCCTTTTGGAGCTCTTCACAATTCCTTTTTGTGTTTTAACAACCCTGAACAATTTAGTATCATCGGCAAACATGGCCACTTCAGGGAAAGCAGCCTCTGGGCTATAAAAGGTCCGCTGCCCTGGGTCTTAATTGATTGGGAGCTGGTTTCCAGGATTTCAGGTGAGTGTCCTTTCCCAACTTGATCTGGAGATGCTGTGCATTGAGACTGGAACTTTCTGCAGATAAAGCCCATACCCTTTCCCCAAGTTGTGACCCTTCCAGTTGTGACTGTGGAACCTGGTGTTGTAAACCAAAATCTGCCCTTTTTCCCTTATGGAGTATCCAAGAGCCCATATAGAGTCCTTATGTAGGTTCCCTATCGGTAGGAGAAAATAACAGAAGCCAACCAGAGAATATTGAGAAGCAAAGCAGCTAGTAAGCCTGATCTTTATTAGAACTGTTGCAACAGGGTGCTCCCCCCACACGCAGGAAAGGAGGAGGACCCAGAACAAAGGTATGCCTGCCCTTATATAGAAATTTTAAATTCCCTGCCCTGGAGCTCTAGACCACCCCTCCATACATCATACATACATCACAGAAGGGGTGTAACCCAAGACCACCACCCCAATACATCATACGTACATCACAGAAAAGGTGGTCTACAGCAGAAATCTGAGTGCGTTGTTTATCTCGTCTGACAGGTTACCTTTTAATGCTCACTTGATTGGATACCCTGGGGAGCCTGGCCAGTCTTTTGTAATGATAAATACTTAGTTTCTGAGCCAGGTCACTTTCTCACCCTATTCAAACACAGACAGACATACCCTTAAGACAGGATTTGTGAAGGAAATGACAATGGGGAGGCTTTTCCATTTTCCTTTGACCTTGCAGAGAAAACATTTGGTCAGTTTAGGAATCAAAAATGGTTTCAGGTCGGTCTTCCTGTGCTGATCTATGTACATGCTTGGTTGGTACGTTTATGAACATTTATTATATATCTAAGACTGCTGATCTATGTGTGTGCTTGGTTGGTACATTTATGAACATTTATATATCTAAGACTTTAAAATTCTTATCACACTGGTAAGATGAAGGGTGAGCTAAAAAATGACTTTAAGCTGTCTGTTCACAGTCTGCCTGTCCTCTATTTAAACCTTTTGTGGGATTGTCCATATAAGATGACACCAAACTGGGAGGGGTGGCTAACACCCCAGAGGACAGGGTCACACTTCAAAATGACCTTGACAGATTAGAGAACTGGGCCAAAATAAACAAGATGAAATTTAACAGGGAGAAATGTAAAGTATTGCACTTGGGCAAAAAAAATGAGAGGCACAAATACATGATGGGTGACACCTGGCTTGAGAGCAGTACATGTGAAAAGGATCTAGGAGTCTTGGTTGACCACAAACTTGACATGAGCCAACAGTGTGACGCGGCAGCTAAAAAAGCCAATGCAATTCTGGGCTGCATCAATAGGAGTATAGCATCTAGATCAAGGGAAGTAATAGTGCCACTGTATTCTGCTCTGGTCAGACCTCACCTGGAGTACTGTGTCCAGTTCTGGGCACCACAGTTCAAGAAGGACACTGACAAACTGGAACGTGTCCAGAGGAGGGCAACCAAAATGGTCAAAGGCCTGGAAACGATGCCTTATGAGGAACGGCCAAGGGAGCTGGGCATGTTTAGCCTGGAGAAGAGGAGGTTAAGGGGTGATATGATAGCCATGTTCAAATATATAAAAGGATGTCACATAGAGGAGGGAGAAAGGTTGTTTTCTGCTGCTCCAGAGAAGCAGACACGGAGCAATGGATCCAAACTACAAGAAAGAAGATTCCACCTAAACATTAGGAAGAACTTCCTGACAGTAAGAGCTGTTTGACAGTGGAATTTGCTGCCAAGGAGTGTGGTGGAGTCTCCTACTTTGGAGGTCTTTAAGCAGAGGCTTGACAACCATATGTCAGGAGTGCTCTTTTGGTGTTTCCTGCTTGGCAGGGGGTTGGACTCGATGGCCCTTGTGGTCTCTTCCAACTCTAGGATTCTATGATTCTAAGTCTTCCTAGTACATTTCTGAGTGTTGGTTCAAAGTGTTGCTGCTGACCTTTAAAGCCGGCCTAAACGGCCTCAGCCTAGTATACCTGAAGGAGAGTCTCCACTCCATCATTCTGCCCAGACACTGAGGTCTACTTCTGAGGGCCTTCTGCTGTCAGAAGTGAGAAGTGAGGTTACAAGGAACCAGGCAAAGGGTCTTCACGGCAGTGGCACCCACCTTGGGGAAGATCCTTTCATCAGATGTCAAGGAGATAAAGAACTATACAACTTTTAGAAGACATCTGAAGGCAGCCCTGTATAGGGAATTTTTTTTAATGTTGGATGTTTTATTATGCTTTTATATTTGTTGGAAGTGGCTGGGGCAACTCTGTCAGATGACCGGAGTACAAATAATAAATACATTATTAATATTATTGTAAATCCTCAGGCAAAGGCAATAGCTCAATATTCAGGTGCAGAATAATGACTGGGGGCAGCATTGAAAGAAAAGAAACACTTGTTGGATGTGAAATAACTCTCCCCCCCCCCCACAAACACTAGCGTGGAAAAAGACTCAAGGCATTTAAAACAAAGAAGCACAGATTTTATTCTCAAGATATACAGTACTTTGTGTTTGTTTGTGTAGTGAAGAGTTTTTCCCCCCAGCACTGCTAGCTCTTTCAGTGAAGCCAACGTTTCAAATGTGTCACATAAGTGAGCTGCATCCGGACCCAACCCTCAAGTCCAGTGGAGCAGGGGCTGAAAGGAAGGTCAGTCATTTTAATCTGTTTTGCTCTTTGTGCTCCCTGATGGACAGCCAAGGATGGGCAGAAAGAGGTGAGCAGTGCTCTCACTATTTGTCAACTGTAGTTATTTATATACATTTTTTTAAAAAAAACCACACCACTTTATTCCAAAACCGAAAAAGAATTAAAAACATCAAATTCAAATCCATATTCGTTTTGTAACATAAGCCTATTACATAGTTGACTAGCTTAAAATACAGTGCTGCCCCGCAAGACGAATGCCTCGCAAGACGGAAAACTCGCTAGACTAAAGAGTTTTCCGTTTTGGAGGTGCTTCGCAAAACGAATTTCCTGTGGGCTTGCTTCGCAAGACGACAATGTCTTGCGAGTTCCTGCTGGGTTTTTTTCCTCCTCCCCCCCTTTTTCTAAGCCGCTAAGCCACTTATCAGCTGATCCGATCAGCAGATAAGCCGCTAAAAGCCGCTAATAGCGCTAATCCGCTAATCCGTCAATGGGCTTTCTTCGCAAGACGAAAAAACCGCTAGACGAAGAGAATCACAGAATGGATTCTTTTCGTCTTGCGAGGCACCACTGTATACCTAATTGCTATAGACTTCCCTTTGCTATATATAAATGCAACACATTTAGAAATATTATATTAGAAATTTTTATAAATTCCTCTATACCCCCCTCTCCCCTTCACCCGTGTGTGATCTCAATATTTTTTACTTCTTCCATCTTGTTGTGTTGTTGTAGTTTAAGAATTATTCAATTGATTCTTTCCTTGCTTACCCCTGCATGTTTTACATATTATCTATTAATATTCCAGTTCCGGAACCATATTTTTTCATGTATTCCTTCACTCCATCCATTATTTATATATAATTTTATATCCCACCCACCTTCCCAAAGGATCCCAGGGTGTTAAACAACAAGGTATAAAGCAATAAAACATATCTAAAGTGATTCCAATCCAGATGCACACTGGGCTGAAAAGCTCTTGTTTCAAAGGTTTTCTAAAATGGGAAGGTCTTCAGCAGGTGGTGAAAAGACAATAGAGCTGTTATGTACTGAGCTGAATCTTAGAACAATAGGATCCAGAATGCAGCAGTCTGATTGGTCCACAGGAGCCACCCAATCCAGCTCCACATGGAAGTGAATCAGCAACCTGATTGGCCTGCAGGAGCAGCCAATCAGACTCCTGGAATAAGTGAATCAGCAACCTGATTGGCCTGCAGGAGCAGCCAATCAGGCTTCTGGAGGAAGTGAATCTGCAACCTGATTGGCCTACAGGAGCAGCCTGGAATTAGCCAATCACGTGGGACCAATGTGTAAATAATGTATATATAGCTAAACGTTTTGGGGAAAGAGTCATTCATTGCTACTACGAGCTGAATAAAGAGCATGAAATTCACACTCGACTCCAAGTATATTTCAGAGGCCGTGTCTGTCTCATATTCGAGGGGTGGGAATTCCAAAGTATAGGTGCCACAACACAAAGGGCCCGATTCTTAAATTCTTAAATGGGCCTCATAAGATGGTATGATAAGAGGTCCTCACCTGCACAGTGCAATGATCAATTGGGTATATAAGGTGTGAGATGATTTTTCAGGCTTCCAGGTCCCAAACTTCATTGGACGCTATATACCAAAACGAGCATCTTGAACTTAGCCCAGTAGCTACTTGGCCGCTCCCCCTGTCTTGCCATTTCTCCCAACTTTTTCAGCTCCAGAAACTGAGGAACCAAGGAAGCAGAGCTGTACAGAGTCAGACCAAAGACGGATCTAGGGGAGCGCAACTGGTATGGTCGCACCGGATGTGGAGCTTCTGGGGGACTGCACCACAACTATGACATCCAACAGAAGGTGGGGAGGGGGTTTGTTGGATTTTGGTGTTGCACAGGCTGCCACTGAAATTTGAGGTGCCCAAAGGTCTGCCACCGGTCAGGCCATTGACTAAGATGGGTGGGGCCCCTAACATCTGGTGGCTACCAGGTTAGGTAAGGGCTGCTCTACACCACCTGGCAGTGATGCTCTAGGGTAGGGATGGCTAACTTGCGACCCTCCCATCATCCCTGTCCATTAGCCCTGCTGGCTGGGGCTGATGGGAATTGGAGTCCACCCACACCTGCAGATCCACAAGCTAGAGACAACCGTACTCAAGAATGTTTGAGTCTTTCTTAGTCTTAGCTCTGCCACTGAGCTACTTCCCTGTCTTCATCAAATAAAGATTGATGCAATGCATATAAACTGCCGTGATATATATATGCATAAAGTAATCTGGCATGAAGATTATTTCATTTAGTAATGCCTCCCCCCCCACCCCCCAAAAAAAATTCCTGATCTACAATAAAAAGTGTGGGTTGTCTTGACTTTCAACAAAACAGCCCATTCAAATGCAAGCATTGAAACTAAGAACAATACACTTTGCATCATATCATATTGTATCATATCATTATTATTATTTTCCCCACCCTTCACCCTAAGGTCCCAGTACATGTTGCAGCATTAAAGCACAATAATAAAAACAATTTAGGGTTAGAATTAGATAATGATGTGCATGGGGGGGGGGAATGTGAAAGGAAAGACCATCTGTTTCCCGAAGAGATAAAGAATTGCTAACTGCAAAATCTCATCACCTTCAATATTATCACTGGGTTTCTTGATTCCTGAGCAGGGTCATTTCCCAGAAAGAAAAAACAGAGTGTAGTAGAATGCACGAGATGTTATTAATATTATTATCTATGCCCCATCAGCCATTTTCAAGCGTGAGTACCACGAAAACAAACGGAAAACTCTGCAAAAGCACAGGTTGCTCCTCACCACTCTTGTCCCTTTCAATGGGGCTTGTGTCAGAGAATAATAATAATAATAATAATAATAATAATAATAATAATAATTTATTATTTGTACCCCGCCCATCTGGTTGGGTTTCCCCAGCCACTCTGGGAGGCTTCCAACAAAGATTAAAAATACATTAAAGTGGTTTTCCGGTCCATAAACAGGCGGATAAGTGTTCATAAGCAAGGTATGGGATGGTTGGTTGTGCCTTTCACATCCGCCTTGAATTCATGAGGTCCTCTAGGCTGGTCTTCCCTGTTCCACTCTGCACCCAATTCAAATGCCACCCCTTCTACCTTCCTCCATCCTCTGGGTGGGAAAAATGTCCTTCATGCACTTTCATCCACCTTCCCTCTGTATTTTTGTTGGTAGCCGCCCAGAGTGGCTGGGGCAACCCAGTCAGATGGGTGGGACATAAGAAATCTATTATTATTATTATTATTATTATTATTATTATTATTATTATTGCATATAATATAAAAGAAATAAACAACTACAGTGGTACCTCTGGTTGCGAATGGGATCCATTCTGGAGGCCCGTTCGCAACATGAAAGGAATGCAACCTGCAGCGGCGAGTCTGCGCATGCACGGGTTGTGATTCGCCGCTTCTACACATGGGTGTGGCATCATTTTGCGTGTCTGCGCATGCGCGAGCGACGAAACCCCAAAGTTACCCTTTCTGGTACTTCTGGGTCGCCACGGGACGTAACCTGAAAGAACATAACATGAAGCGGATGTAACATGAGGTATGACTATATCTGACTTTTAGAAGACATCTGAAGACAACCCTGTATCGGGAAATTTTTTATGTCTGGTGTTTTACAATTTTTTATACATGCTGTAAGACACCCAGAATGGCTGAGGAAACCCAGTCAGATGAGCAGGGTATAAACAATAAAACTATTATTTATAAAATTATTATTAGTATTATTATTAGATGTCACATAGTCCTACTTCAACCATGGAGGGGAAACACAATCATAATGTACACATAGAATTTGTTCTTCCTAAGCATCAAAGCTTTCATTTTTCTTTTTTGAAGTAAGCTATACAATTGCAAAAGAAAAGTGGGTGGGTGCCAAAATTTCAGAAGCGCAGGTGGGTGGCTGTCAAGTGGTTCAGGGTAGCAGCGGTTCAGTGCCTCACTCATTCTTGTGACTTGCACATGATAAATGATGCAAAGACAGTAGAAATGTGCGCACAAAATGAGGCAACGCCGCGCAAATCGACTCCATTTGCACAGCGCATACCGGTTCCAGAATTCAGCAGCCCTTACTTTTTTCTTTTTTTCCCAAAATAACTTTTATTTAAAAAAAGACCAGAACCTTTTCTTTTGGAAATTATAGGGACAGAACTACCTAAACTGTATAGAAATTTATTCATGTATGCTACTACATCAGCAAGAATGCTACTTGCCCCAAAGTGGGAAGAAGCAGAAGTCCCAGCAAAGGAAGAATGGATACAAAAACTTATGGAATATGCAGAAATGGCAAAACTTACTGAAATAATAAGAAATCAAGATAACAAAATTTTTTTTGAGGCATTAGGGGGAGAAGAAAAGAAAAAAGAAAAAAGAAAGGGGGGTGGAGAGAGGGAGGATGGATAGGGGTGGGGTCGGGTGGCGGTGTTTCTATTATGTTTAATGAAACTGACACGGGGACAAACAGAAGAAGACGCCTTCATCCCGGTATGGCTCCCCTTTATCACATACACAGCCCAACAGGACAGTGACAATAATCCACCAACAGCATACAAATCAATATGGCTAACCTGATCCAAAACACCCACCCACCCCACTCACACACGACAACAAAGATCACCATAGCCAATCACAAGCAAACAATCACACCCTAGGCCAACCCCAACCTCTCTCACCACCAAAGGAACACAAGTGAACAACACAAGCAACGCTGACACCAAGCCCTTCCTTGATGCCGAAACTGGATTGCCAGAGAGTGGATTTGGCTCTTACCGTAGTTAGAGGGGCTTAGCAGAAAATCCTTTTACTGAGCTGAGTGCTCCTTCTGTAAGGGGGAAAAACCCATTTGATCGTCTGATGAGTTATGATATGTTCACAGACATCCTCCTCCTGGCGTCCTCTTCAAAGCTTACCCCTCCCCTGCTCCTTGCGAATATTATCTTGCCCATTCCTCACATACCAAGGTGGGCTGGCCGTGTGGGAGAGGAAAGGTTATCCACACATCGCTTTTGTGACTGGCTCCATTGTGCGGAGAGAGGCTGTGGAGCCAGATAAGTCAGAAACCGGCGTGCTGTCATGACTTGGAAGCTTGCCACCTGAGGGAGATACTGCTGACCCGACAACCTTATCTCATGCCATGCAGTTCCTGCGAGAATGAAAGAGGACCAAAGCCGCTCGCAGGTCTGGCTGGCTTGGTTTCAGGTAACAAAGTGACCAGGCCTTCCTTTGAAACAGGAGATGTGGGGCCTCCCCTGAACCTTCCGATAGGAAGAGAATCCATTTGCCAGGCGTTTCCAACCTGTTTGCATAGATGAGATGCCATTCTTACAATTAGCGATTGCACGAATGATTTTTTAAAAAAGGAATATTAAACAAAAACCAGGTTTAGGAGCCCAGTCTGGATCAGGATGTCGCAAGGAGAAATAAAGGAGATTTAATCCTCTGAAAGTGGGATGTGAGTGGTGCTGTGGGTTAAACCACAGAGCCTAGGACTTGCCAATCAGAGGGTCGGCGGTTCGAATCCCCGCGACGGGGTGAGCTCCCGTTGATCGGTCCCAGCTCCTGCCAACCTAGCAGTTCAAAAGCACAAAAGTGCAAGTAGATAAATAGGTACTGCTCCAGCGGGAACGTAAACGGCGTTTCCGTGCACTGCTGTGGTTCACCAGAAGCGGCTTAGTCATGCTGGCCACATGACCCGGAAGCTGTACGCCAGCTCCCTCAGCCAATAAAGCGAGATGAGCGTTGCAACCCCAGAGTCGGCTATGACTGGACCTAATGGTCAGGGGTCCCTTTACCTTTAATCCTCTGAAAGTCAGTGTCGTAGCAGCTGAAGCAGGGTTTCCCAAACTTGAGTCTCCCTCTGATTTTGGACTATAACTCCCATCATTCCTAGCTATCAGGACCAGGGGGTCAGGAATGGTGGGAATTGTAGTCCAACAATAGCTGGAGACCCAAGTTTGGGGAACCCTGGGTTAGAATGCTCGAATAGGTCCACAGGGGTCAGCAAACCTTTTCAGCAGGGGGCTGGTCCACTGTCCCTCAGACCTTGTGGGGGGCTGGACTATATTTTGAAAGAAAATAATGAACAAATTCCTATGCCCCACAAATAACCCAGAGATGCATTTTAAATAAAAGCACACATTCTACTCATGTAAAAACATGCTGATTCCTGGACCGTCTGTGGGCTGGATTTAGAAGGTGACCGGGCCGGATCCGGCCCTCGGGCCTTAGTTTGCCTACACATGGAATAGGACCTGCGAGACCAGGGTTCAAATCCCCACTCAGCCATGAAGTTTACTGCATGACCTTAGGCCAGTGACTGACTCTCAAGTGAAGCTACCTCACAGGGTTGTTGTGAGAATTAAATGAGGAGAAGGAGATCCATGTACAGTGGTACCTTGGTTCCCAAACTTAATCCGTTCTGGAAGTCTGTTCCAAAACCAAAGCTTCTAAAACCAAGTCCCATCGAAAGTAATGCAAAATGGATTGCAGCAATTTAACATGAATTTTGCTGTCTAACAAGACCATTGATCCATAAAATGAAAGCAATAATCAATGTACTGTACTATAAAATAAATAAGACAGTATTGTAGATGATAAAAATTAAAATAATATTATTTTTTTCTTACATGCAGTGATGATGGTCCTTGTTTGGATGTGGGGCTTTTATCCATTTCTGTAGTCACACAACCAATCCATCAGTAGCTGAACTGGGTTCCACACAGTCACAAAAACAAGTCACAAAAATGAAGTCACAAACCACAGTCACAAGTCAGTCCCATAAAACGAAGAACAAGTCACAGTCACAAAAACTAAAAAGCCAAACAAAGAAAAACGCCAAAAAAAGCAAAAATGAAAGCTCCAGATATCACCTCTGTGTTGTGTGGGTGCTCGGAACTCAACAGCTGACAGACTCAACAGGAAGCCTCTGATTAGCAGCGGGGGGCTCAATTTACAAACGGATCACACTCAACAGAAAACAGAACACGTTCAGCTTCCAAGGCAAAGTTCATAAGCCGGAACACCTACTTCTGGATTTACAGCGTTCTATTTCCAAGTTGTTCATAAACTAAGCTGTTCTAAAACCAAGGTACCACTGTACACTGCATTGAGATTCTTGGAGGAAATGGTAAACATAAAAAAATATAAGTGTAACATGCATAAATAAATATAAATATAAATAATAAACACTTTCATCACTGATGAAGATCAGGAATAGTTCCCCAACCCACACTCCTGTGCCTGTGATTTGCATGGGGGGGGGGAGAGCTCCCATTGGCACCAATGGGAGTTTTCCTTTCAATGCAAGTAGCCAAGGGGAGGGGGTCCAGTCCAGACTGAGACTATGATGGGGGGGGGATAGGTTGATGCACCATAACCCCCATCCACCAGGTTTCAAATTCAGATCAGTCCACATGCACACACCCCTTTTTTACTTGCATGAATGGCTTTTTGAAAAAAAGTCATTATCAGTGGAATGAATGGCATTTCCTGTACTTTGCCCAAAGAGGTACCAACGAAATGAACTCTAGCCGAGTTTCATAGTCCCTGTTTGCTCGATGCCATTGAAGGATTGCTAGGCTAGCTGTTGCTTTGATAAAATGAGCAAAGATTTCCCAAGCAACTTCCTGGGAACTCTGCCCTCTTTTATCATTTGCTTAGGCTAAGCCGCGGAACGGAAGGGAGGAGGGATTTGCAGTGGCATAGCGTGGGTTGTCAGCACCCGGGGCAGGGCAAGTAATTTGCGCCCCCTAACCCGTGGATTTGCGCCCCCTAACCCTAACCCCCAGATGTTGCACCCGCTGCGGCCGGCCCCCCCTGCACCCCCCACGCTACGCCACTGGGGATTTGGATTGAGGCTGCCACTTCCTGCACCTGATCGTGTAGAGAGCTCTGCCCACATTCAGGCAAATGTGCACAGAAGCCGAATGCAGCCTTCCCTCACATAACACAGGGAAGTTTGGGCACTAGGGGGCAGGTCATGCACATGGACAGTGGAGCTTGCATGTGTCCCCCTGCTTCTACATACACCTGAACACACCTTGGATGTGTTTATCCCTCCCACCAGATGCATGCAAACATAGGAAGAAGAATGCAAATTGTTATGGGTTGAATAGGATCCAAAAGGCAGCAGTCTGATTGGTCCTAGAACAATAGGATTCAGAAGGCAGCAGTCTGATTGGTCCACAGGAGCCACCCAATCCAGCTCCAGGTGGAAGTGAATCCACAACCTGATTGGCCTACAGGAAAATCACGGAATTAGCCAATCACGTGAGGCCCATTGTGTAAATAATGTATATAAAGTTTCTGGGGAAACTTCCATTCCTCCTCGCCACCATGAGCTGAATAAAGAGCATGAAATCCACTCTCGACTCTGAGTATATTTCACAAATGCAGCTGTTAACCATTTCCTCCCGTTAGGTTGAGAATGAAGATTGCTCCCCCGGAGCTGCTATTTGCCTTGGGAGGGAAGCTGGTCCCCAAAGTGGCTCTGAAAAACATCCTACATTATGAAGTGCCGGGTCAAGCATTTCGACTTTGCATTCAGTGAATGACAGTAGGACAGGCAAGTCTTTAATTTTTAAAACTTTGGCTGATGGACTACATGGAACTGGCGGAAATGACTGGCAGAATCCGAGACCAGGGAGAAGAGTCGGTGGAAGAAGATTGGAAAAAATTTAAAGACTATTTACAGAAACACTGTAAAATTAATGAATGTTAGAAGGATGCTGGAATGAAGTTATATGGCTTTAGCAGAAATGTTATAAAGAATTAAGTAAAAATAGACTGTTAATGGGCTAAAGGGGGAAAAAAATAAGGTCAGATTGTGTTAAGATAAATTATGGGACAAAAACTGAGAAAGATGGAAAGGATTTGCTGAAATAGCTAATTGAACTAGAATACAAAAAAGGGAGGTGTGAGGAGGTCGTCGAAACAAGTAAATGAAAGATAAGATATGGAAATATTGGATGCGTTCTTAATTGTTTCTGTTTTTGTTTTTGTTTTGTTAAGATAAGTAGTGTTTTCTGTTTTATATGTATTGTATTGTATTGTATTGTATTGTATTGTATTGTATTGTATTGTATTGCTTTGTTTAACTTTTTTCTCTTTTCTGTAATTTCTAAACTCTTAATAAACATTATTTTTTAAAAAAAAATTTTAAAAAAACTTTGAAATTACCTTTCCTCCTCTAAAAACTATGTGCGTGTTATGGTCGGGTGCGTGTTATAGAGCGAAAAATACGGTAGCTAATGTTCAGTGCGGTTTCCTTCTCTCTCCCATTGGCTGCAGACAAATGCTGGAGGAAGTGGGAGCTGTGATGCATCCAGGAACAGGAAACAACAAAACTGAATGACAGGAGTGCTCAGAAACCCAGGGGCCACGGCCGTCTGCCAGACCCCTCCAGCCTTCTTGTTTGCAACCATTCTGCAAAACTTGCAAACTGTTTTTCATTAAGATGTGGCATACCTTGGGTTTCTCTCCTGTACATTTTCAACATGCAGCATGAAGACAGAAATCAAAGCTGTTCTCTCTTTTGAAAGAAAAGGCTGCCCCCTCCTCACCTGGCTTCATTGCTAAGGCAGTCTGCGTTGGCATCCTGACTTGGCATGCGCCACAGCTGTGCCGCGCTGGTCCAAACCGCTTGGACCAGTTCACTGGATCCAGCTGAGGAGGTGCAGTCAATGATATCACTGGAAAGAAATGCTGTCAGGTGAGCTGCAATCCAATGGAAAAACAGGAGGTATGTTTTTTAAACAAACTGTTCGGAGTGGTTGAGAAGAAGTAGGGGAAATGGTAATAACTGAGGATAAAAAGACAGCACATATACAATATGAAATATACTCAGAGTAGAGAGTGGATTTCATGCTCTTTATTCAGCTCATAGTGGTGAGGAGGAATGGAAGTTCCCCCACAGTATCTGCTTTATATACATTATTTACACAATGGGCTGCACGTGATTGGCTAATTCCGGAATTCTCCTGTAGGCCAATCAGGTTGTGGATTCACTTCCATCTGAAGCTGGATTGGGTGGCTCCTGCGGACCAATCATACTGCTGCATTTTTCTAGGACCAATCAGACTGCTGCATTCTGAATCCTATTGTTCTAGGACCAATCAGACTGCTGCATTTTGGATCCTATTCAACTCAGTACATAACACAATAGTTGGTAGAATGAAGATTATATGCCACATAGATCTGTATCAGGGGTCAGCAACATTTTCCAGCCGTGGGCCAGTCCACCGTCCATCAGACCATGTGGGGGCCGGACTATTTTTTTTGGGGGGGGGAATGAATTCCTATGCCTCGCAAATACAGTGGTACCTCGGGTTACATATGCTTCAGGTTACAGACTCCGCTAACCCAGAAATAGTACCTCGGGTTAAGAACTTTGCTTCAGGATGAGAACAGAAATCGTGCTCCGGCGGCACAGCGGCAGCAAGAGGCCCCATTAGCTAAAGTGGTGCTTCAGGTTAAGAACAGTTTCAGGTTAAGAATAGACCTCCAGAATGAATAAAGCACACATTCTACTCATGTAAAAACGCCAGGCAGGCCCCACAAATAACCCAGGAGATCCATTTTAAATGAAAGGACACATTCTACTCACGTAAAAACACGCTGATTCCCGGACCGTCCGCGGGCCGGACTGAGAAGGCGATTGGGCCTTAGGTTGCCTACCCCTGATCTATATATTTAAATTCATATATTGCTCTCCTCCAGGTTTTTTCCGGAGGTCAATGCTCTACCTGACAGTGCATGAGCAGCTCAGACATCAGCAGGAGTCTGGCGCATGAGCTGGTCGGATGCGTGCAAAGCTCAATTGGTCAGAACTGTTAGGTTCCATATAGTAATCCATTTAGAATAAATTCCTCTTCCATCCCTTGTTGCAAAACTCTTTGGATGTCAGATGAGGACACAGCCTCTTGCAGAATATTCATTGTATAAGTGCATACCAAAAGAATATTTAGAGAAGAATTGCTTTCAAAATCAGTGGAAGAGGATTTTGAATAGATTTTTTGGGGGGGTGGGGTGGGGGAGATATTCTTAGCAGGAAGGCAGATTTGGGGCACTGCCCTCCTGTTCAACAGTGGCAGGGTTGTTAAAACACTGTGCATTGTATTCAATGCTAGTTATCTGCACAGGCTAACTTAGGTCCACTGGTCCCATCACCTCCTGGCAAATAGAAGGGGAAGAAATGGAGGCAGTGAGAGATTTTACTTTCTTGGGCTCCATGATCACTGCAGATGGTGACAGCAGTCACGAAATTAAAAGATGACAAACCTAGACAGCATCTTAAAAAGCAGAGACATCACCTTGCCAACAAAGGTCTGTATAGTTAAAGCTATGGTTTTCCCAGTAGTGATGTATGGAAGTGAGAGCTGGACCATAAAGAAGGCTGATTGCTGAAGAATTAATGCTTTTGAATTATGGTGCTGGAGGAGACTCTTGAGAGTTCCGTAGACTGCAAGAAGATCAAACCTATCCATTCTGAAGGAAATCAGCCCTGAGTGCTCACTGGAAGGACAGATCCTGAAGCTGAGGCTCCAATACTTTGGCCACCTCATGAGAAGAGAAGACTCTCTGGAAAAGACCCTGATGTTGGGAAAGATGGAGGGCACAAGGAGAAGGGGATGACGGAGGACAAGATGGTTGGACAGTGTTCTCGAAGCTACCAACTTGAGTTTGACCAGGCTGCGGGAGGCAGTGGAAGACAGGAGTGCCTGGTATGCTCTGGCCCATGGGGTCACGAAGAGTCAGACATGACTAAACGACTAAACAACAACAACAAACTTAGGTCCATTAACTTCAGTGGGTCTGATTAATAGCTGGCTACAAGCCATCAGTTCCTTTCCTGCCTTTGCTGGCCCCAGGGGTTGGGGAATGGTCTCCTGGAGTAACTTCTGAACTTTTAGAATGTAATTATGGAAGTGTCTGGTTCTTCTTTTGCTCTGCTGCATTACTTTGGTGTTACTAGTCAGTTAGTCAGATATGGCTGGTGTTAGTATGACTACCTTGTTTGCTGCGCCCTGAATCCCAAGCTCATCTTTTATAGAGAATGTCAGTTTGTAAAAAACTATTTGAGTTCCACCGAGATTAGAGAAGCCATAAAACAGGATCATTATCATAATCCTGTTGCATTATTGAACACTGAAGTAAGGGCCTAGAGAATATGCAGGCATATTTGTGGAATGACCTTTCCAAAGCAGACCCTGACCTTCCAGATAGCTACGTAGTGAATATTAAACAAGCCCTTAAAAGTTTTAGGGGCTGATGAATTGGCAGCTTGGTCCTCACTACTTCTCTGGGCAGACTGGAACCACCTCTTCTGAACAGAAAGAAAACCAGGGTTGCAATATTTAGTGGACTAATCAGTTGCACAAATTGATTAAAAGCATTTGGATGGATGTGGCAAGCAACCCTATGCACAAACAGCTGGCATAAAGCAAGTCAGATAGCATGAACTGGTTGGATGCAGAGGAACGGTGGAAGGAACCAACTGGGAAGGGAAGAAGCCTCAGAGCCAAGGGATTGGTGGTGGGACAATGATGAGTGGTCACAGAGAGGATCAGGAGAAGACTGGAAGAATGAGGTGTTGGCGGCACTAGCTGGGGATGCCCCAAGGGAACCCCCAGGGGAAGAAGGCTCAGAGCCAGGGGATTCCTGGTGGGACAAAGATGGGTGGTCAGAGGGAAAAGAGGGAGCAGACTGGGAGGAGGAGGAGATGTTGGAAGCGGAAGAGGCAACAGGGTTTAGTGAGCAGGAAGAGGCTGGGGCAGAGAGCAGTCCAGAATCAGAAGCCTCGTGTTCAAGATACAGAGTGGAGGCAGGCTACTGAAGAAGCCAGGGAAGCTCTCCCTCCTGCTGTGACCAACTCCCCTTTTCAATGGTCTCCTAGAACACAGAGAAGAATGAAGAGGGTGGAGCAAAGAGAGACAAAACGAAGGAGCCTTAGGCTGCTTGGGAAAACCCCCAGAGAGGAGGGGACTTGGGAAGGCAGAGACCTTCAGTCCTCACAACTGCCTCATTGGGGCAAGACCTACTGCAGAGCTTTCCAGACCTTTCATGTTGGTGGCACACTTTTTAGACATGCATCATTTCACGAAACAGTCACAGGATAACAGGGCTTCATGAGAATCTGTGGCAGAGAGAAGTCCAGGATCAGGGTCAGAAGCTGAAGTAGGAGAGTGGGATGAAGGGAGGCCAAAAGGCAAAGATAAGTCCAGCTGATGAAGAGTCATGGGTGTCTCCCCCTCCTGCTGCAACAAGCTCTCCACCTGCCTTGTCTTCCGGAACCAGAAGAGGCATGAAAAGAGTGGATGGGAGGTTGGCTGCATGCAGGTGTAGTCTCTGATTCTTGGAAAAAAGCCCTGAGTAAGAAGGACTTTCAGACTCGGCAACTGAGTTTCATGGAGGATGACCACCAGGAATGAACAAAACAAAAAAATTCCTTCCAGTAGCACCTTAAAGACCAACTAAGTTAGTTATTGGTATGAGCTTTCGTGTGCAAGCACACTTCTTCAGATACACTGAAACAGAAGTTGCCAGATCCTTCTATATAGTGAGAAGGTGGGGAGGGGTATTACTCAGAAGGGTGGTGGGAATGGGTGATTGGCAGATAGCTGAGATGAGCCTGTTGACGACTCTTAACGACTGCAATAGGTCTTACAGGAAAAAGCAAGGGGTGAGAAGGTGAGAAATGGCTTTGTCATGTATAATGAGATAAGAATCCAATGTCTTTGTTCAGGCCAGGTCTCTCCATGGTTTTAAGTTTGGTAATGAGTTGTAATTCAGCAGCTTCTCTTTCCAGTCTATTTCTGAAATTCCTTTGTAGTAAAACAGCTACTTTGAGATCTTGTATAGAATGTCCTGGGAGATTGAAGTGTTCTCCTACTGGTTTCTCTGTCTTGTGATTCTTGATGTCAGATTTGTGTCCGTTTATTCTTTGGCGTAAGGTTTGGCCTGTTTGTCCAATATAGAGAGCTGAAGGACACTGTTGGCATTTGATGGTGTTTTGACTATGGCAGACCAACACGGCTACCTATCTGCACCAGGAATGAGTTGTTCTTCTCATTAGTCCTGATGCTCAATTAAGTCTGTGGAGATCATGGTATTTTTTCCTAATGAAGAGTTAACTCCATCTTTGAACTGTGGGATTACTGACTGGCAGGCTCGTGTGACACCAGGGTAGGTTAAGCCGGTGTAAAGTTACACCTGAGCCAAACCCTGCTTGGCAACAAGACTGCAGCTGCCAATCTGCCTAACCCTTGCAGAGAGGGGGAAGAAAAGCCTTTAAAATAAGTGTTCTACGCTAGGTTGCCAGGTCATGTGTGAATGGGCTTGGGATCCGGCCTACATAAGTTCCCCTCACAGTTCTCAGATCAACCCCTCTTCCCAGATAACTCTGGGAATTAGAATCATGGAATTGTAGAGTTGGAAGGGACCATGAGGGTCATCTTAATCCAACCCCTTGCAATGCAGGAATCTTTTGCCCAATGTGGAACTCGAACCCACAACCCTGAGAGTAAGAGCGCTCTTGTGCTCTACCGACTGAGCCATCCCAGAACTGCAGCCCTGTGAGGGGCTCTCCTAGCAACTCTTGCACCCTTGACAGACTACAATTTATAGGGTGCTTGTGGTGGGATAATGTGGCCTGAAACTGCTTTAAATGCAGCATATTGCAGAAATGGGGCCTTTGTGACTGGGCTGCGTTGTGCAGAGTGGCCCAGGATTATGGAAGATGCCACGTTCAGTGCTGTGTGCTCACTTATCATCATTCATCTTCATTCCTTTTCCACAGTTGACATTACTATTGCCACTAAGGGGAGCTGATACCTTCCTTCCAGCTTCGGGGGAATGTGGTCAATGAGATGGAAAACACCTGATTGCCCATGATCGAAACCAGCGTTTATTCATGTCTGAGCCCTAATAAATGACTCATCGGACAAAGCTGGTGTTCAGCCTGCAGCTTGGTGGAGCAGACTCTTTATCCTTTTTCTGCCAAAAACACCAGTCAGAAAAGAGACACCGTCTTTTCTTGATCATAAGGTATGCTAACCTTTGCATTGCTTGGAACTCAACGAGGCAGGCTGAGGGGGAAATCGTGGCTGTCTGTACAAAAGGGTGTTGGTTTCTTTAAAACTCAATCAATTGGTTTAAAATAAGGCGGTAAATTGGTAGAGATATGCAAACTGCTCAGCGCTAGGGGTAGCAGAGGCAGCACACTTTCACAGAAAGGAAGTGTAGTTCTGCGGAATCCTTTTCCTGTGGGTTTGTTTTTTACATATATATACCAGCAGTGGGTGACTTCAGGTGCACGGAAAAAGGAGCTTTTAATTAACCATTTCCTTCCCAGCTGTTTGCTTGACATCATAACTCTGTTCCAGGTGCTTTTCTCCTCAAGAAGGAAAAATATATATACAGGATGCTTATCCTTTTCTCTCTGGGAGAGAAAAACAGCTGGGGAAAAGAGGCAATCTGTTGGGTAGACTTTTAGGACTGTTATGTACTGAGTTGAATAGGATCCAAACTGCAGCAGTCTGATTGGTCCTAGAACAATAAGTTTCAGAATGCAGCAGTCTGATTGGTCCTAGAACAATACAGCAGTATGATTGGTTGGCAGGAACCACCCAATCATGCTCCAGATAGAAGTGAATCCACAACCTGATTGGCTTACAGTAGAATTCCGGAATTAGCCAATCATGTGCAGCCCATTGTGTAAATAATGTATATAAAGCAGATACTTTGAGGGGACTTTCATTCATTCCTCCTCACCACTATGAGCTGAATAAAGAGCATGAAATGACTTTGCGACTCCGAGTATATTTCACTGGCGATGAAGGTGGGATCCCACTGAGCTGACTGCCACACACAGCACCGCAGCACCGCCACCTGCCACACCGCTGCCTTGCACAGTGTATCCAGGCTTCAGCTCCGTGACACAAGGAACTCAGAATGGCAACCAACAGCAGCTTCTCGCCATTCAACCCAGCATCTGGAGACTGGGAAGTGTACGCCTCCCGTTTCACCTTCCTCCTAGAAGCCAAGGGGGTCACCGACAAAGAAGACGCCAAGAAGAGGGCGATATTCTTCAGCGTCTGCGGAGAGGAGACGTTTGAAATCTCCCGGGCTCTCCTTGCGCCTGAAGACGTCGCTACTGTTCCATACAAAACAATAATGGAACAGCTGAAGGGGCACTTTTCGCTGCAGTCCTCAGTGGTGGCTCGTCGAAATGCCTTCTACGCAAAGCGGCAAGCCCCTGGGGAAACCATAACTGGGTTTGTGACCTCTCTCCGCCAAGCCGCCCAGTTCTGCAACTTCTCAGAGCTGGAGAACATGCTTCGTGACCGCCTCGTCGGTGGCCTGAAGGATGAGAAGCTGCAACGACGCCTCTACGCTAAGAAGGACCTAACGTTCCAGGTTGCTCTGGAGGAGGCCCTGGCAACGGAAGCTGCCGAGAGGTTGACGCAAGAGGCACGGCCGAGCCTGCCATCCCAACCGAGGGTCCACCACGAAGACCTCACCGACAACTCAGGATCTGACAGGGAGGAGGTGCACCGAGTACAGCAGCGCACTCAAGCAGTCCACATACCACAGCTGCCTCGACGAGAAGGAGGGAACTGCGCAAGCTGTGGGGAAAGTCATGAGAGGAGGACCTGCCGTTTCCGCAATGCAGAGTGCAGGCAGTGCAGAAAATTGGGACACATCGCGCGGGTGTGTCGAGCTCGGCCCACCCGACGCCAGGCATCAGATGACCAATCCAAGAGCCCCAGGTCCCGGGGCCCAACGCACCAAGGCAACTCTATGGAGCTCACGGACTTCCAGGTATACCAGTTGCCCCACCCCAACGTAGAGAAAATTTATGTAGAGGTACAGATAGAGGGGGGCCCATGCCGCATGGAGCTTGACACGGGTTCAACTCTATCCATAATCTCGGCAAGGACCTTAAGGAAACTGTGTCCTACTGGGGGTCCCAAACTCAGGCCGGCCCCATTCACCCTCTGGGACTTCCAGAAACGTAAGGTCCCCACAATGGGGGTGGGGACCTTCAGGGTGCAATACCGAGGGCGGACGCGGCAACTGGACTTGCTTGTTGTCAAGGGCCCCTACATTAGCTTACTGGGATTGGCATGGTTTGGACCACTGGGGCTAGCTGTCACCAGGGTGAACCACGCTAGCTTACAAGTGGACGTGGACTCCATATGCAAAGAATTTCCGGGGATTTTCGATGGGAAATTGGGACAGTATACGCCCCCCATTGCTCTACAGCTTGACCCCGCAGTACGACCGGTCAGGCTCAAGGCCCGCCGGGTCCCGTTCGCCCTGAAACCCCGTACAGACGAGGAATTGGACTGACTCGTGGAGCAAGGAGTGCTGGAGCCGGTGCCTAATGCCCCCTGGGAAACCCCAATCGTCACACCCGTCAAGCATAATGGTTCGGTCCGCATCTGCACAGACTACAAATGTACCATAAACAAGGCCCTCACGGCCCACGCATACCCAGTGCCAGTGGTCAGCCATGTCCTTGCCACCCTGGCTGGGTCGAAAATTTTTGGCAAGCTGGACTTGGCCCAAGCATATCAACAGCTGCCAGTAGATGAGGCCACAGCAAAGGCACAGACAATTGTGACGCACAGAGGAGCGTTCAGGGTAAAGCGGCTGCAATTCGGGGTCAGCGTGGCACCAGGCATATTCCAGAATATAATGGTCTCTCTCCTTAAAGGGATTCCTGGCAAGAACCCACCTTATTTTTTTATGATTGTAAGTTGTTTTAAACTGTTGTTAATGTTTGTGTTTTAGCTGGCTTTTGAAAACCTCCTCCTCCTCTTCTTCTTCCTCCTCCTCCTCCTCCTCCTCCTCCTCCTCCTCTTCTTCTTCTTCTTCTTCTTCTTCTTCTTCTTCTTCTTCTTCTTCTCCTCACAGAGATCCAAAGTCCCCTCCCCACTCATTAATGCAAAGGTCAGCATACCATAATATCAAGAAAAGATAACGCCGCTTTCTGGCTGATGTTTCCTGCCATAAATGAAGCAAGAGCTGGATATCATGGGAATATAGGGTGAACTTAAAAATGGAAAGCGTAATGCTGGTGGTCAACAAAAGAGGTTTAAAGACTGTCTCAGGGCAAATCTAAAAAAAATGTAGTATAAACATTGACAACAGGGAAACACTGGCCTGCGAGCGCTCCAGTTGGAGAACAGCCTTGACCAAAAATGTCATGGGCTTTGAAGAGACTCGAACTCAGGACACAAGAGAGAAACATGCTAAGAGGAAGGAACGCTTGGCAAATCCACACCATGATCAACTCCTGCCCGGAAACCAATGTCCCCACTGTGGAAGACTGTGTGGATCCAGAATTGGCCTCCATAGTCACTTACGGACACATTGGAAGACAATCTTGCTTGGCTACGAGTGATCGCCAAAGAAGAAAAAGAATAGCGTGAAGGTCAGGTAAGAAATAAATAATGATGAAAATAATAGTAAATAATAGTAATTTTGACCAAACAGCAGGGAAAGAAAGGGTTAAATATGTCCCTCCCTCCCTCCCTCATGTTTTTTTTACCCTCCCCACCCAGGTTCTCCACATAATCTGTACCCACCCATAGCTGTTGTACCTGGTAAACGAAAGCTATCGGGGGGGGGGGGATAGCACTGGAAATATGAGTAGAACCTACATCTGTCCTATCCAGTGGAGACTGGCCTATTAGGGCAAGTGGGGCACTGCCCCACCAACTTCAGTCTGTCCTGTGCATAACGTAACGGAGAAGAAGATCATTAATTGGTTCCACCTACCATTGGGATGTGAGTGGTGCTGTGGGTTAAACCACAGAGCCTAGGACCTGCCGATCAGAAGGTCGGCGGTTCGAATCCCCACAACTGGGTGAGCTCCCGTTGCTCAGTCCCTGCTCCTGCCAACCTAGCAGTTTGAAAGCACATCAAAGTGCAAGTAGATAAATAGGTACCGCTCTGGCGGGAAGGTAAACTGCGTTTCCGTGTGCTGCTCTGGTTCACCATGTCATGATGGCCACATGACCCAGAAGCTGTACGCCGGCTCCCTTGGCTATTAAAGCGAGATGAGCGCTGCAACCCCAGAGTCGACCACAACTGGACCTAATGGTCGGGGGTCCCTTTACCTTTACCATTGGTTCTGGTGCCACCTACTGTTGACTTCCCTGCCTTCTGTTCCACCTGTCCCAATGAGCGCCATCCTCTGCACGTCCCCTGGCTCATAGGATATAGGACATATTATTTAGAAGAAGAAAAAATGGGATGTGGGTGGTGCTGTGGTCTAAACCACTGAGCCTAGGGCTTGCTGATCGGAAGGTCAGCGGTTTGAATCCCCATTGCTCGGTCCCTGCTCCTGCCAACCTAGCAGTTCGAAAGCACGTCAAAGTGCAAGTGGATAAATAGGTACAGCTCCAGCAGGAAGGTAAACGTTTCGCCAGAAGTGGCTTAGTCATGCTGGCCACATGACCCGGAAAAACTGTCTGCAGACAAACGCTGGCTCCCACAGCCAGTAAAGTGAGATGAGCAACTCAACCCCAGAGTCGTTGACGACTGGACTTAACTGTCAGGGGTCCTTTACCGTTTTATTTAGAAAAATAATATTGATGTAGATACAGATGTGCATCAAGATTGTTGACAAAAAGGCATTGGCAAGTTGTATCTTGCAGCTCTGAAGCAGACCCTGAAATACTTCTTGATTCAACTCCGAGGTTCTCTGTGCACATAATTTTCACATCTCCACAGAATAACCTGAGTAACTGGAATGTGGTGTGGCCCTTGGGGCAGATAAATCTGTCTGGCAGATCTACTGTGATCTGTGAGGATGCGGAGGATGACTCTGATCCTACAAAGCCAAATCCTACTTTGACAACAGGAGATTTTGAGCAAGTTTCTGAATATATTTTATTGGTCGGAGACTAGTCATTTAGCTTTGCTGAGGTTGCTAAATCCTTGCTCTCACCTGAAAAATTCAAAATGGATTCTGTCCTCCTGATTTAATAGTTCAGTTAGAAATATAATGACAACAACAGCAAAAAATCTATGAAGCCAGAAATGATAATGGCAGGTTTCAATTATTGTGATTGGTTTCTTTTTTCTTTCCCAGACTTGTTCAAGTTCTTCACATCTGAGGAAAACAGAATCTAAAGATATTTCCGTGTAAGTACAGCATGTTCCCCAACTGTATTTTGACAGCTGCCAGGTTTATGAAATTGACAAGTGATGCTAATTACATGCAATTTGAACATGCTGATTAGCAGAAGTGTTTCTCCCCCTCCCCCAATGCATGGTAAATTCCTAGAGTGGCCCTCAGTGATCAACAAATTGCCCCTTAGGGTTAATATGAAGTCTCCACATAGTAAAACACTAGGCATGGTGGTTGGTTGGTGGGGGTATATGGAAAGGAATTGAAAATAAAGCTACCACTATATTAATGTCATTATACAAATCTATGGTATGACTGCAATCGAAATACTGTGCTAGTGGTCACCTCTAAAAGGATATTGTAGAGTTGGAAAAGGTTCAGAAAAAGCAGCTAAAGTTATCAAGGAAATGGAGGAACCATTGTCCTTATCTTCAAAAAAAAGGAAACAAGAAGATCCAAGTACAGTGATACCTCGGGTTACAGACGCTTCAGGTTACAGACTCTGCTAACCCAGAAATAGTACCTCGGGTTAAGAACTTTGCTTCAGGATGAGAACAGAAATTGTGCTCCAGAGGCGTAGCGGCAGCGGGAGGCCCCATTAGCTAAAGTGGTACCTCAGGTTAAGAACAGTTTTAGGTTAAGAACGGACCTCCAGAATGAATTAAATTCGTAACCAGAGGTAACCACTGTAACTTGACACTGATACCAGAAAAGGCTGTGGTACAAATAAGTAAGCAGTCCATGAGCACTTAGAAAAGGATCCCGGGGTTTACTATGATCCAGCATGGGTTACTAAAAAATGCCAGATGAATCTGTTTTCTTTTTCTTTTTGATAGATTTACAAGCTTGGTGGATCAGGGGAATGCTGTGGACATAGTGTATCATGATTTCAGGAAGTCTTTTGACAAAGTCCCCCATGATATTATCACAAGGAAGCTGGTAAAATGAGGGTTGAACAAGGTAACTGTTAGGTTGATTTGTAATAATAATAATAATAATAATAATAATAATAATAATAATAATAATAATAATAATTTTATTTATATCCCACCCTCCCCAGCCAAAGCCGGGCTCAGAGCAGCTAACAACAGTAAAAGTAAGACTGTTTACAGTGGTACCTCGGGTTACAGACGCTTCAGGTTACAGATGCTTCAGGTTACAGACTCCACTAACTCAGAAGTAGTACCTCGGGTTAAGAACTTTGCTTCAGGATGAGAACAGAAATCGTGTGGCGGCAGCAGGAGGCCCCATTAGCTAAAGTGGTACCTCAGGTTAAGAACAGTTTCAGGTTAAGAACAGACATCCAGAATGAATTAAGTTCTTAACCCGAGGTACCACTGTACATAAAATC
This sequence comes from Podarcis liolepis, assembly GCF_965112155.1. Lineage (NCBI taxonomy): Eukaryota > Metazoa > Chordata > Lepidosauria > Squamata > Lacertidae > Podarcis > Podarcis liolepis. Next base: position 13,252,924 of record NC_139560.1, read on the forward strand.
ACAATCAATTAATTAAAATATGTTCTAAAATCAATTCATTCTAAAATCAATTCAGAATCAAATTAATGGCAACCATTGGGCTAGAATTCTATGAGGGACAGAAGGGATAAGCATAACGGACAAGAACTCCCCCTACATATATAAGTGCTCAGTTAGAATCCTTTGTGTGGTGAGTTCCCGCCCTCCCCCCAGTGGAAATAAAGACACATGACACAATTATTAAGGTTAATGGGCTAAATATGGCCACAACTTTATTGGTTACAGGTGATGAAAAGTATTGGCTTAGGCATTGGTCCTAACCGACTATCCGGCTTCAGCCTGTTCACTTGAAGTCTGGGAAGGGTTAACCACCAGTAGGGGGAGTCCTGCTGATGCACATCAACTAGGAACTCCCCCAGGGTCACCGCTAGAGGGGTGCCTTAGGCCCTCACCTCCATAGGCTTCGGACAGGGCCACGCCCCCCGGAATCCTTTATCGGACTACCCTTCAATATGTGGGGCAGGTGATGGCACTTCCTCCGTTCTTCCATCTACAAAACAAAACCAATACCAATGCTGTCAGGGGTACAGGGACAGAGGCACAGGGAAGGCAGGAAATGGAGAGCAATGGAGAGGAATCCCAGGATAGCGAGGAAGAGGATAGCAATGACGCAGGGGATTCCATGAGTCTCTCCAGCGAATCAGAGGATTCCCAGAAGGGGGCGCCTGTGGTAAGGGCAAGGGGAGCCCCAGGGGGAAAGTGTCAGGAGCGGGGGGCCAGCAGGGGACCCCAAAGCGGCAGCTGGGAATCAGGGCCAGCCTCCCCACCAGAGCGCAGCGAAGGAGGGGGAGGTTCCAGTGTGTCAGAGGGAGCAGCTCCGGCGACAGAGAAAGGGGAGGGATCAGAGCAAGCCGTTCTCCCGGAAGGGGAGGAGGGCAGTGAGGGGAGTAGCATAATTGTCAAAAGGAAGGTCAGAGTTTGGGCGCACGCGCCAAGTTCAAATGAGGAGGCGCGCGGAAGAACAGGGAGCCCGGAGGAGGAGGAGCCAGGTCCCAAAGCCCGCAGGAGGGGGGAGGAGCAGTCTGGAGACTCCGCTTCAGGAGAAAGCAGGAGGGGAGGAACCCCGGCGGGCAGAAAGACCCTGCGGAAAAGGAAAGAGAGAAAAAGGTGGAGCAGCGTTAGCTTATTAAACTGGTGTAGGGGAGGGACAGATTCAGAGGGGACTTCTAACGTCTAAGGCTAAGAGACGCGGGGCTGCGCGCCTCGGTTGTGGAACCAATAATGAACTGCAATAAACATCCTTGTATATAAGAAGAACTTGGCGTTGGTCTTTTGTGAGCTGAGACCTGAGGCAGCCCTGACAAATGCCTAACCACCAATGCTAAGAAAGTTGTGACGATTTGTTATGAGGTAGGTGGAAACCAAGTGGCTGGTGCCAATTTGTCAAATGGAAAAATTCCTACCAGGCCCCTCAACGGCGACCAACCAAGGTCCAAGCAAAGTCAAAGGACGAAAACCTTAAAGGGTAGGAGGGTGGGAAAAGCAGGAACAGCTGGCAGGTGGGAAAAGAGGGAGATCCCCGGCTGTGCCTGCGTTAAATAGGGCAGGCCATGCCCCCAGAGCCAGCCGATTGGCTGGCCAGGGGGTTACGCGGCTGGGGATTCCCCCAATCACGCGGGGGCTGGGCTCCAGCAACTGCGTGCGTGGTGGGGGTGTGAAGCCTGCAATCCCACCTCGTCTGCAGGGCGGAAATGGTTTTCCCACACTGTCCAAATACATGGGTGGCAGGGAGGTTGCGAACAACAGCAGAGGAAAGTGAGACCAATCCACACAGCCCCCTCCTTGGAGTTTCACCACATGGGGAGGGAAAGGTTTTCCGACCCTCTGTACAACCACCACTGAATAGCCTCTCATAAAATACAGGAATTAAAATCCATTCATTTCCTTGAAGTTAATATTCCCAAAATTTGTATCTCTTAAACAACAGCACACACAATCCATACCAGACTACAATGATTCAAAAAAGAAACTCTGTACAGTTTGGGGGAAGGTAAACTAGACATACAGTTTATAAAGAAAAGTATTCTAAAAGTGAACTACAGAAGGGGATCATATGATATCAAATTGCTTAATTTCCCCAGGTTTTGTCACATAGCACATTTTCATTAACAGCTAATTTAGATCATATACAAATGGCATACCCAGGCATATCTCAGAATCTTCTTCCCACTAACAAGAAGTGTTTGCCATCTGCTTACTTAATGAATTAATTGTCTGGCCGATACTCAAGAAACCAACTCGATGCTAACTCCACCGGCTATCTACCATCTTGTATCTATTCTTTCCTTTTGGTGTAAGATTGTAAACTGAAGATTGCCTCTCATCTTACAGGAAACTTGGACGACCTCACAGTCCTGGATCCATATGGATATGCTATTAAGACGAGGATCGTTTGGGCTTGTGGGTGAGGGGTACTTACGTATTGTCAAAAGAGGAAACGCATCACCAAAAAAGAAGGCGGGAGAGGGCACATATTTGCATAAGATTTGCATATGGTAACTTATATGTGTAGATGTAAATATTACTGTAATTCAAACAAAAATAGCAGGGGAGACTGTGAGAGAATAGAGGGCAATAGAAAGGGACAGGGGCTGGCTCTACCCATGTTTGGCTCTGATCCTGCCCATTGTTGCCCATAAGGGAATGCAGCTTTTAACAGACATATGAGGTTGCCCGCCCTGTTGTAGCTTGCCTTGTTAACTACCAGTAGAGTTTGTTGTCTCCCACAACTCTTTCTGGGAAATCAGATTATAAAGACTACATGCCACTGTGCTCTGGAGCTGTATTGCAAAAGGAACTGGATCAGTTTTACACCTCCCTGAACTGCCATGTCAACAAAATGATTTCATTTGGGGCCCCACAATTCCATGGCGGTTGGAGGATGGATGGCGGCTAACAGATTGAGGTTGAATTCTGGCAAGACAGAAGTACTGTTTTTGGGGGACAGGGGGCAGGCTGGTGTGGAGGACTCCCTGGTCCTGAATGGGGTAACTGTGCCTCTGAAGGACCAGGTGCGCAGCCTGGGAGTCATTTTGAATTCACAGCTGTCTATGGAGGCGCAGGTTAATTCTGTGTCCATGGCGGCTGTCTACCAGCTCCATCTGGTACGCAGGCTGAGACCCTACCTGCCTGCAGACTGTCTCGCCAGAGTGGTGCATGTTCTAGTTATCTCCCACTTGGACTACTGTAATGCGCTCTATGTGGGGCTACCCTTGAAGGTGACCTGGAAACTACAACTAATCCAGAATGTGGCAGCTAGACTGGTGACTTGGAGTGGCCGCTGAGCCCATATAACACCAGTTCTGAAAGACCTACATTGGCTTCCAGTACATTTCCGAGCAAAATTCAAAGTGTTGGTGCTGACCTTTAAAGCCCTAAATGGCCTCGGCCCAGTATACTAGAAAGAGCGTCTCCACCCCCATCATTGGGGGTGACACTGAGGCCCATCTCCGAGGGCCTTCTGGTGGTTCCCTCCCTGAGAGAAGTGAGGTTGCAGGGAACCGGGCAGAGAGCCTTCTCGGTAGTGGTGCACGCCCTGTGGAACACCCTGCCGTCAGATGTCATTGGAATAAACAACTATCTGACTTTTAGAAGACATCTGAAGTCAGCCCTGTTTAGGGAAGCTTTTAATGTTTGTTGTTTTATTGTGTTGGGACCCACCAGAGTGGCTGGGGAAACCCAGCTAGATGGGTGGGGTATAAATACCGTATTTTTCGCCCTATAGGTTCGCTTGCACTCCAGGGCTTCTTGCAGCTCCGCGCCACCCTCCGGAACCCCGGCGCGAAGCCGCGCGGGGCTCCGGAGGGTGGCGCGGAGCTGCCTGTGCTCCAGGGCTTCCTGCAGCTCTGTGCCATCCTCCGGATCCCGGCGCGAAGCCATGCGGGGCTCCGGAGGGTAGCGCAGAGCTGCCTGCATTCCGAAGCCTGGTGCGCGCTGAAGAGCGCCCCCGGGCTTCGCGCACCTCTCCGCAAGCCTGGGGAGACCGGCGCGGCTCCCTAGGCTTGCAGATAGCAGGCTGTTCTGGGGGCTGGGGTCGGGGGAAGCTTGGGCTTCCCCCGCGCCTGCCCCGTGCCTGGGGGGGGAATTCTTTATCCCCCCCAAAAAAAAATTAGGTGCGTCCTATGGGGTGGTGCGTCCTATGGGGCGAAAAATACGGTAGATATATAATGATGATGATGATGGCAGTCTGTCGTTCTGTTTTCTCCTGTCCCCCATATGCTCTACTTTTCTGTGTCTCTGTCAACGCTAGGTCTGTGGGCTTTGCAAGAAGTGAAGTGGTCTAATGTTGCCCGTGGCGCACTGAAGAGCTCCAGATTGTTTTGTAGTTGCTGTTAGAGTGGAGGATTAGAAGCTTCATTTAACTTTAACAAAATAATAATCCGATGGTCCGTTGTGAGCTGGCTGCCTCCAGCTCCTCAGCGCTCTTAAACATTAAGGACAGCCTCACCTTGTGACGTTAGTGGAGGACGTCCCCACCCGACCCAAAGAAAGCTCTGGGAAATCTAAGATGGGTGTTGTGAAGTTGTTAAATGCTTTACAAGTGGGCAGGCAAAAGGATGCACCAGTTGGTTGAGTGGGTTTCTTACTTCCAAACTCCTCTTGTAGCTGTAGCGGTAACAACTGCAGAGGAAACAGTTTAGGGGAATTAATAGTGGAAGCCGGAAACAGGCAAGAATTTAATTATAATTAATGTTGCATTTTGTATTCACTCTTATATCTTGTGGGGAATCATACGTATGTCAATGAGCTAATCAATTTATCAACCAACTCCATAATCAGATTGCTACTCTTTGCTCTCCTTCCGTCATAGATTTCTCTGCTGCTAAGCAGCCTGGGCACAGAAAAGTGGTGCTAAATGAGAGAAATCGGCTCAAGTCCAAAGGTGACCTCTAGCTATTAAGTGAAAATACAAACACACCAAATTGGAGCAGGCTGATCTTTCCTTTCAAAAAAAAGTGGGAGGGGAAAGAAAAGGAGAGGGTTTTATAAGGCATCCGAAACAAGACTGTATTGATGGTAAAACTTCTATGCGGCCAAGGTTTACGGAGCAAATCTAAGCCAAGATGACTTGAAGAATAAATCATGAGCTGCTGGCGTGAATGGCTTATCTTTATACTTCTGGAGAGCTGTGCCACTGTTAACTCCTTCACTGCTTAGGAAAGAACTGCAGTCCGCCACAAACATCTCGCTGAAATGAATGGGGCTTGCTCAAACATACAGGTCATATTGTAGTTTAAAAAATGGTTCACCCTGTGGGTTTGTCAGGTGGCAAAGTTCCTAACGACCATAGTTCTATCCTTAAGCAGGAAGATGGTTGCAGGTGACATGAAAGACTTCCGGGTTGACGCGATCTGGAAATGGCGGATTCCCTCCGAGCTCCGGAGGGAACCGGCTCCACTGAGGATGGGTCTTTGCCGCGCCGGCGACGCGGGGACCCTTAAAAACCGCAGGCGCGGAAGCCTGCGGACTGAAGACTCGGCGGGTGCCTTAAGCGCCCCCCCTGATTCGCAAAGAGCCTTTTTAAAGGCTGCGGAGGGGATACGGGGGTGGTGTGGCACTGAGAGTCGATCGCTACCTCGGTGGAGCGAAGCCGCGAGCCATGACCGGAGAGCGCTGACTTCCTTCCTTGAAAATTTGGACTGAAAGAATCACCCGTGAGTAAGACGGATTGGGACTTTATAAAAATTTTACCTTCAATTGGAGACGACCGGGGGGTGTGCTAAAAGGAAGTCCGCACCCCCCCCCCTTGCAGACCATCTAAGCAACGACACAAGAGATAAGCTGGAGAGCCTACCCTTGGCGGGGTGAGTTAAAAAGGACACTAACTTTCAAGATTTTACTAAAGGAAATTTTGTGCAGGAGAGTGGAGTTTTGGAAACCTTCCTTTTGTTTTAAACAACCCCCCCTCCCGGGCTCGGGAACGTCCTGCCTTTGTGCCTGCGTTAGAGCTGCGGAGTTTGACAGCTGTCAAAGCTGCCAAACGGGCGGTTTAAAGTGAGAAATTGCTATTTAAGATTCCTATGGACTAAGATGAGTTATAATTGAGCTGAAACTGTTGGAAACAAAGTAATAATAATCAGTTAAAGGATTGTTGGTGAAAAGGCAAATAAGTAACCAGATTCCCCCTAGGGGGAACTCTGTGAAACTACAATGGATACAATGGCTGTGGAAGGAAAGTTACTAGTGGAAATCGAAAGGATGTTTCAATTGGTGGGAATCTTACAGGAGCAGAGCTTGGCCATGAACAAACAACTTGAGACTATGACCTTGGGAACAGGCAACTCTGCTCTTTGTATTGAGGACCTTAATGAGAAAGAATCCACAGCTGATTGGGAAACAATATCTACAGAGCTGGAAGAGACTAAACAACAAGAAAAAGAAGAAGTAATCCTGGGAAGCAACAACCAAAAGTTGACATCTGTGGAATACAAGCAAGGAGACGCTGGGAACATATCCACCACAAATCTGCGAGAGATACAGAAGAAGAAGGAGGAGGCCCCAAGACAAAATGGAGTACAGGAATTTAAAATAAAGAAATATGATTGGGGCCTCCGTTTGGACTTAGACTTGGAAGAGATAGACTTTGTGGAAATACTTCAGCAGCTACCTTTGAATCTTCTTGTCGGAAGAGGACATACTTTGATGGTGAAAGAACTTTTCCCAGATCTGACGACTGCTATAAAGGACTACCAACAGGACAGGCGGAGAGGAACGGAAATAGATTTGAAAGCCTCGGACGTGAGGAACCCAGGCTGAGAACTTCGAATTTGGATTCTTATTGGGAAGGGACAAAAACCGGGGATGGGAGGGAGGGAAGAAGAGACTCTTAAAAACTCTCAAGATTTTTAGGTTTGGTTAAGATGACTCTTAATTAAGATAAAATGAAAATCGATGGAAGAGAACTTAAGTCCAACTTATGAAAATTAATTTTTATTATAAAAAAAAGGAAATAAGATGAATAAGATTGTTAAGAGGAGAAATATCAACTTGCTGACATAATCTTGAAACTGGGATGCATGAGGGGGGGTGGGGGGAAGTCAGGGAACAAGGTTATGAAATGGGGATTTGCTGATTTTATACATGTTTTTGTCTTTTGTTTTTTCTTTGTCTATGTTTTGTCTTTATAAAAGCAGAAAACCAAATAAAAATTTTATAAAAAAAAAAAATGAAAGACTTCTGGTTGAGACTGGAGGGTTACTGATCACATACCCTCCAACATTTCTCTGATGAAAATAGGGATGTCCTATTCCATAATAATAATAATTTTATTATTTATAACCCGCTCGCCTGACTGGGTTGCCCCAGCCATACACACACACACACACACACACACACACACACATACACACACACACACCACAAAACATCAAACATTTTAAAACTTCCTTATACAGTGGTACCTCTGGTTGCGAACAGGATCCGTTCCGGAGGCCCGTTCACAACATGAAAAGAACGCAACCCGCAGCAGCGCATCTACGCATGTGTGGGTTGCAATTTGCTGCTTATGCGCATGCGCATGACATCATTTTGCGTGTCTGTGCATGTGTGAGTGGTGAAACCCGGAAGAAACCCTTTCCAGTACTTCCGGGTTACCGCAGAACGTAACCTGAAAGAACATAACATGAAGCAAACATAACATGAGGTATGACTTTACAAGGCTGCCTCCTAAATGTTGTACATTTAGGGTCCTGAATGCCTTGCGAGTTGAACATTTTGGCTCCTGAACGCCGCAAACCCAGAAGTGAGTGTTCCGGTTTGTGAACGTTCTTTGGAACCGGAATGTCCGATGGGGCTTCATTGGCTTCTGATTGGCTGCAGGAGGAAAACCGCCCTTTGGTTTCCAAACATTTTGGAAGTTGAATGGACTTCTGGAATGGATTCTGTTTGACTTCTGAGGTTCCACTGCATAGTTACTTATCTACTTGGCTTGGGGGGGGTTGCATAACTCCTCATCCTCCAACATTTCTCCAGTGAAAATAAGGATACCCTAAGGAAAAGCAGGACATTCCTGGATCAAATCAGAAACCGGGACGGCTTCTGTAAATCTGGGACTGTCCCTGGAAAACAGGGACACTTGGAGGGCCTGCTATCAGAACAGAGGTGTTGTATGTGTGCTTCCAGGCGGGTGGGCAAAGAATATGCAGGGCAACACAGGATATGCAGTTCTAGGACATTTTCAGAGCAGAGGTAGTTATGGTATGTCATCTGCTGGAGCGCCAGGGCAATTCATGGATCAGCCTTGCTCTGACACTGTGAGGCTTTCACATTTATGGGGAAAGCCATAGCTCATTGCTGGAGCATCTGGTTTGCATACAGAAAGCTGCAGGTTCAGTCCTTGGCTTCCTCAGGTAGGGCAGGAAGGGATCCCTATCTAAAATCCTTTGGTGTGGGGGGCACTGCCACTTAGTGTACACAGTATTGAGCTAGAATTCTGGGGCCAGCAAACTTTTTCAGCAGGGGGCCGGTCCACTGTCCCTCAGACCCTGTAGAGGGCCGGACTAGATTTTGAAAAAAATAATAATAATGAATTCCTATGCCCCACAAATAACCCAGAGATGCATTTTAAATAAAAGGACACATTCTACTCGTGTAAAAACACGCTGATTCCGAGACCATCCTCAGGCTGGATTTAGAAGGTGATTGGGCTGGATCTGGCCCCCGGGCCTTAGTTTGCCTACCCACTAGCTAGTTGGACCAATGATCTGTCTCAGTATAAGACAATGGTCTGCCTCCTATGTTCATATAGTTGGTGTTGGATCAGCACAGAAGAAGGCAGAGAATGGGGAAATCATCGTGGCACGTTACCGCTTTCCTTTTGACGAGATTCCACTTCACACCAGCATTTTAAATAATGGCCCTTCTTTGCAAGATTGTTTGCATTTCTAATTAAAAGCTAAAGATTGCCTTTCAGTTGACTGAAGATCTTTTGTTAAAGCTTTTACAAGTTGAACTTACACAGTCAGAGAATGTAAGTCAGCACTGCTAGGAATGGGAGGAGGAATTTGATGCAGTGTGCGTTTAAAACTGAATGTCAACAATATGTAAACCAAACACAGCTCTCTGAAATTTGCCTGATTTTTTTTTTTTTTTTTTTTTTGCATTGCAGCTCTCCAGTCAAAGAGTGTTTATAAAAATGTGTCTATTAGGGGAGCATATGCATAAAAATGAAGACTTTTTTGGGGCGGGGACATATAAAATGCATTGTGTTAGATAAAATAGCATGCAAAAAATGTGTGCGTTGGTCAAAACTCACTCTGAAAATATGTTCATTCAGAAAAATTTCCACATCTCAGAATTCTTGGTGGGAAATGTAGGTTCCTGCCCCATGGTAAGTGGGTTGAACCTGAATCACTCCTCTCTCCATTTTGCCCGTTCAGCCATTTTGACACAAACTGGTGTTGCAGGAATTTATGTATAGATTGGGGGGGGGGGTTGCCCCTCCAGCAGATATCATGCACATGCAGCCCACTGCCAAAATCAGCACAATCGCTTTTGTGACTTTTGTGATTTGTCCTCACAAAACACTTTCTTCCTATCTATTCAAAGGGCCTCTGCTGCAGCATACCAAATGTAACAATTCACTGATCAATGTATCTATGTACTGGCTCACTGGGAAAACTTCAGAAATTCATATAGACATGTGAGCTCAGCTACTCAGCAGCCCCTCTGCCTGAGTGATAATCCCTGGCCTCCTGATACCTGAGTGCCAGACAGGTAGCCATTCCAGAAATAACAAACCCAGATGAAGACAAAAGAGTGTGATTAACTTGGCTGGGAAACAGGGAACTGTAAATATCTCTTTTGTTACACTTGATGGGTGTTTGGTGGAGGGCAAGGGGAACCATGGGGCAGGGTCCAGGATGCTCAGATTACTGCCACCAGACCTCCCCTCTCATGATGTAACCGTGATTTATGAGTGATGTAGTTTGGGGGGAGGTGTAACATGGGGATTCACAGCTAATAAAAGTTTGGGGGCTCTTTTGTTCGGGGCTTCCATCTTGTTCCAACTTGTGGCAGGTGGGAGTCCTGACACGACAGTCTTCAATAAAGACCAAGCCTACTGGCTGCTGTTTTGCTCTGGTATTCCTTGGCTGGTGTCCTTGTTTTTTGTCCAAGGGAGCCCTTAGATTTCTCTGTTAAGACTGGAGAAGCCTTCAGTGGCACCGGAATAAGCAGAGAGTTGTTCAAATCCATCAAAATGCGTTATTAGACCAAACTTGCTTTTCTGTGCAAACAGAAACAAGTTAACAATGCCTATCAGGTCCTTCCAGAGCCTGAAAAATAAATAAAACCTTGGCTTGAACTCGTCTGCATTCTGGTCAAGCGATACACAACACTGTTCATGGAATGAATTAGCAATTGTGTGAATGGCTTTCTAAAAGGAGGCTGCAGTTGTGGGAGTCTGATCTGGACTGGGACTGAAGTAGAGGCAAATGGGTAAAGGCTCCCCATGATTGGGTCCTGATCTGGGTCAGAGTTCCCCTACCTGCAATTAACCCCTGCGGGTTTTTTCCAACAGTAAAGCATTTTTCTGACCGTAAAGCGTGATCCTTTTATGTTGTTTGCACTGCCTTTCCAGCAGGAAGTAAAATCCCTACAGTTCTCTTCCCGTCTGTCCCCAGGGTAAGAAAAATAATGGGTGCTTAACTTCCCCTCCCACTGAATAAGAATGTGCGGTGGCAACACCTGCGCAATTCTAGTCATACCTGAATGTGGGTCATTGTTTGCAGACAAGGTCACAGGGCTCACATTTCTAGGTGAGAAGCTCTCGTGTAGCAAGACTGGAGAGACCGGTGCCTGAACTAGGCCCATACTAGGCTAAAGATTCCAAAATTCCACCTTGATATTGGTTGGTTGAATCCTGATAAGACAGAAGTACTGTTTTTGGTTTTATTACAATCAAGCAGTGTATAAGTTTTGTGATATAAATAAAATAATAAGCAAACAAACAAACAAATGAAATGAAATGAAATAATCCATGAGTTAACCCACAAACTGTCCCAACCATATGATAATGCTAATGTCTATGTGCCTGCTGAGGAACAGATTGTTTCAATTGCATGCCTCCCCCCAAAAAACCAACCCAACCCCCAAAAAATCCAATCCAGGAAGGAGGCAAAGAAACCAGAAAGACAGCAGAAGCAAAGTTGAAGAGAAGCTGGTTAAAACTAATTTTTAAAATGTACATTTCAATGCATTTTGGAAAAAAGGATTCCTTTTTAAGGAGCAATATAAAAACAATTAAAAATGCAAACGTCAGCTAACAGATGAGCGTAATTATGTACAATTCTGTTTAAAATACTTGAAACAGCTATGAGTGAAATATGTCAATCATTTAAGACTATTACATCAAACTAAACAGTAATACAGTTCATTGGGCACAATATTTATTGTTGATCTACATAACTAGACACCTCTAGAAATGTCTAAGCCAGGGTCAGTGAACCTGTGGTCTTCCAGATGTTGTTGGACTACAAATCCCATCATCCTTGACCATTAGCTGTGCTGGCTGTGGCTGATGGGATTTGTAGTCCAAAAACATCCAGAGTGCTGCAGGTTTCCTACATCCCTGCCCCGGCAGTCTAAGCCGAATGTGTCAGAAGATGGTTGGGTCAGGATCCTCAGTCACAATGCAACCTGACAGATAGTTATCAGCCTGTAGAGCTTAACTGACACCACAGAGAGCTTTAAAAGCAATGGCAAGACCTATTCCTGAGTCAGACATGAAGGCTTCATTAGGAATTACTGGAGCAAATATGCTTGTTGCAACTTAATCGAGGGAAAAAGGTAATTCGAAGGTAGGAACTGCGACTGGAATGCTTTTTCTATTTTCGCTTCTCCTTGCTGATTTTGTAAAGTCCCCCTATGCAGGCTCGTTTTCTATAATGTGAACTTATTTTCCAACCCAGCCTTGGAAATGATTGAGTTACTGAATGCCCCAGCACTCTTTGCTGCAGTCACGACTAAAAAAAAGCCCCAGTAACCATAAGCGGACTGTGATGACCTGCGTCTCCCAAGGGATTGTCCCCAGTTATAAGGGCTGAGTAGGGGGAGTAGGGGGACGCGGGTGGCGCTGTGGGTTAAACCACTGAGCCTAGGGCTTGCTGATCAGAAGGTCAGTGCTTTGAATCCCCACGATGGGGTGAGCTCCCGTTGTTCGGTCCCAGCTCCTGCCCACCTAGCAGTTTGAAAGCTCGACAAGTGCAAGTAGATAAATAGGTACCACTCTGGCGGGAAGGTAAATGGCGTTTCCGTGTGCTGCTCTGGTTCGCCAGAAGCAGCTTAGTCATGCTGGCCACATGACCTGGAAGCTGTCTGCGGACAAACGCCGGCTCCCTCGGTCTATAGAGTGAGATGAGCACCGCAACCCCAGAGTCGGCCACAACTGGACCTTCACCTTTACGGGGATAGTACAACCTACCATTGGTCTGCTTTGGCAGTGTATCATAATCCAAACAACAGTGAATATTCAGATTCTATGTAGCCAATTCAGAGTGAGGGTATGTAGCAATGCCATCTCTCTTAATAGGTGTTGGGGCTTAAAAATGGGGGGGGGGAATGAGTCACCTCCCTTTTAGAGGGTAAAATATCAATAAGAAGCACTCCAACTGTGGCAATTTTGACTGCTCTCAGGCTGACAGTGTCATTTTGTTACTAAATGCAATTGTGCCTAAGTTTGCTTTTTTCCTCCTCCCTCCCACACCTTTATTTCCTTTTGTGACGCGTCTCTTCGGCTGTAAGCTTGAGGTGATGGAACTTTACCACTGATCAAATAAAGAAAAAATCAGGAATAATAGCATGGAAAGGAAAGTACCTATAACTTCCTTCCATGGCTGGTACCAGATTTCAGGTTGGAAAGTGGTTCCTAAGGAGATGAGGAAAAGTTCCCAAGAGAGTGGATTGGCTTAGAAAAATTGCTCTCCTGCTAATTTTTCGTTTTCCTTAAGGAACAACTCTGGTCATTTCTGAGTTGGTGGGAATATTACAAGGTAAGCATACTTTGCTCCAGCCCTCCATCTCTCTGTGCAATTTGAGTCATTGCACGGGGATGTAGTCCTGCGTTCCTACCCTTTGTCGGAAAGACAGCTCATGGAGAACGCCTGAACTGCCATTTAAACCATCACAATCACTCAGAACCCGAAGCCGCTTTTCCACGGAGCTTCATCACTGCCTCTTCCCTTCACAGAGGCAGGAAGTTATTAACTTCCCAATAAAAAAAATGTTTAAATGTCATTAAAAAGTTCCAGTTGTATCATAATTCTCCTTAATGGTGGAAATTTCAGGCCTAGCCCCATAGTCCTGAGATTGCATTTTCAAACAACCCTGTGCTTTAAGTCTCAAATTACCTAATTACCATATTTATTGGCAGATTCTGTTTTCTAATCCCTGATGACTTTCTCAGATATATTTATGCCTCCTTGCTTTTTACTGTTATACAAGGGAAATGTACAAAGGCGGGTGGTGGGCTGCGAAAGGGGCTTGCGGGACCCCAAACTGGGAAATGCTGTCGCTACTGAGCGGCGTTACAGACTGATGACACCCTGCAAACCAGCCAATCCAAAAACCATTTGCCGGCATTATCAGAATGAAGTACAAACAGGTTAGCTAGGCAAAACTGAGAAATCAATGAAGTAAGATTATTCTGTCTCAGTTTTACACATGCAGGTTGCAGGGATTCAAAAGCATGGAGAGTTGGGTTCAAGTCCTGCTTTTGGGTTCCCCATTCGCATCTGGTTGGCCATTATGAGAATTAAGCTAGATGAGCCTTCGGCCTGGTCAAGCAAGGCTCATATTTTCTTTTGATGTCTTTCTTTTTTTAAAAAAAATCAAAGTGCCGCCACGCCAAAACCGTTTTTATGCACCGGATTTCAAGCCCACCTTTCTTAAACAAAACCAAGGCAGCTGACAAAGGTTAGGACAATAAAGTCACAATAAAAGAACGACAAAAGAACCCGCAGCACCAATGACTGTTCAAATCAGTACATTCTTAATGCCCCGTCTTTAAAAAGCCAGCTGCAATAAAGTTGCTTTTATAGCTCCATCTGAGAGCAAACATCAGTGGAGAGTCAAAAATCCCTCTCTTAAGGAGGCTATTCCAGGTAGGGGCATAGGAAGGGGGGCGGTGGGGGAGGAACGCCCCGGATGCCCTCACTGAGGGGGGTGACATTCGGCACGCCACCCGCCCATGACTCCAAAGCCTACCCAGAGCCGCAGGGGTAAGGGGGGAGCTGCGCCGCTTTGGCGGCGGTATTCCCCCCCCCCCTGTCAGGTGTGCATGCTGGAGCCAGGCCCTATGACCAATAGGATTTTGCAGGACTGGGGCCTTCCTAAATTTGTTTTGAAGAGGCAAGGCATGGCAACAGCACCTGGTGGCAAGAGCCGGGAAGGGATATAAGGTCAGCATTTCCCTTCGGCTCTTTGCCACAGCAACACACCTTGCTGCGTTTGACTCCTTGCTTCTTGATCCTCAGACCCTTGACTTCATGACTCCTTGCTTCTTGATCCTCAGACCCTTGACTTCTTGACTCCCGGCTCTCTGACCCTCGGACTCTTGGCTTTCTGACTCCTGGCTTCTGGTTCCTGCTCCCACCCCGCCATCTTGCCCCCAGTCCTTACGTCCCCAGCTGGGACTTCGATCGCCTGTGAACCGGACGGTGACACCCCCTCCCCCCTTCTTTTTGACAGCTTGGGGGAGGCTTGGGAGCCTAGGGCGGGTGGTGCGCTGAATGTCCACCATGGGAGGCTCGCTCTGCCCCATTGTGTGACTCACTCAGTGCCTCTGGCTGCTTGGCACGTGCGCCGTTCCAGGCACCCAAGCAGCTATCCTGCACCTGGGAGGGCAGCCTTTGTGCCATGCCCCCCTTGGGAGCACAACACGCACTGGGCAGCACGGGCATATGCTCTGCCGCTGATTCCAGGTTGTGAGCACAAGGGTCCAGTCACTGGTGCCCCTTCTGCCATGCATGAGATAGCAAGGGACCCAGAGAAGGCCCTCTGGAGTGGAGTGGGCTTCTTAGACAGATTCACATAGAGATGATTCTCTTTTTTTTCCAATTTTCAAAACCATTTTTACAGATCCAACTGGACTTCCCCACATCTCCCGAACCTTGCGTTCTTTACAATAAAAATGTCAGCAAATTATTACCTTGTTTCATACCTTACTGTATCTTTCAAATATTATGTTTCTGAGTTCAAAATACTGTTTCTCATTTACTTATGCCTTAAAATAAACATAATAGAGTTGCTTTAAGTTTCCACCTTGTCTTACTTATAACATAATTTCCAATTCACCGAAACTAATTGCTGAAGCTAATATTTCCAAATCATGCACGTTCTTAACATTCATACAACTTATAGTGTTTTTGCAAATAGTCCTTAAATTTTCCCCAGTCCTCTTCCATTGTTTCTTCTCCCAAATCTCGGATTCTGCCAGTCATTTCAGCCAGTTCCACATAGTCCATCAATTTCGTCTGCCACTCTTCCAGTGTGGGTAGATCTTGTGTCTTCCAGTATTTTGCAATAAGAATTCTTGCTGCTGTAGATGCATACATAAAGAAAGTTCTATCCTTCTTTAACACTTTCTGGCTGACAATGCCCAGGAGGAAGGCCTCTGGTTTCTTGGGAAAGGTATACCTAAATACCTTTTTTAACTCATTGTAAATCACTTCCCAGAAGGCCTTCACTTTTGGACAGGTCCACCAGAGGTGAAAAAATGTCCCTTCAGCCTCCTTACATTTCCAACATTTGTTGTCAGACAGGTGATATATTTTAGCAAGCTTGACTGGGGTCATGTACCACCTATATATCATTTTCATAATGTTTTCCTTCAAGGCATTACATGCCGTGAATTTCATTCCGGTGGTCCACAACCTTTCCCAGTCCTCAAACATAATGTTATGCCCAATATCCTGAGCCCATTTTATCATGGCTGATTTGACTGTCTCATCTTGAGTATTCCATTTAAGCAGCAAGTTATACATTCTCGAAAGTATCTTAGTTTTTGGTTCAATCAATTCTGTCTCTAGTTTCGATTTTTCCACCTGGAACCCTACTTTTTTATCCAGTTTAAAAACCTCTTGAATTTGAGCGTAATGTAGCCAATCTCGCACCTTATTCTTTAACTTCTCCAAGCCCTGCAACCTCCAATTGTCTCCAATTTTTTCTATTATTTCCCAATATTTTGGCCAGCTGGCCTCCATATTGGGTCTTTTTCGAGCCTTGGCCTCCACTGGTGATAACCACCTCGGGGTCTTACCTTCTAGTAAGTCTTTATATTTTGTCCAGACCATAAATATTGCTCTTCTGACCACATAGAGATGATTCTCAAGGTCATCTGGCCTCCAATTGTGTGTGTGTGTGTGTGTGTGTGTACACAGTGGTACCTTGGTTTACGAACTTAATCCATTCTGGAAGTCCATTCTTAAACCAAAACTGTTCCTAAAACAAGGCGCACTTTCCCTAATGAGGCCTCCCACCGCCGCTGCCCTTCCACTGTTCAGATTCCGTTCTTAGACCAAGGTAAAGTTCTCACACCAAGACACTATTTCCGGTTTTGCAGAGTTTGTAAGCCAAATCATTCTTAAACCAGACTGTTCTTAAACCGAGGTACCTCTCTCTCTCTCTCTCTCTCTCTCTCTCTCTCTCTCCCTCCCTCTCTCTCTGGGTGTGGGTGTGTTTGCATTTTCTATTTTACATAAATTCATTAAAGACATAAACATAAAATCCCTTTTGACTCCCCCCCCCCTTTGTGGATCTTAATAAATCAGCAGCTGATGGATATGGGATAAGGGGGGGGAACAAAATTAATAATTGTGAATTGAACATAAGGAATGAAATGCGAATTAGAGATAAGTATGTAGCATCAAGCAGCAATGGAGCGAAATTAGAGACGCATCCAGGATGAAGAGTGGGAAATTAACTTTTTTTGGAAAAATTGTATTAAATTTGATGTAATTTGGTATGGATTCGTTAAAAATTTGGAAAACTACTAAATACTATTTGGCGGGGGGATGTTATTTTGGGGTTTTTTATGGAGCAACATTCAAACATGCAAACTCCCCGACACCACTTCCAAACATGCAGTCTAAAGTCCAGGAAAACATTTAGCGCTTGATTCTTTGGTATGTACGAACTTGCTGTACAATGCCAGGACTTCACTGTCGCTTTCCTGGGGCATGAAAAGAAGAACGCCGGTGCTCTCGATATATCATAGGAAAAACCATTAATAATTTCACCCAGACCTGGCCCAAACAATGCCTGCATTGCTTAGGCTGGCCGTTGTTTCTGCCACGCTGAACTATGAAATATTCAGGAATAAATCAAAAGTTGCTCCGGAGATGGATAGGAATTTTATTTTCTAATCCCACATTATTAAATGGAAATGCTGGTGTGTCTCAGAGGATTTAGGTACCTAGGACTAATTAGTGAGAAGCCCGGGGGCATAATCAAATCCACTCCGGTCCAGTAAAAAACAAATAGAGTGAGACCTACCACAGCCAGCTGGAAGGAGCTAAAGCTCACTTGACAGGAAAAATTCAGTTTCATGAAAACGAGCAGCATTCATGGGACATTACTTTCAACAGTCTCTCCTGCATATAAATGCGCTTCACCAGGCCTTCACTTGATTTACCTCAAGAGTTTTAAAAGGGTATTTTTTAAAAAATGGAGAAGTTACTCTTATTCTGCACACACAGATCAAAGACTTAAAAGCGGGGGGGGGGGGTGAGGAGTTCTATAGGAGACTGAGTAAAACAGGCAAAATTAAAATGTAACACATTGCATTCAGCAACCCAATAAAAAAACCATAAATCAATAAAACCACCCCAGCAATATTACAAAAATAAAATCCAACCATGAAATCCAACACCGACAGAGGTAAAATATATCCAGGGGGAGTGGTTGAGACATCGTTTTTATTGTGCGTTCACAACGATTCGTGGTCATGATGCTATTGGGGTGGTCACATATGCATTGCTACTTTCTAATACTGGAGTACGCAGGTGGCGCTGTGGTCTAAACCACCGAGCCTCGTGGGCGTGTCGGCAGTTCAAGTCCACACGACGGGGTGAGCTCCCGATGCTCTGTCCCAGCTTCTGCCAACCTAGCAGTTCGAAAGCACACCAGCACGATTAGATAAATAGGTACCACCACGATGGGAAAATAAACCGCATATCCATGCGCTCTGGCTTTCTGCGGACAAACACCGGCTCCCACGGCCTGAAAGCGGTGATGAGTGCTGTACCCCATAGTCAAATTCCACTGGACTTAACCACCCAGGGGTCCTTTACCTTTGATCTTTATCGTTTGCACCTGCAAAGGTTTAGAGGTGGTCACACTGCTTCGTTTCCAAACAGTGCACATCATGTAATTTCCTGCAGAAATCCTGTGGCCTTTTATACCACAAATGCTCTGGCTAATTTTTGTCCCACTTTTGATGCACTACATAGCCTTGCAGACAGCAATATTGAGGTAGCATTGGGGCCAGGGGTGGAGAAAGGGGTGTGTGGTGGGGGTGGTACACCCTGGGTGTTACCACTGAGGGGGGTGACAAAAGGCCGGGTGGCACTCACCACGGGGCCTGCTGCGCGCCTGAACCACACGTCTCTCCTGGGACGTCTCTCCTGCCCCAAACGGTCCGCCCACCGCTTCCATCTCAGCTTTAGGGTGGCTGAGTGGGAGGAGGCAGGCAGACTCCTCAGAGGCCGCGCCCCGGTTGGCCCCGCCCCATGGGCAGCTGGCCCCGCCCCTGGATGCAGGGCATGTGTGCCACCCCAGATGCCCAATCCACCGCTTGCTCCACCGCTGACTGACACCACAGACACTGAGGTCCAGCGCCAAGGGCCTTCTGGCGGTTCCCTCGCTGCGGGAAGCCAAGTTACAGGGAACCAGGCAGAGGGCCTTCTCGGTGGTGGCGCCTTCCCTGTGGAACGCCCTCCCACCAGATGTCAAAAAGAACAACAACTACCAGACTTTTAGAAGACATCTGAAGGCAGCCCTCTTTAGGGATGCTTTTAATGTTTGATGTATTACAGTATTTTAATATTTTTTTGGAAGCCACCCAGAGTGGATGGGGAAGCCCAGCCAGATGGGCAGGGTATAAATAAATTATTATTATTATTATTATTATTATTATTATTATTATTATTATTATTATTATTATTAGTGACTGGGGCTTTCCATCAGCATCTGCTTGGCCACTGTGATTCTGGGCTAGATGGGCCTTTGGCCTCATCTAGCAGGGCTCTTTTTTTAGATTTTTAAACAGAAGAGCATGATTCAGCAACATAGAGTTCCAGGTGGAGGCAATACCCTTGCAATACATGGGTGATGCCCTCTGATTGGTTCCCCGCCAGCCTCGCAATCTCATCACCATTCCTAGAGAAGCAGTCCGTTCTTCAGTTGTACAGGTGTGTTTTGAAATCCATCACCATATAAATTTCCCCGATTTCCTAAGCTGCATAAGCTCAGCTCCTTTAACTTCTAAATTGCTTTATCCAACTCCAGGAAACATTAAGGCTCATAAAAGGGGTGTATCGGAAGGAGGTGTATGTGATACATTTTAGGCTTTGGTGGTCCCCCCCCCTTTTGAATAATTATCAGCCTTTAATATATAGCAATAATTTTCCAGAGTGTTTACCCACAGCTAAGGGTATTTAATTTCCCTCTGATTTTATGAGCCATTGGCTTTGATATTAAGCCGCTGAGCTCCAATCAGATGACTGTCAATCACCAGTTTGAAAGAAGAAGCCAAGGTATTGTTGAAAGGTGATTTTAAAAACACACACAAGGTCTATGCACTTTTAAAAATGTATTCTTTCACTAAACATTGTTCTATGCGTTGCTCTGCTCAAGGGAAGCCACTGCGTAAATCAGCCTGTGTTTTCACTGAACTGGAAAGGGAAACTGACATTACGTGAAGAGCAATGGTTGCTCCTCAGCCAAATTTCCATAGCAGAAAAACTATGGATAAATGTTTTTACAATGGAGGTATTGGGTATCGGGGGTCGGGGGGGGGAGAGAAAACACCAACACACACGGAGCTGTCACCTAATGCTTAAATGTGTCATGAAGCATTTTAAGAAGTTTAAATAACTCAGGATCTTTAGAGTATCACAGGTTTTGTATATTTGTGCCTGGACAAACGCCATAAAAGTGATTGAAAGCATATTTGCACAGAGTGTTCATGGATGCGTGATTCCAACACCTGGTTCATGCAAGCTTTGTGGCCAAAATACACACATATCGAGAGTTCCTATACTCACTCAGACCAAACTTTTTGAATTAATTTCATTAACAACCTATTTATACAGCCTGATAATTAATGTTCTCTGAGCAGTGAACAATACAGTTTAAAAGCCATACTTATTTATTAAAACAAAACAAAACACAAAGCAAATTACCTTTTTTTAAAAAAAAAAATAGTTGAGATAGAAACCACCAGCATATGAAACAGAACTGAAAACTATTTGAGGATCTGAAGAATTCAGAACAACTGGAAAATATATTTAAAAACAAAGTGTTCACCCAGTGCCAAAAATTCAACAACTGGGTGCTGTCAGGTAAGCCTCTCTGGAGAGCGTATTCTGAATTCAAGGCACCTCCACCAAACAGACTCTCTCTCCAACAGTGACCTGTCACTATTCCTTTGTTCTTTTGGTGGGGGCAGATGGGAAGAGACTCTGAAGATGATCTCGATAGGAGTAGCATACCCCACAAGTGTCCTGGAAAAACCGGGGCATTCTGTTTGTTCTTGTGAGAGAACAGCTGCCATTTAGGATGCCGTGATCTTGTGCAATTTCGTGCCACGATTTCAGAGCTGCAATCTCGCACGGCACCCCAAAATGCGTGCCTTTGGGTGTGGTGCCCGAAAAAGCGCTTTTTTTTCAGTGGAACAGCTCTGACCATCAAAATGTATTTCCTGATGTTTGGTCAGAATCTCCTTTCTTGTAACTTGAATCCATTGGATCAAGTCCTACCCACCAGAGCAGGAAGAAACCTTATATGGAAGAGGCCATTGGTCCATCTAGATCTTTATTATTAAACAGAGTGCCAGTAGCTCTCCAGGCTTTGAGACAATGACTCCTTTCCCAGCGGTACTTGGAGAAGGTGGGAAGGAACCTGGGACGCTATTCAAATCATGAGCTCTACCACTTAGCTACTGCCCTTCCCATTGCCACTTCCACAGCGTCTAATAAGCTGTGGTGTAGTGGTTAAGAGCGGTAGACTCCTAATCTGGTGAACCGGGTTCGCTTCCCCGCTCCTCCACATGCAGCTGCTGGGTGACCTTGGGCCAGTCACACTTCTCTGAAGTCTCTCAGCCTCACTCACCTCACAGAGTGTTTGTTGTGGGGGAGGAAGGGAAAGGAGAATGTTAGCCACTTTGAGACTCCTCAGGGTAGTGATAAAGTGGGATATCAAATCCAAACTCTTCTTAATTTGATTTATATTACAAAATCCACACATTCTAGTTTCAAAATTTGTTTTTTTTTAAAAAAAAAACAAAACATTGCACTTTTTTTACTTTAGAATTGTTTTGCGGTGCTAAGCTTAGCCTCCTCTATATTATTCATTTTCTAGTATAAGTTGTGGAACATCTGGCTGGGTGCCGATGGCTCTGTTCAGTCGCCACAGAAAACCTGACCTCAAACTTTGACTATTTTCTAATGCAATCCTTGCATGTTTCATTCCATTCTGCAATCTGTTCTGGCACGGCACGTGGGGCCTAATAAATAACAGGAGCCGTGCTGCATATCAAGCCAGCTAATATTTATTTCTTGATATTTGTTGAAATAGCGATCACTCCAAGGAAACATTGACTTATTGCGGCAATCTGAAGCGTAAGATAAACTGTCGCAATTTTGACAGTGTAGTTATGAACATCTACGACTGGGTATAATTCTTTCTGCTGTGATATTTGGAGTGGGGGATGTTTCTTTCAAAGTGGGACTTTGCATCCTCTCACTTGGCCACCCCATAATTGCCCACTCTGGTAAAGGAGGACCATGCTTCTAAGCAAATATGCGTACATGCATATCATGGCCTAGCATATCAACTAATGCAGAACTCAGCAGCCAGGTTGCTCACTGGGGCAAGACAGGTTCAGCATATTACACCAGTCCTGGTCCGACTACACTGGCTACCAATTAGTTTCTGGGCCTAATTCAAAGTGCTGGTTTGACCAGGGGCAAATGAAGGCATTGTGACACCCGGGGCGGGGCATCGCTATGTAGGGTGCATGTGTGGCGTCCCTACGTACGACGCAAGTACCGTACGTAGCGACGCCACACATGTGCTGTACATAGCGGTTTGCTGGTGGCGCTGCTTCAGCGCCGTGCAGATGGTGCCGGGATCCTCTGCTTGTGGCTGCAGCTGCAAACGGAGGATCCTCCGTTCACAGCTATAGCGCTGACGGAGGGATCCTACCGCTGTCCATAAGGCAGTGGCGTAGCGTGGGTTGTCAGCACCCGGGGCAAGGCAAGTAATTTGCGCCCCCTAGCCCATGGATTTGCGCCCCCTAACTCATGGATTTGCGCCCCCTAACCCTAACCTCCAGATGTTGTGCCCGGTGCGGCCGGCCCCCCCTGCACCCCCCACGCTACGCCACTGCCATAAGGCGCTTGAGTGGTGCAAACCACTATGTACAGCACATGTGATTGATATCCAATGCCCTTTTAAAATGTGTTGGCGAGGGAGGGATTATTGGGTTGTTTTTGCTTTTATTATGTATTTTGTGTTTTTGTGTTGTGATTTTATGTTGTAACCACCCTGAGACCTGTGGGTACAGGGCAGTATACAAATTTAATAAACGGCTTAGTTATGCTGGCCACATGACCTGGAAAAACTGTCTGTGGACAAACACTGGCTCCCTCGGCCTGTAAAGCAAGATGAACGCCACAACCCAGGAGTCGTCTATGACTGGACTTAACTGTCAGGGGTCCTTTACCTTTACCTTTTACCATACCACCTGTGATGGGATGATGAGCTGCTTGTGCGTAAAATCCAAGTCCCTCAGAGTTTGCTCAAGTCCGCAAACCTCTGTCTGTAACGGAGCCCCTTAAGCATGGCTCCGTCAGTCGCTGGCAGATTCCGACAGTGGTTGCTTTCGGAATCTCTTCCAACATAAAAGCTCCTTAACGGAAACACGTCTTCTGGACTCTCTGCGTGACAGTTTCCGGCAAGGAGTGGGTGTCCCTACAGGAGGTCCTGAAACCTCCCCACTGTTTTCGCTGGAAGTGTCTCTGAGCCATCCCTCCTGCTCACTTTCCCTCGGATCACCTCCTCTCCCCCTGCTGGTTCCCTCGTCAGCTGCTGAGTCTCTCCCAACCTCTGTGAGCCCTTCCACCTCCCGTCCTTCCGATGGCAGTTCCCTGACACCACCCAACATTTCTCCAATGGAAATAGGGATGTCCTAAGGAAAAGCAGAACATTCTGAGATCAAATCAGAAACTGGGACGGCTGCTCTAAATCAGGGACATCCCTGGAAAATAAGGACACTTGGCAGGGCTGGGAAGGAGACCCAGATGTTAGGCCTGCCTTCTCCCAGGAAGATGCACCTGCCAGTTAGGTCGGTAGGTCTCAGCCCTTTCCCCGTGGATTTTCCACCCTGCCTGCCTCTCCTTCCTGCCTGATGCTCCACCCATCATTGAGCAACGGATCACTCTGGGTCCATGAAACCTGACATGCAAATATCCATGGCTGTCAGTACCAAATCATCTGAGGTCCTCCAGATATGCTTGATTTGACTCAGGATTTGGTTCTTGCATGAATCCAATGCACAACCCTAGTAATTGCACCCACTTCCTTAATGTAGGGCAGTGACACTGAAGGAGCATCTCCACCCCCATTGTTCAGCCCAGACACTGAGGTCCAGCACCGAGGGCCTTCTGGAGGTTCCCTCACTGCAAGAAGCCAAGTTACAGGGAACCAGGCAGAGGGCCTTCTTGGTAGTGGCACCCGCCCTGTGGAACACCCTCCCACCAGATGTCCAAGAGAACAACAACTACCAGACTTTTAGAAGACATCTGAAGGCAGCCCTGTTTAGGGAAACTTTTAATGTTTGACAGACTATTGTATTTTAATATTTTGTTGGAAACCGCCCAGAGTGGCTGGGGAAAGCCAGAGCCAGATGGGCGGGGTATAAATAAATTATTATTATTATTATTATTATTATTATTATTATTATTATTATTATTATTATTATTATTATTATTTTCAAAATGGAGTGGGAAACTCCTAGCCGATAGGCTGAACTCAGATGAAAATGACTTTTCAGGCACTGCTGATAGCTGGTTGATAGGGGGAGATAAGGATCTGGCCCTCCTGTCCGATCCAAATCTGAACCCCCTGGGGAATTTTCACCACCAATCATTGCATGTTCCTTTGGTTTTAACCACAGCAGGCGTCTGCCCCATGCACCAAAATGCCACACAGCCTCTAGCAAACACGCCAGGATGCAATGGGAAAGCATAAATTTGATGCAGCGATATAAATGGAGGGAAGCATGCGATGGAGATGAGGGCTGTTATCATTGTGACTAAAAGCAAGGTGAGTTGTTCCCTGAAACTTCACAACTGAACCATCTGTACCTGTTTTCCGCTTTGATGCCTGCCTTAAATGGCAGCATTTAACGGAGTGGCTGTCAGCGCCTGCTTTAGCTGCTGAGGCAGCGCACCCTGGGAAGGCAGGAGTGGCGCTGGGACATTGAATCCCACACGCTACAATTAATACAGACACCGCAGATGCTCATGAAAGCATTTTGGTCTCGAGCCGTCCAATTTTAATCCTATTCTGAGCGAGAGTTTTTCTTTCAAAAACCTTGTTTGTCTGACAAAGGGGAGCATGTATTAAAAATTGCAATATGCCTAATTTTTCCTCTCTCTCTCACGCACAAGCTTGCGAACTTTCAGTGCACAGCAGACTTCTGGAAGCCTACACTCAATGCTTAACACGTAGAAAAAGAAAAAAGGGATATGTTGGGGAATGTTCGTCTTCCAAAGGAATATAGCCTCCTTCGTGTTTTATTCCAACTCAACACCTGCTCACTTGAACACCCTCTAGTCCACCTTCACTGTGTAGCTCACTTGGTAGAGCATGAGACTCTTAATCTCAGGGTTGTGGGTTTGAGCCCCATGTTCCTGCATTGCAGGGGGTTGGACTAGATGACTCTTGGGGGTCCCTTCCAACCCTACGATTCCATATTTCTCTTGCAGTGTCAAAAAAGGTCAAGGAAGTAACCATTTTGGAAAAGAATTGTAACTCGCCAGAGTGGTGCATGCTCTAGTTATCTCCCGCTTGGACTCTCGCAATGTGCTCTATGTGGGGCTACCTTTGAAAGTGACCCGGAAACTACAACTAATCCAGAATGCGGCAGCTAGACTGTTGACTGGGGGCGGCCGCCGAGACCACATAACACTAGTCTTGAAAGACCTACATTGGCTCCCAGTACGGTTTTGAGCACAATTCAAAGTGTTGGTGCTGACCTTTAAAGCCCTAAATGGCCTCAGCCCAGTATACCTGAAGGAGCGTCTCCACCCCCATCGTTCTGCCCGGACACTGAGGTCCAGTGCCGAGGGCCTTCTGGCGGTTCCCTCATTGCTATAAGCAAAGCTACAGGGAACCAGGCAGAGGGCCTTCTCGGTAGTGGCGCCCACCCTGTGGAACACTCTCCCATCAGATGTCAAAGAGATAAACAACTACCTGACATTTAAAAGACATCTGAAGGCAGCCCTCTTCAGGGAGGTTTTTAATGTGTGACATTTTAACGTATTTTTAATCTTTGTTGGAAGCGGCCCAGAGTGGTTGGGGAAACCCAGCCAGATGGGCGGGGTACAAATAATAAATTATTATTATTATTATTATTATTATTATTATTATTAAGATTCAGGGAATCTTCCCCCCTCACGGCAGGCTGCCAAGGAAGTAAGCTGTTACCCAGTCTTTATTCAATATTCACTGAGAGAGGCTTAGGAATGCTTCCTCTTAGAGTAAGGGCGCTGCTGCAAGTAATCTCCACCCCTTCCTCTCCTCAATGGTCAGCAGCAGCAGCAGCCGCCCTTACGATGGCCGCAAAGGGCCATTTGTCTCTGAGCCCTTTGCTCTCCCACTTTTAATGCTCGCCGGGTTCTGGGAGAAGGGGGGTCTGGAATGCTGTCTAGTGATAACATGTCAGCCAGTTGCTCCGACTCTGTCTCCCCCTCCTCTTCTCCCGTTACCTCCCAACTCTTCTCTTCATCTATCTCTGAGCTGTGACCTCCCTCAAACCACTGTTGTAAATCTATACTGCTTCTCTCTTCTCTGGAATGTCCCAAGACCGGGAAGAATGTGGAACCACTGCAGGCAAGGATTGAGCTTGAAGCAGGAATCTTGGCAGAAGGTGGCTGTGGCGTTTGCCCTCCTAGGTGTGTGACATCATGCTGGGTTCATAGGGAAAAGGTTAACTAATTGTAAAATGACTAACCAATGGGAATCCGGGGGCGGAGTTAACTGTGTATAAGGTTTAAGCACAGAGGTTTTGAGAAGAGGTTTTGAGAAGTGAGAGTTAGAGTTAGGGTGGAGAACATAGCTGTCAACTTACAGATTTGAAAATAAGGGACCAGCAGCCTTGAAAATAAGGGACCAGCAGCCAAAATAAGGGACCTGCAGCCTCACCTGTTCCAGGTACTCCAGTCTTCCTGTCCTCCTGCAGTCTGGTCAAACTCATGCTGGTAGCTTCGAGAACACTGTCCAACCAACTTTGTAACCAGAGGTTCAACTGAATAGAATCTGAATCACATGCACCACAAGGCCTATGCAGCCTCAACTTAAGATGGCTCCCCGGCCTGGCTTTGCGCTGCAAAGTTTGCAGCAGCACGTGCAACAAAATGGCATCCAGCATTCAAAAAACCCCTCAGCTTGCATTAACTAGCCACACACACACAGCCTCACCCCCTCGCCACGAGATCGTCAGTCACCCACCGTTTTAGTCAACCAGCTCCTTTCTTTCCCCCCATAAGTCAATCGAAGGAGCCTCCAAAACAAATTCAAAAGCCCCCCCCTCCCATGAGATCTCCTTTCCTTTCCTCCCACCATGTGCCCCCGCTCCAGACAGACCTTTTCGCCGGCAAGGGTGAGTGGGCCGTCGATGACGTATCCATCCGATTCCGATCCGAGCACTCAGCACAGGTATGCTCAACTTCTGAGCCCCTCTTAGCCAAAGGCAGAAAGCCCAGCCAGCAGCCAAACGAAACCTCAAGGAAAACCACCGTCACATCTCCGCTGGGAAGCGCTGAGCAATGGCGAGTCCCCAGGCAACGCAGCCGATTTGATCAGCACAAGGCATGCAAGCTCCACCCCCCAGTTGTTCTTAGACTTCTTATTGGGTGAGCAACACAGCCAAGCAACACAGTTGGAGCCTCCCTCCTCCCTGGCCGGCCGGGAGGGAGGGAGAGGAGCTGCTTCCTTTGAAATTTAAGGGACATCATTTAAGGGACATTTAAGGGACATCCATCAATAAGGGACAGCAGCGGGACATGGCACTGGAATAAGGGACTGTCCCTCCAAATAAGGGACACTTGACAGCTATGGTGGAGAAGACAGCCTGGAGTTAGAAGAGACAGATAAGATAAGTCTGTGGGTTGGGCTAGGCTGGTGTGAGAGAGTGAGAGAATTTGTTAAGAGGAGTCAGTCAAACAGTTGAGATAATCAGTCAGAATGTATTAGGAAGTTAGAGGCCAGTAAAGAAACTAAAGTTAAGGTACTGACAGGAATATTATCGGAGAAACCATAAACTTGTTAATGTTTGTAAAATAAACTTGTTGGGGGGTTTTGTGTTCACTTTTAACAACTGTCTGGACTCAGCGTTTTACCAGAGAGTAACTGGTTGGTGGCAGCGGCGAAGCGAGTACAGTGGTGGCACAGGGATCAATAGACTGTTAAACGTCCAAGGACCCTGTGTGATCGCTACAGTGGCTTTGTGTGTTCCATAGCAAATATTAACACAGAGAGACAGAGAGAGATCCCAGCTTTCTCTGTGAGTCACGCTCACTTCCTTGCAACTTGCTGGTGGTTCTAGTGGTTCTAGTGCGTACCTGGTCCTTCAGGGGCACAGTTACCCCATTCAGGACCAGGGAATCCCCCACACCCGCCCGCTCCCTTTCCCCCCAAAACAGTACTTCTGTCTTGTCAGGATTCAGCCTCAATCTGTTAGCCGCCATCCATCCATCCATTGGGTACAAACACAACACAAAGGCTAACAGTTAGTAGAAAATATATAATAGAATAATTATATCATTCAAATTATAGGAGTAAGCCAATCAAAGTTCTTATATACAATCTAACAGAGTGGTAGTTAGGACCATGAAGCCGTGTGTTCAAAACAGATGTCTAAGGACAGTCTCACAATAGTCTTTCAAAAGTATCAACAGAAGACATCTCAAAAGTTTCAAAAGTAAAGTTTCTCAATTGTTTTTCAAGAGTTTCAACGGAAGACGCCTCAAAAGGACAGTTTCTCCGGAATGATGCTACTGTTTCGTAATAGTCTTCATCAGCCGATATTTTTCAGCAGATTATATAAGTAAGATTCATGCTAAGGATCAGTGCTCACTAGATATGAAGACTATTACGTGTTGTGTTTGTATTGTTGTGGTTAGTTCTTATTGCAACACAGGGGTTTGTTTGTTTTTTGTTTATTTAGCTACAAGCATGTTTGGGGAGGCAGAAACACGAAGAACTAGTTTCAAAGAGAAGTTCTTGTCTTCAACAAGTACTGATTTCAAAAAGCATATCCACACATGTGAAATGGGTGCAAGTTCCTCAAATCGAGCGTGTCCCTTCCACACAGATGTCTATCTGAACCACAATGTTTATCTGTTTAGAGATCAAGCACAGCTTCGCAAGCCCCGGTGGGATGTTATCTCTATCTTCAGGAAGCACACACAATCACGATGGGTCAGAACTTCTCATTGCTTTGCATGTGACATTTCAGCTGCTGCTCTCCGTACCTTCTCCAGCTGTATAATACATTTTCCTTTTTATAAAAACCATAGCCCTAGTTAAGAGAACTCAAATCCTACAGTGCTGGAAGGCTATGGTGTTTTGTGCTGGAAATGAATGCGCTATACATTTGCAAGCTCAAAATAGAAACCTGGGCAGAAACCACAATCCGCGTTTGTGAAGTGCTGTGCTGTAATCCCATCAAAAAGATGAGAAGGGGGGTTGCATCCTATTCCAGGGATGCTTTTGTCTCCCAAATCCCCTTCATTTTCTCCCATCCTATTTAGAGTTTGTCATAGAACAAAGCAAAATTTCAAACGTGGAGAGGCCGGCCAAGGAGTTTTGAAGGAAGCAAGAAGAAGCATTTGAGTACAGCCAGAATGTTTTCTGAGGAGGACGGGAGGGTGTTTATGCACGTCCCACAGAAAACATTCATGCAGGTTGTGGTAGCCGAACAGACAATACATGGAGGATCTGGGTTTCCTCATGATCAATTCTGTGTCCAGGGCAGCTGTTTATCAGCTCCATCTGGCAAGCAGGCTGAGACCCTACCTGCCCACGGACTGCCTCGCCAGAGTGGTGCATGCTCTGGTTATCTCCTGCTTGGACTACTGCAATGCGCTCTACATGGGGCTACCTTTGAAGATGACCCGGAAACTACAACTAATCCAGAATGCGGCAGCCAGACTGGTGACTGGGAGTGGCCGCCAAGACCATATAACACCAGTCTTGAAAGACCTACATTGGCTCTCAGCATGTTTCCAAACAAAATTCAAAGTGTTGGTGTTGACCTTTAAAGCCCTAAACGGCTTCGGTCCAGTATACCTGAAGGAGCGTCTCCACCCCCATCGTTCTACCCAGACACTGAGGTCCAGTGCCAAGGGCCTTCTGGAGGTTCCCTTGCTGTGGGAAGCCAAGTTACAGGGAACCAGGCAGAGGGCCTCCTCAGTAGTGGCACCCGCCCTGTGGAACGCCCTCCCACCAGATGTCAAAGAGAAAAACAACTACCAGACTTTTAGAAGACATCTGAAGGCAGCCCTGTTTAGGGAAGCTTTTAATGTTTAATAGGCTATTGTATTTTAATATTCTGTTGGA
The DNA here is from genome assembly GCF_965112155.1 of Podarcis liolepis. NCBI lineage: Eukaryota > Metazoa > Chordata > Lepidosauria > Squamata > Lacertidae > Podarcis > Podarcis liolepis. Next base: position 13,283,026 of record NC_139560.1, read on the forward strand.
AGCTGCCCAGATGGGCGGGGTATAAAACAACTATGAGGAGGAGTCCATATCTGGTCAGTGCAGTGGCATAGGGTGAGAAAAACTGCTGTCCTGGTCTAATTAATCAACCTCTTCTCTCTCTCCATCCTCCTTGTTTCTACACTACCCCTTCTGCTGGACTCTGGCTCTTCATCCTAACTGGCCAGACAGCAGTGGCAGAAGCAGCAGTTCCCCAAGTTGGTTGGGGAGGAGGAAGGTGACCAATAGCATCACCAGCCAGCCTAGAGAACTGGATCCCAGAGGCAGGAGTCCTAAAGATGGCAGGGTGAGGAGCCAGCAGAGCTGAGGGGCTGCTGCAGCTTGTTCTGGCTGTCTCTCCATAGCTTGCCTAGGCTGCGCATCCACCACTTCTCACGTTGCAGTTCACAGTGCCACCTATCTGTGGGAAAGCAAACTGCAGCCTGATGACATTCTTACAATTTTATTTCTATAGGAAGCTATAACCCAGTAAGGCTAATAGCAGTTTTGAGGGTGGTTTAGATCCACATTTGAATTACAGAGGGAAGGGTAGAGCATCCTAAGAAGCTTTTATCTCCATGGGAGGGGGAGAAGCAGCTGGGGCTAATTGTCAATAGGGGGAAAGAAAGGAGGAAGAATTAATAAGCTCTTCTCCCCTCCTACCCTTCTATGGGTCTTTCACTTCTGATTGCAGCCTCTGTGGGTGCATTTTATAAATAGCTAACACAAAACCTCCAGGGGGGTAAAGCCATATGGGACTCAGCATCACATGTGGTTTGGCCCTTAGTAATATTAGTCAAAGAGTTTTGGATTTGCATAGAGAAGTGATTATTCATAAAGCTTCCTGTGCATATGTGATAAGGAATAATATTTGTTTCTGGTGAAGGCACCATTTGTGCATCATTTTCAGGTTTTATGTGTGGAAAACTTCAGTTGCCTATGAGTATGCTGATACAATATCTTCTCAAAGCCAGGTCTTATTTCAGCAAGAGTTTAACCCATGAGTAGGCAAACTAAGGCCCAGGGGCTGGATCATGCCCAATTGCCTTCTAAATCCGGCCCGCGGACGGTCTGGGAATCAGTGTGTTTTTACATGAGTAGAATGTGTGCTTTTATTTAAAATGCACCTTTGGGTTATTTGAGGGGCATAGGAATTTGTTCATATATTTTTTTCGAAATATAGTCCAGCCCCCACAAGGTCTGAGGGACGGTGGACTGGCCCCCTGCTGAAAAAGTTTGCTGACCCCTGGAGACTCTAACCCCATCTTCTGTGAGCCAGTACCAATGTAGCTACTTATGCAAAAAGAAAAGGAAGTTCACCCAAAAAAGGGGACACCGATTTGCATAAATTTTGCATATACTAATTCACACTGTGGCTATGCTTGTCCTCCACAGTCAGAGGCAGTAAAGTTTCTGAATCTCAGTTGCTGCAAACTACAGGAAAGGAGAGGGTTATTGTGCTTGGGTCTGGCTTGAAGGTTTTCCACAGGCATCTGGTTGGCCACTGTGAGAGCAGGATGCTGGATCAAATGGGCCAATGGCCTGATCCAGCAGGCTCTTCCTTTGCTCTTACATTGTTGTTGTTGTTTAGTCATTTAGTCGTGTCCGACTCTTCATGACCCCATGGACCAGAGCACGCCAGGCACTCCTGTCTTCCACTGCCTCCTGCAGTTTGGTCAAACTCATGCTGGTAGCTTCAAGAACACTGTCCAACCATCTCGTCCTCTGTCGTCCCCTTCTCCTTGTGCCCTCCATCTTCCCCAACATCAGGGTCTTTTCCAGGGAGTCTTCTCTTCTCATGAGGTGGCCAAAGTATTGGAGCCTCAGCTTCAGGATCTGTCCTTCCAGTGAACACTCAGGGCTGATTTCCTTCAGAATGGATAGGTTTGATCTTCTTGCAGTCCATGGGACTCTCAAGAGTCTCCTCCAGCACCAGAATTCAATGCATAGATACAATTACAGTGGTATCTCGGGTTACAGATGCTTCAGGTTACATACGCTTCAGGTTACAGACTCCGCTAACCCAGAAATATTACCTCGGGTTAAGAACTTTACCTCAGGATGAGAAGAGAAATTGTGCAGCGGCAGCGGGAGGCCCCATTAGGAAGTACAATTTGAAAAGAAATGCAGCACAGTTCACAATACAGTGGTACATCAGGTTACATACGCTTCAGGTTACATACACTTCAGGTTACAGACTCCACTAACCCAGAAATAGTACCTCAGGTTAAGAACTTTGCTTTAGGATGAGAACAGAAATCGTGCTCCAGTGGTGCGGCTGCAGCAGGAGGCCCCATTAGCTAAAGTGGTGCTTCAGGTTAAGAACAGTTTCAGGTTAAGAACGGACCTCCGGAATGAATTAAGTACTTAACCCGAGGTATCACTGTATTGGGGAAGACTGCGACTAGGCTACCTGCTTACCTGCTCTTTCTGCTGTCTAACTTCTGATGATGGGCAACTTTGAGGCTTCCTTCTTAGGAAAAAGTACATCCCTTTAGAGAAAAGACTGTCCTCTGATCAGGGACTGACTCTCTTGTAGCATGATTGTCCCTGTTTGGAGTAAACGTATTGTAATAACCTGCAGTTTCGTAAGAGTATATATTTCAAGTAGATGAATAAATGAACAAATTAAGTTAATTTGGATATGCAGAAAATATTAAAAATAAATTTAAGGAACCATAGAAAGAGAGGGAAGGAAGTCAAGTTTTGAAATGTTAAAATGACTGTAAAATTATTGAAGTGTATAAACCTGAAAATTATAAACAAACAAACTGTTATGTATTAAGCTTGGATCCTAGAACAATAGGCAAGTAGGATCCTAGAATGCAACAACTGATTGGCTTGCAGCAAAAGACCAATCAGGCTCCAGGAGGAAGTTAATCAGCCTGTTAGGCTGGTAGGATCCTAGAATGCAACAACTGATTGGCCTGCAGGAAAAGACCAATCAGGATCCAGGAGGGAAGCAGAATCAGCCAATCAGACAGGACTCATTATGTAAATAATGTATATAAAAGCCTGAGGTTTGGGGGGCAATTAAACCACTGTTTTAGAAGCTGCAATAAAGAGCATGAAGTCACTACAGGACTCGGAGTATATTTCACAAACATACATACATTTGGGTTCTACATTGGATGCACCCGACTTCTGAACTTAATCAAGTCAATTCAGGGGGATCCTGTCTTGGGCCCAGTTGGGTCAAGTGAACAATTTGACTTAGGTGAGAAAGAAAAACAACAACAGAAGTTAATATTGCCTTATTTTAAAAATATGCATGGCTTTCCATTGTATTTTTTCTATCTCCACTATTTTCTAACTTGGAGACAAAGCAAGCTTTTTCTTTCCCTCAGCGCTTGCATCTTTTGTGATGGTATTTTTATACCTCCGAAACAGGCAATTACATTTATGCAACTTTGCAGACGTTGAATGTCATGTTCCCTTTTTAAATATTTGCAAATTTTCAATGGGGGTAGGGAACCGCATCTTAAAAGAAATAACAAGATCCAGCTGGTTAAGAAATGGATGTGGCAGGATCCTGAAGTATGCCTTATTCAGAATAGCTCCTCTGCTGCTTGATGACTGTGAGTAAAGCGGGAAAGGTGGAGAGACACCCTTGTACTTCAGACAAAAGCCACGGCTGATGGTCTCGTACTTATGCATGACACACCACACGCCAGCATCAGCAGCGATAAAGAGCAGCTATAGGGAACTGCAGATTCACCCTTGTTCTGCTTAGGAAATTTCAGCAGCCAGAGCGTTTTCAAAAGACTAACCCACCACACATTAAATAAAGCTGATTTGACTTCTCAAAAGGGGATGCCATGGCTTTTGTACTGAGCTTACTCAGTTGTTGTTTTTTACAGGGCCTCATTCTTACTATTATCACCACCTCGGCAAAGTCCCCACTGTGATTTTGCTGTCACTACTTCAGTGTTTCCGAGATGAGCTCTCGAGAACGGGGTGGGGGTGGGGGGAGGGCTTGTCAATGAGAGGAGAAAATTGTTCTGAAATCTATTTGCCTTGAGATGTTTCCCCTTTCTTTCTCTTCTTCTCTTCAGTTATGTTTATCTTTAGTGCCTTCTGCATTTTCCGCTTTCTTTTCATAACATTGTTTGTGCCACAGCTCTTAGATGGATTCGGTCTCCTTCCCAGTCTCTGGAAGGATCTGCGAGAATTCAACTCTATCTCTGTCAGCAGAAAAAAATAAATAGAATTGTAAAATTTTTAGTAGGGCCCTCAAATCCTAGCTCTAAGGCAGGATATCCTATTCATAAAACATTCCTCCTTTGTATTCCTCTCTTTAAAAAGAGGGGGGGAGACTCTCTGAGGAAGCTGTAATGAGGGAACTGGGTGAGATGGAGATGGAGAAATATGATTGTATTATACAGAATAGTGTATTCAGTTTATCTGTAAGGTGTCTTATCACAGATGCCAACATTCATCTGATCACAATATTGCGGCTTTGCATTTTCCATTGAATTTCTCTGTGACCAACCTTCCTAAAGGCTTTTCTGAAGATTGACCAGATTAGGCTAAGTGACCATTTTCCTTCCTTCTGTGTCAAATTAAATGTGGATTGGCCATTGTTAACTGGAAGAGTCTAGGAAGTTGATGCGATAGACCTCATATAGATATGACAATGATGTCAGGATTGTCCTACTCATGTGTAGGACCCTAGCAGAGACACATGCCCGACGGGCATGTTCTCTCCCTCCTGGTCGGTCGTTCGGGAGCTTCAAAAGCTTTCTCCAGCCCAAACATCATAGTGACTGATACCAAAAGGTATTAGCATGCTTAGGAACCTGCAGAGTATTGGCAGTTTGTGTAACAGATCTCAGTAGCTCAGCATTTTGGCTAATCTACTTTTATTTATATAAAATATACTTGGAGCATTCTGCCTCATCTACTTCCTCTTTTTTATCAGACAGCAAAGAAAAAGAGCAAAGAGCAATAGTCCCACATCACGGAACACAGTAATACCAAACATCCTGTCTCCGTCATTTCCCACACTGTGGAATGAAAACATACACTGCCATGTGATAGACAACAATCCCATGACTGCAAGCACAGAGCAAGAATCCTAACAAATGATGTGTAGTGTGTATGCTCAGATCCTCCATAGGCTACTTCTCACAATCACTTAAAGGGAATAATACGAACTTCAGTTTCCAGTCTGGTGGTCTGATTAAATATTGGGATGGTAGGGCAGTGAAGGAATCCCTACAAAACTCTATATGCATTGTCCTTTGTGATGGGATATAGGAAAGCAGGAATATGGAAGCTGCCCTTAGCCTGTCCATCACAGCATTGTGTATTCTGATTGTGTTACATTTGCCCACGGGAACCCCCTGGGAACCCCCCCCCCCCCGGGAATCCCTCAATGCACTGCATAGGTGCCAACTCCCTGGGGCCCTGGATGCCTGAGCATCCACACAATTCCTCATGCAGGGGCCGTGCACCCACATTTTGTGTGTGCCAGGGCTACGCAAGCTGCATGGCACCCAAGGCCAAGGGAACCCATGGTTGCTGGGCCAAGCTGGCACTCCTGATACGCTGTATAAGCTAATACAGTGGTACCTCGGGTTAAGAACTTATCGTATTTTTCGCCCTATAGGACGCACTTTTCCCCCTCCAAAAATGAAGGGGAAATCTGGGTGCGTCCTATGGGGTGAATGCAGGCTTTCGCTGAAGCTTGGAGAGCAAGAAGGGTCGGTGTGCACCGACCCCTCTCGCTCTCCATGCTTCAGGAAGCTATCAGCAAGCCTGGGGAGCCTGCGGGAGTTCCCGCAGGGCTCCCTAGGCTGCGGATAGCAGCCTGCTTCCCGGAGCGCGGGGCGCGCTGAAAGCAGAGCGCCCCGCGCTTTGGGAAGACATCGGGCAGCCCCACAAGCTTGGAGGACAGCGGGGAGGCGCAGCACCGCCATCCCGCTGTTCCCCGACCTGGTTTGGAGGCTGGAACTGGGGAGAAGTGCGCTTCTCCCCAGCGCCAGCCCCACAAGCTCGGGGGACAGCGGGGAGGCGGAGCGCCGCCATCCTGCTGTTCCCCGACCTGGTTTGGGTTCCCCGACCTGGTTTTGGGGGGGAAATAAAGGGAATTTTTTCCCCTTAATTTCCCCCCAAAAAAACTAGGTGCGTCCTATGGGCCGGTGCATCCTATAGGACGAAAAATACGGTAATTCGTTCTGGAGGTCCATTCTTAACCTGAAACTGTGAGGTACCACTTTAGTTAATGGGGCCTCCCGCTGCCACCGTGCAATTTCTGTTCTCATCCTGATGCAAAGTTCTTAACCCGAGGTACTAGGGTTAGCGGAGTCTGTAACCTGAAGCGTCTGTAACCTGAGGTACCACTGTAATGAAAAGTTGTGCATGGAGTCAACCGCACTGTTCTAAATATATGCCTAATCAAACTCTTATATGCAAGAAACACACTTTTGCGCAGCTCCACGCAAAACATTGTTACATGAAAGAGAGCACACAGATTACAATGGTACCTTGGTACTCGGACGGCTTGGCTCCCGAACACCGCAAACCCGAAAGTAAGTGTTCCGGTTTGTGAATGTTTTCAGAAGCCAAACATCCGAGTGCAAGAAGCTCCTGCAGCCAATCGGAAGCCGTGCTTTGGTTTTCGAACAGTTTCGGGAGTCGAACGGACTCCGGGAACGGATTAAGTTCCAGAACCAAGGTATCACTCTATATGCTCAGTAAGCAAGGTGGATTAATTATATAGGAGACACCCAGGTTAGCATTTACAACTGATATGTTCTGATGCATACTTAATAATAATAATAATAATAATAATAATAATAATAATAATAATATTTTATTATTTATACCCCCGGCTCCCAATCAGTGTTAAAAACAGTACAGCATTACATATTAAAAACTTCCCTGAACAGGGCTGCCTTAATCTCTTCATAAGAGATTAAGAAGCTGTCAGACAGTTCCAACCCCTAGACTGGGGCCACATTCATGCCTCCATTTAAAAGATTTTGATAACACTGTAAAGTCATGGTTTCCCCCCCAAAGAATTGTGGGAACTGTAGTTTGTGAAAGATACTGGGAGTTGTTAGGAGGGCTCTATTCCCTCCTCAGAGCTACAGCTTGCAGAGGTCTCTGTGAAGAGCGATTGATTTGTTAAACCACTCTGCAAATTGTAGCTCTGAGAGAGGAATAGGGGTCACCTAACAATTCTCAGCACCCTTAACAAACTAGAATTCTCCCAGAATTCTTTTGGGGGAAGCCATGACTGCTTAAAGTGATATCACAGTGCTTTAAAATGGATGGTGTGAATGTGGCCTTAAACGAGTTTAAAACTGGGTTAAATGTCTAGTGTGGGCAAATTTCTTTCCCAACATTTTCCATTAGGGACAGGATCAGAAACGTTTTTGAAGGAGTGCCATAGAACTTATTAGGAAACCATCTGTCATGTGCGGTTAAGAGAGGCACAGGAAGCCATTGGTATCACTGTTTTGGAACCCAAATTATTTTTGTTTCTCAAGTAACACTCCTTGTGTTCGCGATAGACTGCTGAAAAATTCAATTCAGTGCAAACTGAATGAGTCACTGTGGTTCTGTCATTCATTCCATTTCTTTTGAAATGTTTCTGAACATGCCATTCTCCTTCACCACGCAGTCCCAGTGCATGCTTTCCCATTGTGACATCACAGTCACAACATGCTCAGCGTTTCATAATCTGCCTGCCACACACCTGTGCTTGGCAAAAGGGATAGAAGACAGCAGAGCAGGTTTGGGGTTGCAAGAATTTTCCTCCCCAAGAGGAAACACCATGCATACTGGAAACTATCACAGTTAGGACCGGTGGCGTAGCGTGGGGGTGCAGGGGGGGCCGGCCGCACCGGCTGCAACATCTGGGGGGGGCGCTCGCACTCGCAGCTCTCTGCCCCTACCTGGCTCTCTCTCTCTCTCTCACTGCAGTGCTGGCTGTGCAAATCCGATCCGAGCCGCTGGGTCGCCGCCCACTGTGGAGGGGGTGGGTGCCAGGCGTACGGTGCGGAGAGAGAGAGAGGGACTATCTGGGGGAGGGACAGTGCAGTGGCCGCCCAGCGCAGCGCTGAGCACGGGAGGGAACCACACCACACCACACCAGACCAGGCAGCAGCAAGAAGAAGCTGGCAGCGGCGGCAGGTTAGGGGTTAGGGGGCGCAACTTACTTGCCTTGCCCCGGGTGCTGACAACCCATGCTACGCCGCTGGTTAGGACCAGTAGTGTTGCCTGGGGAGGGCCAGAGGGGTGATTGCTCCAGCCACATTTTAATATGGGGGGGGTGCATTTTACTCCTCACTGCCCTGCCAGCCCTGCACTGCTGCACCCCTGGATCCCGGAATGTCCCTATTTCCCCCAAGTGGCATCATTGCTGGCAAGCTCAGGGAGAAGATTAGCCAGTGCTTTTCCTGAGTGATGACATTGGGGATGGTTGCTTTTCCGTGGCCACCTCTGCTCCCTTCAGCAGCTTGTAGCAGCTGCTGGAGAGCAGGAGAGGAGGAGGAGAGACTGCTACTGCCATCCCAGCACCATATGACACACCTGCTCTGTGGGGCAGGTAGAGGGCAGGGCTGCCCTATGTGGGAAGAAAGAAGGAGCAGAACGGAGCGCAAGGAGTCTTGTTTTTTTAAAAAAATGAATGCTTTGTGCATTCATGTCTAATCTTGCCCCTTTCTAAGTTTATTTCTTGGTGTGTGTTTTTTTCTTTTTGTAAATCTAGCAAAGAATAAAATTAAATCGGGATTAAGGGGTTTTCTTAGGACGATGGAGGGCATGTGTGTTGTGTTCTGGTGGTGTAGTGCTCGTGGCACTCCCCCTTCTTCAGACAGGAAATGCTCTGTGGTGGGGACACACATTGTCAGGAGTGCATGCAGGAGAAAGGCCCTGTGACTGGTAGGGCCTCGCAGGACTGGGGCCTTCCTGAGTTTGGCCTGGAAGGGCAAGGCGCGGCCGCACAGGTGAGGCTTGACAGAAGACTCTTAGCACCTGGTGGCAAGGGCCAGGAGAGGTATATAAGACCAGCATTTCCCTCATACTACCCACCTAGCTGTGCTTCAGCTTCTTGACTCCTGGTTTCCTGATTCATGGACTCTTGGCTTCCTGACCCCTGGACTGCTGACCCTGGACTGCTGATTCCTGCGTCCTGTCCTCTACCCCGGTACCGACATACCAAGCCAGGACTCTGACTGCCTGTAACCCGGACCATGACACACATACAAAAATGGAGGGCCAATTGGAGGGGGAGTGAGAAATGTCCCTATTTTCATCTAAGGAATGTTGGAGCGTATTTGACCAATGGGAGTAGTATGACAGAAGGAGGGGAGGTCAACCATAGAAGGAGACAGAGCCAATGATAGGCTTTGTTAGGGGTGCTGGGAGTTCTTAAAAGGTAAAGGTAAAGGGGACCCCCAACCATTAGGTCCAGTCATGGCTGACTCTAGGGTTGCTTCGCTCATCTCACTTTATTGGCCGAGGGAGCTGGTGTACAGCTTCTGGGTCATGTGGCCAGCATGACTAAGCCGCTTCTAGCGAACCAGAGCAGTGCATGGAAATGCCATTTACCTTCCCGCCAGAGCGGTACCTATTTATCTACTTGCACTTTGACGTGCTTTCGAACTGCTAGGTTGGCAGGAGCAGGGACTGAACAATGGGAGCTCACCCCGTCGTGGGGATTCGAACCACCGATCTTCTGATCTGCAAGTCCTAGGCTCTGTGGTTTAACTCACAGTGCCACCTGCATCCCTCTACTGGGAGTTCTTAGGAGGCCCCTATTCCTGTCCCCAAGCTAGAATTCCCAGTTTCCTGTGAAGGTGGATTGATTGTGAAACCAATCTGGAAACTGTAGTTCGGGGAGGGGAATAGGATTGTTTTGATTTGATTTGTTGTATCTCTACACCGCTTTCCATTCAAACAAATCCCAAAGCGGCTTCTGTACAATAAATGTCAGAAACGTAACAGAACATCGCGAGTACAGCACAAATCATATAATTAACAAATCGTCAGCACAATCTATGAAACACTATTACCAAACAAGCAAAAAATACACATCACAATTACAGCACAATTCATGCTGTACGGTTAACAAATCAATAAGGCATTTCTAACCTATAAAACAATATTAACAAAATAGATACTAAAAAGTAAGCTGAATGCTATTAAGTTCGTACACACACTCTCCCCTCCCTGCAATGACTCACAATCTTTCCACTTTATTCAGTTCATTAAAATACACATCCGCCATACAGAAGGACCCTGATCTAACAGAAATTCCTACAATAGAGCTATCTGTAACTTATTAGCTATAAAGTTAAACCTGTGAACCGTCTCCAAACAACTCTCAACACCCTTCACAAACTACAGCTCCCAGAATTCTTTGGAGGAAGGCATGCCTGTATCATAGAGCTGTCAAAGTACAGTGGTACCTCTGGTTGCGAACGGGATCCGTTCCGGAGGCCCGTTCGCAACATGAGCAAAACGCAACCCGCGCCTGCGCGTGTGCGGGTTGTGATTTGCTGCTTTTGCGCATGCGCGTGATGTCATTTTGCATGCTTGCATATGCGCGAGCGGCGAAACCCATAAGTAACCCTTTCTGGTACTTGCGGGTTGCGGCGGGACGCAACCTGAAAACACACAACCTGAAGCAAACGTAACGTAAAAAGAGGTATGACTGTACAGTATGTTGTGAATGTGGCCAAAGGCGACAGCCTGAAGTGTCTGCCACACTCTACTGAATGGTAGGGCTGGAAATAGTCCATAGGATTGGAACCTTAGCTATTGTGGTGAAACCATGGAGATGGCATTGCTCTCCAGTGAATGAGGTTTTGTTTTGGCTCAGGAGCTCACTCTGTCTGCAATCTCAGCAAGTCAGTCTATCCGTGGGAAATGGCCCATAAATACCACTACAGGAGGCACATTTGAACATTATTGTTCCAGACCCGCTCATTTGAAATCCCTTCCATCTCTGTGAGGTTTTCAGGCATGTCAGGGGAGAGGAGGGAGGAAAGTACGAAGGGGCGCCAGACGCAAATGAAGATCAATGTTTGAGAATAACTGGACCTGAACTGAAAAGGTCACGAGACATTTTATCAACTTCCTAGCCAAATCCTAACAACCCCAAAGCATGGCCACTCTATCGTCATTGCCTCCAAATGAGAAATAAAACATCTGAAATCAAAACTCAGCGGTGCAGAGGATGTGGAATGAGAATCGCCCCGTTTTTCATTTCGGTTCATCTCCATTAACTTGCCACTCGTTAATAAGAGCAGAAGAACAATCAATCTAAATAGAAGCCCAGCAATCAGCTCCTCTAATGTACGAGCAAAGGCGATTAAATCATCCTTTTCACAGCTCAGAGAGGAATGCTACTCACGGAGGAGAGAGCGAAGGGAACTTTATTAGAAGCATGTCAGGGTGTAATTTTTATTTTACAGTTTCTCCATCTGATGAAGCTCCAGCCACTGTTGGATCCAATTCTGCCTTTGAAGCCTGGCAAATTGGCTTGGAGAAATATCTTGTCATCATAGTTGTCATAATCAAAACTGCAAGATGCATATTTCAGAGACTTTGCAGCTTCTGCAGAGTTTTTGTGGGAATTAGAGGCACAATCTCGGGGTGGGGTTTTTTTGTTTTGTTTTTTAATAAAAAGGAATCACTCATATTACAGGGCAAGGAGCTCATTTCTCAGAACAAAGCCATGATATTGTCAGAGTGAAAGTGCTCTAGCCAGGATTAGGGATGCTTGAAGGATTCAATTTATGGGAATCCCAAAGCAAAAGGACCTGATCCGCACCTCTGGGACTAATGTGTAAATCAGAACTTCCCATCAGATTTCGTACCTTGGTTTTCGAACAGCTTAGTTCTCAAACGTTTTGGCTCCCGAGCGACGCAAACCCAGAAGTGACTGTTCCGGTTTGCAAACTATTTTTGGAAGCCAAATGTCTGACAGGGCTTCAAGTCCGATCAGCTGTCACCTTCACTAACATTACTTAAGCTTGTTTGTTTGTTGACACTGAGATGAACAAGAACAGGGGTGGAATCTACACACATATTTAAAAAACGCTTTGAAAATACTTTTTTTTAAAAAAGGTTTTCAAAAATAATTCAAATTTGCCATATCTCGCCATCGCCATCTAGTGTCACATTTGTATGTTGTGCTTTACAACACACTGAAAACATTTTATTTGCTGCTGTGTAGCTGCACCAGGGGTTGCGGGTGAAAACAAAGCACTTTGCAAGACATCTCCTCGGCAAAAAAGCCTTGCCTTCATAGAGCAGGGAGTTGGGCTACATGATTTTCAAGGAACCATCCCTCCGTTTTATTCTATATTTCATGAAGCTGAGCTTCTTCTGGGCTAAAACAGAACTTGGACAATGAGCCATGACTCACTTCGCTCAGTTGTCTCACACACATTACCAACATCTCGGTGTTACAGAAGCTGAAATTGGATGCAGGTTTCTCCCCTATTTGTTCCTCTGCTAATTGTAGTGGTTTGAGACTTCATCACCCCCAGTTTCCAAAATGCTGGCTCCTTGCTTGTGAGTATCTCAGGTTGTACACACCCTAACCCATTTGTAGCACAAAGTTTTTCTCGATCTGGAATCAAAGCTGGGATAGCTCAGTTAGCAGAACACAAGACTCATAATCTCAGGGTCTTGGGTTTGAGCCCCACGTTGGGCAAAATATATTTGCATTGCAGGGGGATATACTCACTGACTCTTGTGGGCCCTTCCATCTCTACAATTCTACGATTCTATGCTTGCCCTCAACACGCTGTTTTCAATCTAAATTGATTGCGGATCCTGCCATTGACAAGGGTGAGTGTGAGTGCTTGATATGCATTTGAAAAACCATCCCTTTGGTTAACTTATCCATGCCTTCCTTACATTCTTACAAGGACCGCATTGAAGGAGCGTCTCCACCCCCCTCGTTCTGCCCGGACACTGAGGTCCAGCGTTGAGGGCCTTCTGGCGGTTCCCTCGCTGCGAAAAGCCAAGTTACAGGGAACCAGGCAGAGGGCCTTCTCGGTAGTGGCACCCGCCCTGTGGAATGCCCTCCCACCAGATGTCAAAGAGAAAAATAACTACCAAACTTTTAGAAGACATCTAAAGGCAGCCCTGTTTAGGGAAGCTTTTAATGTTTAATAGGTTATTGTATTTTAGTGTTTTGTTGGAAGCCGCCCAGAGTGGCTGGGGGGACCCAGCCAGATGGGTGGGGTATAAATAATAAATTATTATTATTATTATGACATCAGAGGGGCTGCTGAAAAGGAAATGAAGTAGCTGATCACCTTTGATCAGCAGTAGAAATTCGGCAGGAGCGAAAGCGAGTTAGACAGGCTAGCGGACAAAGACAAAGGATATGGGTGATCTGGGAGGTCCCTTGGCACCCTGTCCTAGAAGGCCCACAGCTGCTGTATAAAAAGGTTGTTTTCTGCATTTAGGAGGCATTTGAACAGGAGGAGGGGGTTGAGCACAACAGCAAGACAGCAGTCTGAACAAACACACACATTCATGCAGAGGTTTTTCAAATTATAACTACCCCACCCTTCCTCCAACAATTCCTTTTCATCAAGATTCCAATTTGCCTCAGACCCTGTAAGCACAGCTTAGCGCTTGGTATTCAGTACCACAAACTCAGCCTTAAACAAGGGAAAACTTCTCTTTCAAGAAAGGCAAAAAAAAAAAAAACAACAACAACAAAAAACCTTGCTTGTGCTTTAAATTCCCTGCAGGCAAACAGCAGAGTTCTGGGATCATTTCCAACCTGTTTTAATAGGCTAATCTGCTTACTGTATCACACACCAAGAAATTAGGCTTGTTTGTTCTGATGGCTACATGGAAAGATGGAAGGCTGTACCCAGCAACCAGATCGTTTGGGGAAGAACTACAAATTAGGGCCAGAAGTAGGAGCTGGTTTTGGTCTTTCAAATTTAAGCAGCACCCAACGAGAGCCCAAAAATCAACACACACCCCTCACCTTCTGTTTTGCTCAATTCACTATAAAGGTAAAGGACCCCTGGACATTGAAGTCCAGTCAAATTCAACTATGGGGTGCAGCGCTCATCTCACTTTTCAGGCCGAGGAAGCCGGCGTTTGTCCAAAGACAGCTTTCCGGGTCATGTTGCCAGCCTGACTAGACCGCTTCTGGCACAACTGGACACTGTGACAAATGCCAGAGCGCACGGAAATGCTGTTTACCTTCCCGCCACAGTAGTACCTATTTATCTACTCATGATGGTATGCTTTCGAACTGCTAAGTTGGCAATTCACGATATCATAATTATGACACCCGACAGCGCTTCCCTCAGCTCAGCATCCAGGGCAGAGGAACTGGTTGTGCTGCCCTAAATCCCCTTTCCCCCTATGTGTAGGGAAGTTTATCTTTAGCAGAGGAACTGTTCAGTCATGCAAGTCCCTACCTCCAAAATAAAGTGAGGTAGCACAGAAATAGGTCTACTGCTTTATCAGTTAGTTCTGAGAACTAGGCCCTAGGCCATGGGTAGGCAAACTAAGGCCTGGGGGCCGGATCTGGCCCAATTGCCTTCTAAATTCGGCCCATGGACGGTCTGGGAATCAGTGTGTTTTTATATAAGTAGAATGTGTGCTTTTTGTCAAAATGCATCCCTGGGTTATTTATTTAGGGGATATAGGAATTCGTTCATCTCCCCCCCCAAAAAAAAATATATAGTCAGGGTCCCCACAAGGTTTGAGGGACAGTGGACTGGCCCCCTGCTGAAAAAGTTTGCTGACCCCTGCCCTAGGCAGTATCTTTTAAATGCAAATATCCACACACGCTAGAGAGGTAGCAAGTAAAGGTGAGGCTGCTTCACCTGTACCTGTCAGAGAGCATCAAGAGATGTGCCCAAATCCTTCTCTTGTTCAGAAGATAGCAAGGCCCATTTTTGAAGAAGATCCCTGTCAGCTAACCCTCCAATAAGCCTAGAAGATGTGCTCAGGGGAGCAAACTAGGTCTCTCAGCATTTAGCCGCGTTGAAGCTTCTCCATTAGTGCTATCCCTGAGAGAATAAGAATGCATCACAACAATTGCTCATCCAACAGAGGGATGGAATGAGGGACAAGGGACCTCTCTCACTCGACTCCTGCAGATCTGTACAGGATAGGATTTCAGATGAACCACCAAAATGAACTTTTCTTGTCTCCTATTCTTTCCCAAGTGTTTAGAACGAGCCGAGGGGCTATGCTACATGTTTGTCTTCATCCATTTCCGAGTTAAAAGTAGTACTTTCAAGGAGGAAGGGAAGAAATTTTCTTTTGGACTTGTGGAACAGCAACATGTGGAGGGCCATAGGTTCCCTGTTGTTGTTGTTTAGTTGTTTAGCCATGTCCGACTCTTCATGACTCCATGGACCAGAGCACGCCAGGCACTCCTGTCTTCCACTGCCTCCCACAGTTTGGTCAAACTCATGCTGGTAACACTGTCCAACCATCTCGTCCTCTGTCGTCCTGTTCTCCTTGTTCCCTCCATCTTTCCCAACATCATGGTCTTTTCCAGGGAGTCTTCTCTTCTCATGAGGTGGCCAAAGTATTGGAGCCTCAGCTTCAGGATCTGTCCTTCCAGTGAGCACTCAGGGCTGATTTCCTTCAGAATGGAGAGGTTTGATCTTCTTGCAGTTCATGGGACTCTCAAGAGTCTCCTCCAGCACCATAATTCAAAAGTATCCATTCTTCGGTGATCAGCCTTCTTTATGGTCCAGCTCTCACTTCCATACATCACTACTAGGTAAACCATGGCTTTAACTATATAGACCTTTGTTGGCAAGGTGATGTCTCTGCTTTTTAAGAGGCTGTCTAGGTTTGTCATTGCTTTCCTCCCAAGAAGCAGGCGTCTTTTAATTTTGTGACTGCTGTCACCATCTGCAGTGATCATGGAGCCCAAGAAAGTAAAATCTCTCACTGCCTCCACTTCTTCCCCTTCTATTTGCCTGGAGGTGATGCGCCCAGTGGCCATGATCTTCGTTTTTTTGATGTTGAGCTTCAGACCATATTTTGCGCTCTCCTCTTTCACCCTCATTAAAAGGTTCTTTAATTCCTCCTCACTTTCTGCCATCAATGTTGTGTCATCTGCATATCTGAGGTTGTTGATATTTCTTCCGGCGATCTTAATTCCGGCTTGGGATTCATCCAGCCCAGCCTTTTGCATGATGAATTCTGCAGCTGCTGCTGCTGCTGTATTAATACAGCCAGACACTTGCAAAGAGTAGCTCTGCTTTGATTGACAATTCACTTCTTTAGTAAGACACACGAAAAGTGTGGAGTGCTGGAGACAGAGCCAAGGAACTGCTAGATGATACCTACTCTAAAAATGGAGAATCAGTTATGATATATCTTTTCTTTAGCTCAGAAGCCCTCACTGCAACCTGCAATCTGATGAGCACTTCGGAAAGGATAACCGAGTGAGCCTGCAATGCAATATATACTCGCTTGGGAGTAAATCCCATTGAACTCATTGGTGTTTCTGGGTAGGGATGGGAGATAAATTTGTTTTGCATTTGAATGTAAACCTAGCTAATTTGCACTTCCTGAATTAAAACACTGTGCACCTTTGAAATTCGCACTTCTCCGAATTTTGCAATGCAACTCTCCAACCAGAGATATCACTATCTTTGCTAGTGGAAACCACTTAGAAGCATATTTTGGCATTAAATGGTATATAAATTAACAAGTAGTCAGAAGTACATGCAAAAAAATGTGTACATATTAGTAAAAAAAAAAAGCACACAAATTCACGGTGTGACTGGTGTACAAATGTGTTTTCGCCATAGATCATGCAGCCCCCATCCCCTTTTTAAGACTGTTAATCAAAATGAGCTTCTGTAAACCATGAGAGGCTGGTCCACAACTTCAAATGGGGCACAGTCACAACAGACCCTCTAGGTTTCCCTATTTTCCAGGGACGTCCCTGATTTAGAGATGCCATCCCGATTTCTGATCCCAGAATGTCCCACTTTTCCTTAGGAAGTCCCTATTTCCACTGGAGAAATGTTGGAGACTATGACGTTATCTGATCCCCGAGCTGTCTGAAGGCAATCCTGTATAGCAGGGATGTCCAACAGGTCGATCGCGATCTACTGGTAGATGTGTGGCTGTTTTCTTTTCTTTTTTAAAAATTAATCCTTATTAATTTAAATTACACACACATACAAAGACTTTACAAAGAATTTACAATCTCATACTACAAAAAGAAAATTAAAGAAAAAACAAGTAAGAAAAAAGAAAAGAAGAAAATACAGAAAATACAGAAAAAAGAAAGAAGAAAAAGCAGATTTACGTGCATAAAAAACTTAATCTTCCTAATTAATATTTTAATAAACACTTCAATAAAAAAGACTTCTGACAAAACAAGACTTCCAATCATTCTCATTGTACTGTTTATACTGTCGTCGGTTTCCCCCCACAGTTTTATATTCTTTAATATTGTTCCTGTCTACTCCACAAACGGTATTTGTTGTGTTTACAAGTATCACTCAAGTTCTGCAGATGTGTGGCTGTTTTCATTCATAGCGATGTTCTTGTGAATAACTTAACCCCAACTTCCCTTGCCTTCCTCCTCCCCGAAAAAGCTCAACAACTTTGAGCTGAACCCCTAAAAAAACGGGGGTAGATCACTGCCAGATTTTAATTCTGAAAGTAGATTGCAGTCTCTTGGAAGTTGGCCACCCCTGCTGTATAGGGAAGGGGCTTTTTTTTAAAAAAAATGTTTAATGTTTTACTATGTTTTTACATATGTTGGAAGCTGCCCAGAGTGCCTGAGGCATTCCAGTAAGATGTGTGTGGTTGAAAACAGTAAAATTATCATTATGAAATGGAACGTCCCTATTTTCATTAGAGAAATGTTGGAGGGTAGGCCTTCCTACCAGACACCACTCAGGATCGATGCCTCCGTTCAGCTGCTGCTCTCAGCCCTCACCTACCTTCCTTCTTTACTTAAGAGGAATCCAGGGGGTGGTACTTCCTGTCACCTTCCCATTCCTCCTTAGTCGTAGTGCTGCCCTTGTAGAACTCAGCAGGGAGGAGGATGGGCGCAAAACTGGGAATGAGTCGGCCCTCTCTGTCATGGGCTGTGCCGCCACCTACTGTTGGCCTCCCCACCTTCTGCCCTACCGTTACAAGCGGCCACCAGCCGCTATTCGCCTAAACTCTGAAAACATATATCAAGTTGAAGCAAGCATTCTTATTCCAAAGCAAGAAGGGAAGAGTTACAGATTTTATTTTCCCCCAGAAATGCAAGTTATTTGAATTTCTCCAGTATATGTTTATTAGAGCTGTGATCTGATAGCGTGTTGGTGGGCGGAGGTGATTTCTTTTTTCTTTAAATTATTTATAAAGTATACAACAGTGAGGGTTCATACCAATAAAACAATTTAAGCTGAAATGGGAATATATCTTTTAAAACTCTCTCTCTCTCTCTCTCTCTCTCTCTCTCTCACACACACACACACACACACACACACACAGAGAGAGAGAGAGAGAGAGAGCGTCCAAATTCTCTTCTTTTCACAAGGAAAATAAAATTCAGATATACACCCCAGCAAAACACAGGATAGGGGGAAGAAAATTGTTTCACCTAACTCACTACCCGCCTTTTGTCACCACCTGTCATTTAAATATTTGGCAAATCAATAAATAAATACATAAACAAATAAGTCACATTTTCCCCAGCCATCAGCCACATAACATGACAGTCCCTGATGACAGCTTTGCAACCTTAAAGACATGAGGCAAAATGAAAAGAGGGTGAGGAGGCAAGCAGCAAATGTACACATTATAAAGCTACAATTTATTTTATCATGGTCAGCTTGGTGCAAGGAAGGAGCCAAACGGCAGCTGATCTCTTAGCAGATCCAATGGATCAGGTCCAGCAGTCTCATCTCTCCCTCGGCTGTAGCCAGAGCAGAATTTGAAAAAGAATTGAACAAGAATAAGAGGTCTAGTTGGGTTGGGCCTAGCACCAGAAGCCTCCCCTCATACATGGGGCCCCAACTCCTAGGGGGCGAGGTCCCTTCGTCCCTTCAATAAAATATTGTCAGGGGTCCTCAAACTATGGCCCGTGGGCCAGATCCGGCCCGCCAGGGTCCTGAACCCAGCCCACCTGGCAATTGCAGAATCCGCTGCTGTCTAACGGGTCTATGGCCTCAGAGGGCAGCAGCAGCACTACCACCCCCCAGCGCGGAGGAGGTGGGGAAAACGGTGTGAGGGTCCCCTCGGCCCTCCTCCCTGTTCGGCGCTCCCTCCCTTGCTCACGGCCAGGGGTTGGCAAGGCTTACCTTGCAGTCACGAAATTAAAAGATGCCTGCATCTTGGGAGAAAAGCGATGACAAACCTAGATAGCATCTTAAAAAGCAGAGACATCACCTTGCCAACAAAGGTCCGTATAGTTAAAGCTATGGTTTTCCCAGTAGTGATGTATGGAAGTGAGAGCTGGACCATAAAGAAGGCTGATCGCCAAAGAATTGATGCTTTTGAATTATGGTGCTGGAGGAGACTCTTGAGAGTCCCATGGACTGCAAGAAGATCACACCTATCCATTCTGAAGGAAATCAGCCCTGAGTGCTCACTGGAAGGACAGATCCTGAAGCTGAGGCTCCAATACTTTGGCCACCTCATGAGAAGAGAAGACTCCCTGGAAAAGACCCTGATGTTGGGAAAGATGGAGGGCACAAGGAGAAGAGGATGACAGAGGACGCGATGGTTGGACAGTGTTCTCGAAGCTACCAGCATGAGTTTGACCAAACTGCGGGAGGCAGTGGAAGACAGGAGTGCCTGGCGTGCTCTGGTCCATGGGGTCACGAAGAGTCGGGCACGACTAAACGACTAGACAACAACAACAACCACCTTGCCTGGTCCGGTTCACTGTGCCAGAGCCCCCTCCGTGGGTCGGATCATTTTCTGCATCTATGCAGAAGTGCTTTTCTGTGTCGATGCAATTTCCAGCGCTGCGCATCCCCCTATTTAGATATCTATCTAATCATTAGCCAAAAGCAGGCCCATACTTCCCATTGAAATACTTAAAGTTTATGTTGATTAAAATCGTTCTTCGTTTTCAATATTGTATTGTCTTTCCTGCTTTTTTGTGCACCACAAATAAAATATCTGCAGTGTGCATTGCAATTCGTTCATATTTTTTTCAAAGCCCGTCCCCCAACAGTGTCTGAGGGAAAGTGAACTGGCCCCCTGTTTACATAGTTTGAGGACCCTTGGTATAAACAATATTGAACTAGATGAACCAATGGTTTGGACAGCCCCCCCCAAAACGAAATACCTTCCCTGTCGAAGGCCACTCCTTGCACACATTTTTTAATCGGAAAGGGGGCTCTGAGGGCATCTGGTAGAATAAATCCTCACAGGAATGTTTGAAAGAAAGTAATCATTCTTTATAAAGCATGAGGCCATTCCGAAGCCCTGCTTCTTGCTTATTATCTCCATTTCACCCACCTCTCCCGCGTCCTTTCAGTTTTGTCTATCCCACGCAGGGTTTGTTTTGTTTGTGCCTGTTTCATTAAATTGGCATTTGGAAACTATTTCCCCCAGAATGCCACATCCCGGCATAACCCACTCAGAGGCAAGTCCTCTCACGCATTTCCCTCCCTTTTGCATTCCTCTCAGGGACCGTGGGCATGCATGCAAGGAGAGAGGCTGCTTTCCACCTCTGGAGACCAGTCACTACCCGACATCTTGCCCCCACCCCTGCTTGGTTTAATTAACATTACACAACAGCTTGAAAACCCAAATGACTAATATTCACTTCATCCTAGGCTAGGAGTAGGCAGGGGGGAAGCAAACACACACACACATTCTTTTGTATATGAGATTTATTTGGCAATAAAGGAATTTGACCTAAAGGATGGGGTGATCAGAATCCTCAGCATTGAAGTAAGGAGTTTTGACAAATGTCTCTGTGCAAGTCAGGCTCCTGCAAGATTTCCAATGATGCTGGGTGCTTGAAAATGAATCTCTTCCCCCAAATTCTCCTTTCAAGTATTTGCTTATAATTTAAATGTATTCATTATCTTGATGTTAAAGAGTTGCCTGATACTGTCTGGAGAGCAAAGTATTTGCTGAATATATCAAGGCCCTACATTTAAAGCACTCTGATGATAAACAGCCATAGCTTTCCCCAAAGGATTCTGAGAGCTGTTGTTTGCTCAGGGTGAAGGGTTGCTAGGAGGTCCTGATTCTTAGAGTGAGTTAACAATCAATCTCTCTTCCCAGGGAACTCTTAAGAAAAACCCGAAGTCAGGAATCACCAACACAGAATCAAAGAAATCTCAGCCAGAGCATCCATGACAGATGGTCATCCAACCTCTGCTTAAAATCCTCTGAAAGGAGAGTCCACAACCTTCTAAGAGGGTCCATTCCACCATAGAACAACTCTTACTGTTAGAAAGTTCTTCCATATGTTCAGTCAGAATTTCCTTCCTTGTAACTTGAAGCCATTGGTTCGGGTCCTACCCTCCAGAGCAGAAGAAAACAAGCTTGTTCCCTCATCCATGTGTGGTCCTTGAGATATTTGAAGATGGTTATCATATCTCCTCTCAGTCTCTTTCCCCTCCAGGCTAAACATACCCAGCTCCCTCAACAGTTCCTCACAAGGCTTGGTTTCCAGACCCTTGATCATCTTGGTCACTCTACTCTGTACACGTTCCAGCTTGTCAATATCCTTCTTAAACTGTGGTGCCCGGAATTGGGCACAGTATTCCAGGTGTGGTCTGATCAAGGCAGAATAGAGTGGCACTATTACTTCCCTTGACTTTTGTTGAAGTATGCATGGTGCCCCTACAAGATGATGTTGGACCCAAGTGCCTCTCATCAACCCCAGCCAGCATGGCCATGTCATGACTAAAGTCTTTCAGGGCAGAAACTGGAAAATGCTGGAAGATACTAGTTCATTCTAGAAGGTTCTTTTTTTACTGATACAGTTGGAAATGTTATGTTTTATGTTTTGGTGATCTCGAAGTCACACTGAGCCAGGAGAGATAAATTTGTGCGCTCAGCAAGCTGGTCATTCTTTCTTGCTTTCCTTTTCAACTTCGGACGTTTGCAGATTTCTCTGAAGTATTTTTTTATTATTATTTCGGTAATGAAGTCTTTTGCCCTTAGTAAAAGTTCCTCTTTTACTGATGAACCTTCGAGTCTGCATGTTTTATTACTACAAGACTCACCCACTCCAAATATACGATTCAGGCAGAGGACCTTCTTGGTAGTGGCACCCGCCCTGTGGAATGTCCTCCCATCACATGTCAAGGAAATAAACAACTTTCTGACTTTTAGAAGATATAGGAAGGCAGCCCTGTTTAGGGAAGTTTTTAATGTCTGGTGTTTTATCATTTATTATTATTATTATCATTAATTCTGTCGGGAGCCACCCAGAGTGGCTTGGGAAACCCAGCCAGAGGGGCAGGGTATAAATTATATATTATTATTATTATTATTATTATTATTATTATTATTATTATTATTATTATTATTCTGCAACTCTGCTATTCATCAGGACATGGAGTGGTGAGGATTTTAGGACAATTCCGGTCAGGCCAATAGTCAGGGATGTTGGAAGCTGTGATCTACAGCCTCTGGGGGGGTGTCACCTTGCTCACTGTGGATCTTGTTCACATTATCTTGAACGGGATCTGAGCCATGCATTGATTCAAAAATAGTAGGCTTTTACTAGTTATCAAATCTATTGATTTTTATATCTTTATGCAACAGAATGAAATCATCAACGCAAGACCTCCCAGAGCAGGAGATATGGAAATGTCTGCAAAAATATTATTTCAGGTCATGCCAGGAAGTGACACTGTTGCGTAAAGCGACTATTCAAGCTCTCCTTAATCTCCTTGTGCTGCAAAATGAGCAATGAAGGCGCCAAAGTCTCCCTAGAAGTACTTACTGTACCTGCTCTTTGCTGATCCTGACATTCCCTAAAGCCGCCTTATCCTCCCAGGGTATTAAGCCATTGCTGCAATCACCAAGAGCTTTTTTTCAATGGCGAGCTTGAGTCTTTTGGCTGCAGTTTATCAGTAGCATTCCTTGTTGGGAGTTTTGTGCATTACAGAAGAAACTTAGAAAAACTTAAAATGAAGAAAGAGGAAACGGAGGGCAGGGGCGCCCGAGGAGAAAAGCAACATAATTCCATACTTCTGCAGCAAGGAAAGTTTAATAGTCCCAAGTTTGAAGCACGAAGGACTGTAGTTGACAGAGAGCATTTCCATGGGTGGTAAGAATCCAGCCCAACTGCAAAGCTTGTGGAGCCAGCAAATAGCTATTAAGGTGGGGAGTACCAATTGTTTCATAATTTATTTTTGTTGTTATAGCCCTCTACATTGTATCCAATTGGCTGTGCAATGGCTCCAGACAAATCCTAGATCCCAAACCAATTGGAGCTCTGATTTAGGTCAACCTGGGATTCAACCAGAGTAGGTTAAGGCAGTGCCAGATCGGATTGGGTCCAACTGAAGCAATCCTGGGATGTCAAAATGGGGGGGTTGTGGGGCAGCAAGGTTGTGCACCTCCACCCCAGCTGCTAGCATGTTTAATCAGGGTTAAACACGGTTTTAAATTCTAATTAAACCCTAATTAAAGACAGTGCAAGGTCCCCCATTAGATTTGGGGCCTGGATTCAGGTCCGGATCACACACACACACACACACCAGTTCATCTAGGTCAGATCAGGACTGCCCCAAAGCACCAGATCTGGTGCTGAATTAGATCAGATCTTCCATGTGACAGCTCTTGAGATATTTGAAGATGGCTATCACATCTCCACCTTTCCAGTCTAAACCCCGCTCCTTCAACTGTTCCTCATCAGGCTTGGTTTCCACACCTTTGATCATCTTGGTTGCCCTCCTCTGCACACGTTCCAGCTTGTCAACATCCTTCTTAAATTGTGGTGCCCAGAATTGGACACAGTAGTCCAGGTGTGGTCTGACCAGGGCAGAACAGATGGAATATGATTTCCCTTGATCTGGACACTATTATTATGTTCCTGCATGGTAAGTCATTACTGGAATGGCAGCCAGTGACTTTGCCTGGCCTCTGGGGTCTGACATAGTCATCCACAGTGAATGGGGCAGCGGTTGCAGTTAATAACTCGGTGAATGGAAAACCAGCCTTTAAAAGCACCGCACAATGGAAAGCAGATAGCGTGAAATAAAGTAGATTACCTATTTCTCTTTCCCCTGCTTTTGCTATCTAGAGGTATTGGTGTCAACCATCTGTAAGCGCCCATTGTGAGAGGCCCACATTCCTCAAAGGGAAGATTTCTACTATTAAATCCTGGAGCAGCAGTTATGAAACTGCAATCAAGAGAGTAATCCCTTGCTAATATGCAATCCTATTTTGGGCCTCAGCGCAAGATACGTCAATTTCATTCAGCGACATGGTTGCTTTTTTCTGAATAATGTAGCAGGTTACTGGATTATATAAGGTAGGGATAGCTGTTTATACCTGGCAGTTTCTGCAGATATACAGAAAAAGAAATATATATATATATTGCTGAAAAAACACATGGCATGGAAGAAGATTCCACCTTTCTAAGACTCACAGTCTTTCTTTCTTTCTTCCTTCCTTCCTTCCTTCCTTCCTTCCTTCCTTCCTTCCTTCCTTCCTTCCTTCCTTCCTTCTAAGCCTTATAGTTGCAGCAGTGTAATAGTCAGCAGCTACAGTACTGGTCTTAGGCCTGGGAGACTGGGGGTGAAACATAGGATGAGCCTGGGACAATCACGTTCTCTCAGCCTCATCTACCTCACAGAATTGTGAGGATAACAGCAAGAGAACCATGTGGTATGCTGCACTGAGCTGTTCTAAGGGCAGATGGCTTGAAAACTGTAATAATTAAATAAAAAGTAGAGCCTGCACACAAAAAGTTGCAAGTTGAGGTGTTCATGTACAGGGTTCCAACGAACTGGGCATGCCCTTTTCCTGAATTTTCCATTTCATTCCCTCTTCCAGTCTTCCCTCCCCTGCCCTGCCACCACCCAACATTCATAGAATCACAGAATTGTAGGACTGGGAAGGGACCACAAGAGACATCTAGGCCAACCCCCTGCAATGCAGGAATCCTTTGCCCAATGCAGGACTTGAAGCCCTGAACCTGAGCATAGCAGACAACTCCTAGGGGCCAAGGTCCTTTCAGCACCTCCAATAAAATATTTGAGGGGCCAGGGCCCCCCATAGTTGATGGGCATTGTCATTCAAATGGTGTGCATGCTCCCTGTCTTGTGATCAGTTATGTGGGGCAAGGCTTGTTGTTGTTGTTTAGTTGTTTAGTTGCGTCCAACTCTTTGTGACCCCATGGACCAGAGCACACCAGGCACTCCGGTCTTTCACTGCCTCCCGCAGCTTGGTCAAACTCATGTTGGTAGCTTCAAGAACACTGTCCAACCATCTCGTCCTCTGTCGTCCCCTTCTCCTTGTGCCCTCAATCTTTCCCAACATCAGGGTCTTGTCCAGGGAGTCTTCTCTTCTCATGACGTGGCCAAAGTATTGGAGCCTCAGCTTCACGATCTGTCCTTCTAGTGAGCACTCAGGGCTGATTTCCTTAAGAATGGATGCGTTTGATCTTCTTGCAGTCCATGGGACTCTCAAGAGTCTCCTCCAGCACCATAATTCAAAAGCATCAATTCTTCGGCGATCAGCCTTCTTTATGGTCCAGCTCTCGCTTCCATACATTACTACCGGGAAAACCATGGCTATACGGACCTTTGTTGGCAAGGTGATGTCTCTGCTTTTTAAGATGCTGTCTAGGTTTGCCATTGCCTTTCTCCCAAGGAGCAGGCGTCTTTTAATTTTGTGGCTGCTGTCACCATCTGCAGTGATCCTGGAGCCCAAGAAAGTAAAATCTCTCACTGCCTCCATTTCTTCCCCTTCTATTTGCCAGGAGGTGATGGGCCCAGTGGCCATGATCTTCGTTTTTTTGATGTTGAGCTTCAAACCATATTTTGCACTCTCCTCTTTCACCCTCATTAAAAGGTTCTTTAATTCCTCCTCACTTTCTGCCATCAAGGTTGTGTCATCTGCATATCTGAGGTTGTTGATATTTCTTCTGGCGATCTTAATTCCGGCTTGGGATTCATCCATTTCACATGATGAATTCTGCATATAAATTAAATAAGCAGGGAGATAATATACAGCCTTGCCGTACTCCTTTCCCAATTTTGAACCAATCAGTTGTTCCATATCCAGTTCTAACTGTAGCTTCTTGTCCCACATAGAGATTTCTCAGGAGACAGATGAGGTGATCAGGCACTCCCATTTCTTTAAGAACGTGCCATAGTTTGCTGTGGTCGACACAGTCAAAGGCTTTTGCATAGTCAATGAAGCAGAAGTAGATGTCTTTCTCGAACTCTCTAGCTTTCTCCATAATCCAGCGCATGTTTGCAATTTGGTCCCTGGTTCCTCTGCCCCTTCGAAATCCAGCTTGCTCAGTCCACATACTGCTTAAGCCTGCCTTGTAGAATTTTAAGCATAACCTTGCTAGCGTGTGAAATGAGTGTAATTGTGCGGTAGTTGGAGCATTCTTTGCCACTGCCCTTCTTTGGGATTGGGATGTAGACTGATCTTCTCCAATCCTTTGGCCACTGCTGAGTTTTCCAAATTTGCTGGCATATTGAGTGTAGCACCTTGACAGCATCATCTTTTAAAATTTTAAATAGTTCAGCTGGAATATCATCACTTCCACTGGCCTTGTTATTAGCAGTGCTTTCTAAGGCCCATTTGACTCACAATGAGAAAAAAACATTTCTGGGGCACAGAGCTTGCTCTGGATTATATTTGAGGATTATTAGATGGATAAAATTTCATTTCTGAGCTATTCAAGTGTGAACTTCGGTGACATCTCTGTTAGATACCACAAAGAACACCTATTTGCATCCACCATTGTGCTTTCATAAGTAGTTTTGAATGATTTAGGAGGAGGAGACTGCTATGGTGAAAAAGAAGCCCAAGAAATCCAATGAGCATTGGGATCTGGGCACTTGAGCTTCTCTGGATCGGAGCCAGTGCTTAAAATTGCTTTTACGTTTCTCATCGATGCTCGTATTGATTTGAGCTCCTCCATACTTTAAGGCTTATTTTGGAACTGCAATTGAAATCAATCAGACTTACTTTCAAGTAAATATGTCCAGTACTGAGGAATTTCTTGGCCTCTTAAGGGGAAAACATAATGTTTGAGTGCCATCGCTCTGCTGATTTCAAGTGGTCAGTCATCGATGACAATACGCTCACCTTGGAAATTAAAACAATTGGAGATTACTTCCTACAAAGAAGAGTTGAATGAACTGAGGATTTGATTCTCCTTCCTGAATCTAAATTCTTCTGCTATTTTTTGTTTTGTTTTTACTACTCAGTTTCTTTCTAAAATTGTTAGGTAGTACAAAAGAAATATCATGCAATTTATCCCCCACAGTTTGAGAGTCCACACAGATTAAGTAGAGATGGAGGGGAGTTCCATCTGGTCTGCATTTTTAAGCTTGTCCTAAACAGTACTATTGGTTTTCTGAGGAATGAACACACAAAAGCCTATTTCAGGCAGAGATGGCTGACTGCACATTTCTTTTGCGACACATTACAATAGATATATGAGGATGGGAGATGGGATTATTGCTTCAAGCAACAGCTACACATCAGTTGTATAAGTGCCAACTCCATGGGGTTGAGGACAGCTCAGCCGCCCCTCCAAGCATGTGGGGATGAGGCTGAGCTCTCCCATTGTGCTGGTCCCGTGGGTAGGTCAAGAGGCAAGGTCCTAGTCCAGTCCAAGGTCGAAGGAGCAATATGGAGGCAGTCCGTAAAAGCTGAGGCTGGGTGCAGAGCAGGGTTCAGGCAGGAACTGACAACCAACAATGTTGTTTCCGCAACTTGGGACTGGGGCTGGCTGGCTTTTATCTGCCCCAAGGCATAGGGCGGCCACGATCCTCAGGTGACTCGCCTCTCCTGGCCTGGAAGCGAGCACTCCTCCTGCGGGAACTTAGTTCCCTCCGCCTCTCTGCCCTGAGCCTCTGCAGCCCAGGAAAGGCTGGAGGGTTCCTGGACCCAGAGGCAACCTCAGCTTCCTCTGACGGGGCTGAGAGTGGAGCACCTGCAGGCAATGGGTCCTCCATCACCTCAGGAGCCAGAGCAGACTCAGCTGGTGCCTGCACCTGAGGATCCAGCACAGGTGAGGACCCTTCAGGCTCATGCCCCAGCCCTGGCTCAGCTGGTTCTGGAGGCGGGGAATCCTGTGCAGGCAGGGATTCTTCAGGTTCAGCATCTGACTCCGAATCCCAGGCCATCACACCCATGATCTTGAGGAGACAGGCCCTGTTGGGCCTCGCCTTAGCAACAGAGGGCCCTGTCAGGTCTCCCTGCCGTGGCAGGCCTCCCTGGGCCCTGTGGCCTCCTCCCAACACATGGGACGACACACATGTGTGTCGCATGTGTGACATCACGCGCACACGACGAACCCCCCCCCCCATTTAGTGTGGAACTCACCACCTCTGATTGTCTACTTCTGATCTCAATCTGGGGGGAACCACAATCTTTTTGGGGTCACATCCATTATCCCTTACAAAAGAACATAGGCACGAGAATTCCATGTGGGAAATTTTTATTTTAAAGAGGCTTTGCTCAATGAAAAAAAATTAAATTCCCTCGTACTGTAAGGAACTGCCCGGCCAGCTCCCTGAACACACTGCTCTGAACGACAGTTGCTCAAAGGCACTTAATTCCTGCCCAGTTAAGAAAGCAGCAAATGACTCGCAATGCAGAGAACAGCTCTTGTAGTAGTATGACACCATACTGTTCTGCATTTCCCTGGGCCCCCTGAGGAAATACAGACAAGGAGTCCAGGGCAAGTTGCTAAGGAAGAGTGCCATCTTTTTTCTGGGCATAGATAGCATGATTTCAACCACTGTATGAGAAGCAGAATCTGAGTAGGTGAAACATCAGCATCACTAGGAGGAGCACCATCATGGGAGACTACAACCCTGGAGGATGATAGAATTCCTGCTCCATGATTGCAGTCATAGGATTCTTGTCTATCACATGACGGACGGTGTATGTTTTGACTGCACAGAGTGGAAAGTGATGGAGACAGGATGTTTGTGTTACTGTGTTCTGTGAAGTGGGACTGTTGTCCTTTGTTCTTTTCTCTCTTCGCTGTCTGATGATAGAGAGAGAGGGAGCCATGTTGCAGTGCTCCGTGTGTGTTTATATGTAAATAAAGTAGATTAGCCAAAATGCTGAGTCGCTGAGGTCTGTTATGCAAGCTGCGAAGACTCTGTGGATCCCTAAGTGTGACAATGTCTGTTGGCATCAGTCGCTGTGATGTTCGGGCTGAGGAAAGCTCCCGAACGATCGACCAGGAGGGAGAGAACATGCCAGTCGGGCATGTGTTTCTGCCATGGCCCTACTCAAGAGTAGGACAAACTCCTGACAGAGACATGGTATCTCTACATATGTTTCCATTCCCCCACCACTTGGTCATGTTAAGTATTCCTGTATGTGCACATTAAGGTTTTGGGGATCCAGCAACATTTGGGAGGCTCCCTGTACTTTCTAGTACAAAAATAGCCATAGAATTTGAGTTGGAACCCCAAGGGTCATCTAGCCCAATTAGCTGCAATGCAGGAATCACAGCTAAAAGAAAATCCCTGACAGATGGCCATCTGAATGGGAAATGCATCCGGAAGACCAAAATATATCAAGGAGTTTAGTGATCTGATACGGTTACCCTTCCTGCCTCTGTTTCTTTCTCATCCCTTGCTCTTGTTAAGTTTTGATGGCATGAGAACAGTCTTTAATGTCCTGAGAACGTTGAGAGGAGGTGAAGACCCACACACAGCTGCCTTAATCAGCTGTGGAGGATAACACCTTCTTTGATGTTGGACATTGTTTTGGGAAAGTAAGGCATTGGGAGGGGGTGGCTATTGGAGGATCTGCACATAGTCAGTCTACAGGCTATCTTCAAAATTGGACGGTTTGGGCAGAGTTTCTTTGAAGCTCGTGCATGGACTGATTGGCCGCAGGGCTGCGCAAACTGAGGCTACCTGGGGGAGTCACTTTGCTGCTTCTTGAGGGATTCCAAGTGGAAGATTGAAGTGCTTGCTTGGTATTGTAAGTATTGCCAGCTGTTTTGGAACAAAACCTTTAATCTTCTCACTCACTTGTATATTTTGTATTGCTTCTGAATCTCATTTTGAAAGCACCACCTTGCCTTTTCCTGCCAACCTAGCAGTTCAAAAGCACACCAGAGTGCAAGTAGATAAATAGGTACCACTCTGGTGGGAAGGTAAACAGCGTTTCCATGTGCTGCTCTGGTTCGCCAGAAGCGGCTTAGTCATGCTGGCCACATGACCTGGAAGCTGTACGCTGGCTCCCTCGGCCAATAAAGTGAGATGAGCGCCGCAACCCCAGAGTCGGTCACGACTGGACCTAATGGTCAGGGGTCCCTTTACCTTTACCTTGCCTTTGGCAAGACACCATCCAACCTCTGTTTAAAAAAACTTCCAATGAAGGAAAACCTGCCGCTTTCTGAGGTAGTCAGTTCCACTGTCCAACGGTTCTTACCAATGCCCCTCCAGTTGCTGTTGGTTCTCCAGCTCTCAATAGCCCAGCTAGACAGCATGGTGGATAATCAGAGATGGTGAGATGTTATCCAACAACACCTGTCAGGCCACAGGTTTCCCATTCCTGTTTTAGAAGAAGAGAATATGCCCTCCTGCCACTGGAAGAGTAGTGTGACAAAAGGTCAGAAGTCCCTATCTGGGTTCTACAAACGCTATGCTACACATAGGCTATTCTCTTCAGGCTATAATATCCAAAACAACATATTATCTAGGGTTTCATTTACAGGTCACGTGGACAGGAGATGCTGTTCCTGTGATGCAGGAAAGGGCACATATACCCTTTCCCACCGCACCCATAATGTAATGTGTGGTGTGATCTCTCCACATGAACACTTATCCAGAGATGATCCAATGCAGCCATACACATAGAAGATCTCCCAACTGTTTTGAGGGGGGTGGATCACTTCTGGATAGCCAGCTATCTCAGTGGAGAACCTGTGTCACAAGTTTCACCTTTAGCATTGTGGATGAGCTGGACCTTTGGCCAATCTGAATTGGTCCAAGGGATTCCTCCTAGGAAATAATGTGTGTCCTCCAAATGTCCCAGAAGATAATGCCCATCACCTCTAACCATTGGGCAAGCTGGATGGTGCTCATGGGAGCGGGAGTCCAAAACCTCTGGAAGAAACAAGTTGGGAAAGTCTGGGCTAACTTCTGAGCAGAGCGTTGACCTTTTGATCCTTAAGGGAAGTGGCTCTTTTGAAAAGTATTCTGTGCGAAATGGAAGCTGCTCCCAATATAGCAAGTTCAAAATTGAAAGTTGCACTGAGATATTGTATGAGGTTGCCTCAGAAATAGAGCTAAAAGCACCTCTTCAAGGCACCAAGCGAGACACACTATCTGCCTTAAATTAATGCTTTCAGCAGCAGCAACAACAACAAAAAGCATCTTAAAGAACATTCTATTTCACTTCAGCATTATTCGTTAACTGCCTTATCTGATGCACCTCCACGGACTGAAATTGGCATCCAGGTGCCTTCTTATTTATTTTCAAAACTCCAGGTTGCCGTTCCATTAACATCTATATTGACAAGCTTATTTTAAGATAAGCGTTTTCATATCTGATCTTCCTTACAAGGGATTTAAGGCTGTGGTTGGCTCTGTAACTACACAAGGAGCATAATATTCGAGTTTTGCGTATCTAGAAGAAGAAAAGCAGATGATGACATCATTTTCTGGTCCAACATCTGCTGGCATAAGAGTGTAAGATTTAGATAAGAATGTAAAACTCTACTTAAGCAAGCACATGCATTCTGAAATACAAGGGGCTGTGATCGTTAGGTCTACCTTATTCTCTGGAGGTAGACTGACATCATTCTGGCTACTACTGGTTTATTGATTGAGTTTTAATTTACTGATAGTGTCCATTTTGTGGCCCATTTCACATTTTAATGCAAACCTACTTAATTTGCATTTCATGAAAAAAAATACACTGACAAAATTACAGGTATCATTTGAAGTTCACACTTCTGAATTTTGCAATACTCTACCCATCTTATTTATCATATGCATATCCCATCCTTCCTTCCTTCAAGGAGCCCAGGAAAATGAAGGTTTTTTTAGGAAAAGACCTACTAAAGAAGCTGAAAAACATCTTTATGTATGCGACGACGATGGCAAGAATTTTAATAGCACAAGGATGGAAGACTGAGGAAACCCCGACTAAAGAATCATGGCAAGAGAAATTGATGGACTATGCAGAACTGGCAAAATTGACACATAAACTGCGGGACAAGGACAACTGTGATTTTAAAGATGAATGGGAACCTTTTATAAAGTACTTAAAGATGCAACAAAGTGAATTGGACTCCTTGGCAGGTTATGAATAAACACTCACAAACTTTTTATTGATAATAACCAGTTAGATAAATTAAGGATCTTTACAACTTTGTAATATGCAGAGAATAGCATTTCCAGAGAAACCAGAGATTCGAACTGAGGGAAGTCCGGGGGGGGGGAATGGGGGAATTAAGGATAATATGTTTAAAGATAATATGTTTTGTTTAAATTCCTAATAAAACTTTTTTAAAAAAGGAAAATGAAGGTTTTTTTTAAAAAAAGTAGTTTTTAAAACTACTCTGGGAAGTCTAACTTTGTGAGCAGAATAAAGGTAAAGGTAAAGGGACCCTTGACCATTAGGTCCAGTCGTGACCGACTCTGGGGTTGCAGCGCTCATCTCGCTTTATTAGCCGAGGGAGCCAGCGTACAGCTTCATGTGGCCAGCATGACTAAGCCGCTTCTGGCGAACCAGAGCAGCGCATGGAAATTCCGTTTACCTTCCCACCGGAGCGGTACCTATTTATCTACTTGCACTTTGATGTGCTTTTGAACTGCTAGGTTGGCAGGATCAGGGACTGAGCAACGGGCACTCACCCTGTCGCAGGGATTCAAACCACTGACCTTCTGATCGGCAAGTCCTAGGCTCTGTGGTTTAACCCACAGTGCCACCCACGTCCCTGTGAGGGGAATAGGGGTCTTCTAATAACTCTCACCCTGTGTGCTCTGGTCCATGGGGTCACGAAGAGTCGGACACGACTAAACGACTAAACAACAACAATAACTCTCAGCACCCTTAACAAACTACAGTTCCCAGAAATCTTTGGGGGAAGCTGTGACTTTTCAGAGTGGTATGATACTGCTTTAAATGAAGCTAACAGCAGCAACCCTCCACTTGCAAAGTTGGGGAGGGGGGTGGGAGAAGCTTCTAAACATTTCTTTACAATCTTCCTTTATGCTTTTTAGCTGGAAGAAACATCATTCTTGTGAGACGCTCTCAAGAGAGTTGGAAGAGCTTTGCCTTTTCAGCTTTCAAACCCTAAAATAATATTTGTTTTCCCCCAGACACGCTTCTTTTCTGCAGAATGCTGGCGAAGGGCATGTCATGTCACACAAACCAATCTGGTTGCTTCCTGGCAGCAGAGTCTGGCTCTGTGGCCATTCCCCCCCCCCCATTGCAAACTCTGCTCTCAATTAACAGCCCAAGGCAGTAGATATGCAGCTGCAATCCTATGCATCAGGGGCAGGGGTAGGGGTGGGGACTAATGTCTTCATTCTTGGAGTGAAATTCCCCTCTGTACAACTTTCTGGGGGCCACATAGCATTAGTTGGTGGAGCAGAACTGGGTGGGGCCAGAGATACCATTCTCCATATTTCATCCAACCAAGAAGGAGGTATTGCCACAGGTCATGGATACATTCCAGCAGGTAAAATCACTAGAGGACCATCGAGAGCAGGGCTAGAGAGATGAGTAGCCTGGGCTGGGGGCCAGATAGAAAGGGCTGGAGGGCCACATCTGACCCCCCAAACCGGAGGTTCACCACTCCTGTTGTAGAGGAGCCAGCTTTCTTCAGTTAATGCTTTCCCAGTGTGAAAATTTAAGCATCACCATCATATTTAACATTGATAAACTGTACCTGAGGTAGACACCTGGAGCTTAACCAACCACCTGAAAAAAAGACGAAAATAAATTTAGGTTGTAGAGGTTTGTCCTAGGCAATTGGGGTCTTTGGACAGGACCCCTCTTTCCTGAAACCCACACCATCCATCCATTTATTTATTTAGTTATTTAGTCCTTCTGTTCCATGTATGAATCGCTTCCTACAAAACAATCTCGACACAATTTAACAAAACCTACATAAAACCATTTCACACATAGAATAATGGCAAAAAACCCAAAACAATTCCCACACATAAATGTCATCTATAAAAAGCAATTAAAACAATTTCAAATGCAATACAGATGCAGACTGGGAGAAAAATGTACTCTTAAAAGGCTTATAGAAACAGGAAGGTCTTCAGAAGATGCTTTAAAAAGGCAATAGAAATGGTGCCTATGTCTTCTTTGCCTGGAGGGAGTCCCAAAGGATAGATGCCATGGCACTAAATACCTGATTCCTCCATTGTACAGAAAGAACCTCCTGTCATGGGTGCTCTAGCTGCGATTCCTGCATTTCAGGGAGCTGCACTAGATAGCCCTTGGGTCCCTCCAACTCCATGATTCTATGAGATATTAGCAGGATGCCCAGTCCTGCAGAACCCAGGAACCAGTTGGGCATATAAGCGATAGGTTAGGTGTGGGAAAACTTGTTTGGCCAGTGGGCCAGATTCTTATGTCCCATTGCTGGTGGCCCAGATTTGGCCAGTGCTGCCCACCTGTCAGTCACCTGATGTCATGGTGATAGCAGCTGATGCTGTGCTTTGATGTCCCAGCTCCAGCTGGGGCTGATGGGAGTTGGAGTCTATCCACATCTGGAAGGTCTCCAGTTCCCCACTCCTGCACCAGGAATTTGAGTGGGAGTTAGTTGGATTGAGGACGCGGGTGGCGCTGTGGTCTAAACCACTGAACCTCTTGGGCTTGCCGATCAGAAGGTTGGCGGTTCAAATCCCTGCGACTGGGTGAGCTCCCGTTGCTCAGTCCCAGCTCCTGCCAACCTAGCAGATCAAAAGCACGCCAAAAAGTGCAAGTAGATAAATAGGTACCGCTCCGGTAGGAAGGTAAATGGCATTTCCATGTACTACTGTGGTTTCGGTGTTCTCTTGCACCAGAAGTGGCTTAGTCAGGCTGGCCACATGACCTGGAAAAACTGTCTGTGGACAAACGCCGGCTCCCTCGACCTATAAAGCGAGATGAGCGCTGCTACCCCAGAGTCGTCTGCACTGGATTTAACTGTTAGGGGTCCTTTACCTTTTTTTTTTTTTAGCTGAATTGAGATCCTTTTACTTCTACTTGTCTGAGGTGGGGGGGGTTCTTAACACAAATGAAATTTTGTGCTCCATTAACCCATAAAATAAACGAACTGCCGACTGTTTTCCTTTTCTGTTGAGGATTTAATTAAAATCATTTCAAATGAAGGGCTGAGAATTGTCTGCTGGGAATTTCATATTCAAGGTTTTTTTTTTATTGTTTTCCATGCAAACAAGTAAACATAATGATACATCAGACTCCAGTGTTGTTTAATTGAAGCTTTCATCCAATATGAAAGGCAGACTTCCCTACTCGACGTACAAAAAGCAACTGGAGATAGAATTTATCCTTGGTGGAGGTTTGATCGCTCCAAACATTATTGTTTGGATTGCCCAGTGTGCTGAAGCTTCTCAAAGAGTGTCAGGGGCATCAAAGCCTCTGTCAGGTGTTCTTGGATAAAATGGTTATCTGGGCCCATTTCAATCCAAATTCATGCCTCTGTTTCACATTGAAACAGATTTTGGTCACCCTGGTTGGAGAGAGAGAGAGAGAGAGAGAGAGAGAGAGAGAGAGAGAGAGAGAGAGAGAGACTGTGTCTTGGTTCTCTCAGTAACTTTTGATACCATCAACCAAAGTATCCTCCAGGAGTAGCTCTGTGAGGCAGTGAGGCAGGGCATGGTAACTGGGATAGGGTCTCCTCGGTGATGGCACCATGTCTTTGGAACACACAGCCCCTTGAACTGGGTCAAGCATCATCAGTGACAGAACCATGGTGTGTTTGTTTTCCTACATGCAGACTTGTGCACATTCAATCATTTATTTTATACAGTGGTACCTCGGGTTAAGTACTTAATTCGTTCCGGAGGTCCGTTCTTAACCCGAAACTGTTCTTAACCTGAAGCACCACTTTAGCTAATGGGGCCTCCTGCTGCAGCCACGCCACCGGAGCACGGTTTCTGTTCTCATCCTGAAGCAAAGTTCTTAACCCAAGGTGCTATTTCTGGGTTAGCGGAGTCTGTAACCTGAAGCACATGTAACCTGAAGCATATGTAACCTGAGGTACCACTGTACTGATCAAGTAAGTATAGGGGACGCAGGTGGCATAGCTGCCGATTGGAAGGTTGGCGGTTTGAATCCCGGCAACTGAGTGAGCTCCCATTGCTCTGTCCCAGCTCCTGCCAACCTAGCAGTTCTAAGCACGCCAGTGCGAGTAGATAAATAGGTACCGCAGTGGCGGGAAGGTAAATGGTGTTTCCATGCGCTCTGGCTTCCATCACAGTGTTCCGTTGCACCAGAAGTGCTTTAGCCATGCTGGCCACATGACCCAGAAAGCTGTCTGTGGACAAACGCCGGCTCCCTTGGCCTGAAAGCGAGATGAGCACCACAACCCTTTGACTGGACTTAACAGTCCAGGGGTCCTTTACCTTTTTACCTTTACTATATGTTAGTGAGAAACCACTTGTGTTACTGAGCCAAAGTGTGTATGGGGTGTTAGGGGATCGGTAGTACCTCTGGTGGGGAACACATCATGCTCATTCTAGGGTAGTTTGTCACCTTTGACTGGACTTAAGTGTCCAGGGGTCCTTTACGTTTACCAACTAATTATGCCACCACAGAATCAGTATAATCCGGGCTTTTCTTCTCCTGGGTGTTCTGGCAGATCCCACGTTGTCCTGGTGTTGTGGGCAGGAAGCGTGTTTTTCTCTGGATGGATCAGGAAGCAACACTTTGCTTCTCTTCCAAAAGAAGCTTTCCAAGGGAGATGGCATTCCCTTAAAAAAAGCTCAACAACTTGGGGTTTGTCTGTTCCCCAAAAAGAGGGAGTTCCTGCACCTCTTCTTCTAGAAAACAAGTGCTGAGTGTAACCATTTATACTGTTCAGCTAACTGTGTCACCCCATGCACGTTTACTAATGAGCAAGTCCCACAGTCTTGAATCTGTATTACAACTTAGTGTGACAGCCCTCCTCCTAAAGAATCATCATATGGTGGGATCATAGGGACTTACAGTTAGATGAAGAGATGGGGATCCAGGAATTCCATGTAATGATTCTCATGAAAAGGCGGAAGGTTCACTTCCTGCCTGGACTGATCAAGTCAATTGCAACCTGTCCCTCGGAAGATAAATGCATTCAACAAGCGCTCCTGATCTAAGGCAGAGAAGGGGCATCTATTCCACCACAAGTGACTGGGAGTGGCCACCAAGACCATATAACACCAGTCCTGAAAGATCTTCATTAGCTCCCAGTACATTTCCGAGCACAGTTCAAAATGTTGGTGCTGACCTTGAAAGCTGTAAACGGCCTCGGTCCTGTATACCTGAAGGAGCGTCTCCACTCCAATCATCCAGCTGAGGTCCAGCACCGAGGGCCTTCTGGTGGTTCCCTCACTGTGAGAAGTGAGGTTACAGGGAACCAGGCAGAGGGCCTTCTCGGTAGTGGTGCCTGCCCCGTGGAACGTCGTCCTTTCAGATGTCAAGGCAATAAACAACTATCTGACTTTTAAAAGACAACTGAAGGCAGCCCTGTTTAGGGAAGCTTTTAATGTTTGATGCATTACTGTATTTTAATATTCAGTTGGAAGCCGCCCAGAGTGGCTGGGAAAACCCAGCCAGATGGGTGGGATATAAATAATAAATTATTATTATTATAAGGGCCAGAGTCAAAGTTTGCCAACTCTCTGGAGGCCACATTCCAATGGTTGGTGGAACATCCTCAGATATCTTAAGGGCTGTCACAGCGAGGGTGGAGCAAACTTGTTTTCTCCTGTTCTGGATAGTAGGACTTGAACCAATGGTTTCAAGTTACAAGGAAGGCGGTTCCGACTAAACATCAGGAAGAAGTTTCTGGCAGAAAGAGCTGTTCAACAGTGGAACGGTCTCCCTCCGGAGGTGGTGGACTCTCCTTCCTTGGAGGTGTCTAAGCAACAGTTGGATGGCCATCTGTCCAGAGAGCCAGTGTGGTGTAGTGGTTAAGAGCGGTGGACTTGTAATCTGGTGAACTGGGTTCGATTCCCCGCTCCTCCACATGCAGCTGCTGGGTGACCTTGGGCCAGTCACACTTCTTTGAAGTCTCTCAGCCCCACTCACCTCACAGAGTGTTGTGGGGGAGGAAGGGAGAGGAGAATGTTAGCTGCTTTGAGACTCCTTAAAGGGAGTGAAAGGCGGGATATCAAATCCAAACTCTTCTTCATGGATGCCTTATTTGAGATTCCTGCATTGTGGGGGGTTGGGACAGATGACCCTCAGGGTCCCTTCCAACTCTACGATTCCATGACAAAAGTGGGTGGGGCAAAAAACCCCACCAAAACAAATAAAAATATTCTATTGCAATGAATCCAACACATGCAAGAAAAGCTGCCCAAAAGAACTTCCCCATTTTACTGAGTGGTGTAAGGATGAAAGCAAAGACATGAATACATTTGGACAACTACAGCTATGCATTAAACACTGTTACACCCGGTAACTTTTAACACCTCTTGACAAGGCAAGTCGACAACAAATCATTATAATGTCTGCAGCAGGTCATAATTAGGATAATTAATTTTTCTGTTGCAAATAGAATGTTTTTCTGCTGAATTATGACAATGGAAAAAATGTTCATAGTTTAATGAGATGCCAGCGCATCTGAATGATAACTGGGCATATGCTTCTTCTTCCAAATAGCTAACTCAGGCAACAGGATATCAAATTAAGGGTCACCATTATGCATGAACAATGGTAATTGATTGAAAATGTGCTAATTTATCTTTTTAACTAGCCAGGCTTCTACATCAGGCTATTTTTTTGAATATACATACATATATATAGATATTCAGACATCTGATGAGTAATGAAAAGCAAATAAGTCAATACACTCTGTTTTCCTTACGCGAATGGGGGTGGGAGCATAAGCTATTGGACAACAGGGATCAGGGGAAGGAGCTGCCTTAGCTGGGAAACAGAAAGAGAATGTGCATCAGTGATTGGAGAATTAAGTTGATTTACATCAACTTTACTCAATTTGAAGCCCTTCAGATGCTGTTGGACTACACTTGCCTTCAGCCCCACCCAGCAAGGCCAGTGGTCAGGGGTGAAGGGAGTTGGAGTCCAACACATCCAGAGTTCGGAAGAGCCATTTCGCAGTGATAGAGCTGGTCTCGGGTTCAATCCTGCCATCTGCAGATAGGGGGGGGGGGGGACTCTCCCTGAAACTCTTGACAGCCATTGCCACTCTGTGGAGCCTGAGGTGAACCGTAAAATAACTAACCCCCACGCCTGAACTATGAGAAACTGCTAATTTTTAAGGGTGCTGGCTTAGAGCATGCATAGGGTATGCCCCCTTAAAAAGCAGAGACATCACCTTGCCGACAAAGGTCCATATAGTTAAAGCTATGATTTTCCCAGTAGTGATGTATGGAAGGGAGAGCTGGACCATAAAGAAGGCCGATCGCCAAAGAATTGATGCTTTTGAATTATGGTGCTGGAGGAGACTCTTGAGAGACAAATAAGCAAGCATTGGCAATTTCCACTCCAATTTCTATTTTCATTATGATTCTCCAGCATCCTTATCTGCTCAGTGCTGGGTCAACAACTCCACAAGATAACCTCTCAGCCTTGTAGCTCCACTCCCTGATGGACAACTCCCTTGCCTGGCTTGTATGCAACAGACAAAGTTAATATGTTGAGGACCTTACACGGGGCAGGCAGTTGGTGTTGGCAACCCTTGGGTTTCTCCTGGACCTCTGCTTGTATACAAAATAGATGAAGCCTTGCTGATTTTCAGCTTGCCGCAATCATTTTTGTTGAGAACAGAACTGGTTAATGCAATATGCAGTGGGTTCTTCCATGAGGAAATAATCTGAAAGAACCAGGAGAAAACCATCAAACTTATCTTTAAGAAATTGTTTTTCTTTCTTTTCTTTTTAAAAAAACTCCCATTGTTTCTATATATAAATCTCTCAGCTCTTCATTAACCTTTGTAGTAATCCCTCCAGCAAACCCCTAGTCCCACCCACTCTATGCATAGATCTCTTCAAAGCCTGGCTGCTCAGCTGGAAACACCTTTCTGAAACTAAAAAGGAAAGTTGATTGATTTTTAAGGCTCACTAAATATGGCAATGCCTTTAACAAAAACCAGGGAGGAAACTTTAAGCATCTTGAGGGTGGAACAACACACAATGTAGCCAACATGAAGCTTGCAAGCCCAGGTTTGAGGGAAAACAGTAATAATGTGTAGCTGGGGAGAGAAATGAGGCAATGGATAAATTAGCAACAAGAGGGAATACTCAACCATTTCTTTAAATTATTCTCCCTGAAAACATATCACCACACTCTTTTGTTTTTCCCATGCTAAGCCTGCCTATTTTTATCCTTTACAGTGGTACCTTGGGTTACATACGCTTCAGGTTACATACGCTTCAGGTTACAGACTCCACTAACCCAGAAATAGTGCTTCATGTTAAGAACTTTACCTCAGGATGAGAACAGAAATTGTGCTCCGGCGGAGCGGCAGCAGCAGGAGGCCCCATTAGCTAAAGTGGTGCTTCAGGTTAAGAACAGTTTCAGGTTAAGTATGGACCTCCGGAACGAAGGACCTCCTTAACCCGAGGTACCACTGTATTTATCACACAGACATATCGCACACACAATATAATAAAAACGTAAGACTGTTATCACACTGTAGTTTGTTTGACCACCGACAGGTGGCGCTGTAAACTGCAGCGTGGCAACAGCCTGGGCCATCACAACTGTGTCAAAGGGTGAGAAAGAAGGCGATGGGGGCAGAGAGGTGGGCAGTTGGAAGGCAGCCCAGGCAGATGGGCAGGCAGGTGGTGGGTGGCCCAAACCAGTGGGCCAGAAAATACTCCTTGCTGGCTGTGCTTCACACCCCCACCCACAAGTTCTTATCTGATAATGCCCCTTTCTTACCTGGATGGAGAATAGAGGGGTGTGTGTAGAAACTAGCCTGCTGTACAAATGTAAATATTACATTCATTCATCTTCTCACTTTTGACTCTGGCAGGTGGTCCCTGGCAAGTTGTCAAGAAACTAATGTAGCTTTTGGGTTTCCCACCCTTTCTCTAACATCCATGACAGAGGGACTGTGCTGCTGATTAAGTACAGCTGGACTATATCCTGAAGAACTCATGGAAGATATAATGGGTAGGTGAGAGAAAGTTCTAGAGATCTCCCAACCTGTTCCCCGGTTCCTAACTGCAAAAATGACCCCACTCTACTGCTCCTTTGTGGTGTCAGATGGAAGAAGATGCAGGAAGAAAGCAACCCTAGGCAAACAGAAGGTCTCGGCTGAAGAACATTGCTTCCCTGTGGCCAGGCTGCTGCATGGTGACAGAGTGCCACTGCACCCATCTCTGCCACCATGTCAACGGACCTTGGAGGCTTCCACATTCCCTGTGCTGATCCTCAATAACCCCCCTGAACTTGTGAAATCTGACAAGATCAACAGCTCAAGGTAATCAGGCCTCCGGGTCCATAGTGCATCCCATAGAGATTCAAATACATTTTCTTCCTCCTAAAAAACTGAACTTTTTCTTTCCCCTGCTAAGAACAATTATGATGAAAAGGAAATGAAATCTTGGCATACATCATCCATAAGACTTGAAGGCAGTACACAGACTGAGATGAACAACAGAGGTCTCATTAGAGGGGTGAAGGTGGGGTCATGCTCACCCCAAGCTTGACATCCTGAGAAAGGAAAAGGAAGACTGTATCCTCCATCTTTGTTCCATGTATCCTCTTAACCTTCATCTATCCCTGCAAAAATATGTCTCTTTTATTTACCGGTAAAATAATATATAGCCAAAGGTTAGCTTCTGCGAAGGGTTTTCTTTCTTTCTTTCTTTCTTTCTTTCTTTCTTTCTTTCTTTCTTTCTTTCTTTCTTTCTTTCTTTCTTTCTTTCTGACCTTCTTCCAAACTCATATGTGGCTTCTAAAGTCATTAAAACAGTGGCTCCCAAACTTTTTTGGGACCTTGCTTCCATGGTTCCATAAATTCATTCCCAGTGCTTCCTGACCCACCCTATAAAAACATTATTCAGAATAGCAGTTTCCACAACCCACTAAGTGAGATAATAACACAACAAAATTGAAATGTGTAACAATTAATTGGGCATTTATTCAAAATCCAATTAAAACAATTTAGCTTAATTAAGTCAACAAAATCGATGAACTTGAGCCAGTGATAGCACTTTTTCAAAGTCTGATATTTATACTTTCAGTGCTCCCGTTGCCTCTTAGCACTGTCCCCTAGGTAATCCCACCCACCAGGGTAATCCCACTGCCCACTTTGGAAACCACTGCATTAAAACACACACAACATCCTTCTGTGGAGCTCCATTTACCCCCAGACTTTTAATCTTCCTGTGAGCTAAAACACCTTGTCTATGACACCCAACACCCGAATTTTAACATTGGTGGACTAGAAGATGTTTGGAGAGTTCTACAGGTTGGAAGGCCGCACGAACAGAGGTGTAGAGTGAAGAGGCCATGCTTCTGTTTAACCACCAACATAGCTGAGTCACTGGCAGAGTATGTTAGTAGCCTTGCATGTACAAACCACACTTCCGGAATGTGTTGGGTCTGGTCTACTGTACACAGACGGCAATGTGGCCTGAACCAGTGTTGGTGTGGTGGGTTGGTGACATGACCTCCTCAATAGTTGAGTCACTACTGCTTACTAGGAGGGGTTAGGAGGATGAGGAAACAAGGTGGTTGGTGCAGTGCAAATGCACCGGCAGAGCCAACCATGATTATATCCATTCAGTCTGCCGTTGAGAGGTTGCAAGGTTGAATGC
This sequence comes from Podarcis liolepis, assembly GCF_965112155.1. NCBI lineage: Eukaryota > Metazoa > Chordata > Lepidosauria > Squamata > Lacertidae > Podarcis > Podarcis liolepis. The sequence continues at coordinate 13,326,117 of NC_139560.1, forward strand.
TCCTCCATTATATAAGCTCTCTAAAACTAGATCTTCTTCTTTGGCAATCACTCTTAGACGAATAAGATTGTCTTCCATGAATATGGTCTTAACAGTGTCTCTGTAGGTGACTGTGGAGGCCAATTATGGATCCGCACATCCTTCCACAGTGGGTACATCAGTTTCCAGGTAGGAGTTGATCAGGGTCAGGATTTGCCAAACATGCCTTCCTCTTAGCTCATTTCTCCCTTTCATCCCAGGTTTGTGCTTATTCAAAGTCCATGGCGCCTCTTAAAAAGCAGAGACATCACCTTTCCGACAAAGGTCCGTAGAATTAAAGCTATGGTTTTCCCAGTAGTGATGTATGGAAGTCAGAGCTGGACCATAAAGAAGGCTGATCACCGAAAAATTGATGCTTTTGAATTATGGTGCTGGAGGAGACTCTTGAGAGTCCCATGGACTGCAAGAAGATCAAACCTATCCATCCTGAAGGAAATCAGCCCTGCGTGCTCACTGGAAGGACAGATCATGAAGCTGAGGCTCCAATACTTTGGCCACCTCATGAGAAGAGAAGACTCCCTGGAAAAGCCCCTGATGTTGGGAAAGATGGAGGGCACAAGGAGAAGAGGACGACAGAGGACGAGATGGTTGGACAGTGTTCTCAAAGCTACCAGCATGAGTTTGACCAAACTGAAATTGCCAGTGGAAGGCAGGAGTACCTGGCGTGCTCTGGTCCAGGGGGTCACGAAGAGTCGGACACGACTAAACAACAAATTGATTTACACAAGTGGCTCAGAGCAGAATCGCTTTCATGGACGCAGCAATTTCCTTTGCACCACTTTTAATTCCATCCACTGTCTCTCAGCCTAACCTAACTCATACGGTTGTTGTGAGAATAGAATGAAAAGGGAGAGAACCAAGTATCTCATCTTTGGAGGAAAGGTGGGGAATATCATCATCATTTCGTAAACTTATTTGAGGGTTGTTGTTTTTCTATGACCAACTGCCGTATAAATTTTATGAAATAATAATAATAATAAATAAATAAATAAATAAATAAATAAATAAGACCTTTTTTTAAAAAAAAATACCTCTCTTATTCCTATATAACCTGGGATAGCTCATTTGGTAGAGCATGAAACTCTTAATCTCAGAGTTGTGGGTTTGGGCCCCGCACTGGGCAAGAGATTCCTATACTGCTAGATTGGACTAGATGACCGTCATGGTCCCTTCCACCTCTGCAGTGGCGTAGGGTGGGTTGTCAGCACCCGGGGCAAGGCAAGTAATTTGTGCCCCCTAACCTGTGGATTTGCGCACCCTAACCCTAACCCCCAGATGTTGCGCCCGGTGCGGCCGGGCCCCCCTGCACTCCCCACACTACGCCACTGCACCTCTGCAATTCTCTGATTCTATTATTCTAACTCTTATCCCTCCTGCTCTGTTTTTTCAAACTCACACACACACCCCTTTGTATTTTACAGCTCTCAGAAAAACTGCTGAAATACAGAGGAGCATTTCGTAGCAGTAAGGAATCAGCTGAGCTCACAATATCAATACATGGAACGCACAGCAGGAGAATCTTCACTGAGCAACTGTGCAATGAAGTTAACAAGCAAAAAATTAAAAAATTAAGCATGTGGAAGCCAAAATAAGGTTGTAATGAATCCACAAAACTCTGATAATCAGGCACCATAAATTTGTATTTTTGTTGTGCAAAGGCAATTCTGACACTGATGGAATTAGTCACTTAGCAATACATTAAATACAACTCTTTGCTTTCAGGATCTGGGAAGTTTAGTTTGGGCCATCAGAGATCCCAGTTGCACGTCTAGAACTTTAATAGAAATAGAAATTTCTCTTTTTCTTTTCTTTTTAAAAAATATATATATATATATTACCTTCTTTATGATCTTTAATGTTTGATAGCTCTCTGTTAGTATTACTTATGTATGTTTTAACATCTGAAGACTACTATTTTCTTTTCTTTCCCTTTCTTGTTTTCTTTTTTAATTTTTATCATTGCTTTTGTAATACGTTGAAAACTCTTACTAAAACTGAGTTTAAAAATAGAACTTTAACAAGTATGGCTGGAAGAGGTTAAGAGACTGAATATGCGGAAAGCTTATGTTAAGTAAATTACAATGTAATGCAATTTGTCTGCTGTCACTGTGGTTTGCGAGAACAATTAAATAAACAGCAGTGCACTGGTGCAGCTTTTAGAGGATTATTAGAGGAGCAGGGGACAGAACTTGATGGTTGATTTAAGGAAAGAGAAAGAGAGAGAGAGAAAAAAACTGCTGGAAAACTCATTGACATTAAATTACCAGCATTTCAGAAAATTACTACATGACAATGAGCCAGAGAAGTGTTTTAATAACCTTGCATTACATATCTCTCTCTCTCTCTCTCTCTCTCTCTCTCTCTCTCTCTCTCTCTCACACACACACACACACACACACACACGGTGCATATTTGAATCAAAAATGATGCCAAGCTGATTCAGTTAAAATATCCACCTTTTTATAATATTACTATTCTATAGTTAGCATGCTCAACATCAAAAAAACGAAGATCATGGCCACTGGTCCCATCAACTCCTGGCAAATAAGGGGAAGAAATGGAGGCAGTGAGAGATTTTACTTTCTTGGGCTCCATGATCAGTGCAGATAATGACAGCAGCCATGAAATTAAAAGACGCCTGCTTCTTGGGAGAAAAGCAATGACAAAACTAAACAGCATCTTAAAAAGCAGAGACATCACCTTGCCAACAAAGGTCTGTATAGTAAAAGCTATGGTTTTCCCAGTAGTGATGTGTGGAATTGAGAGCTGGACCATAAAAAGGCTGATCACCGAAGAATTGATGCTTTTGAATTATGGTGCTGGAGGAGACTCTTGAGAGTCCCATGGACTGCAAGAAGATCAAACCTATCCATTCTGAAGGAAATCAGCCCTGAGTGCTCACTGGAAGGACAGATCATGAAGCTGAGGCTCCAATACTTTGGCCACCTCATGAGAAGAGAAGACTCCCTGGAAAAGACCCTGATGTTGGGAAAGTTGGAGGGCACAAGGAGAAGGGGACTACAGAGGACGAGATGGTTGGATGGTGTTCTCAAAGCTACCAGCATGAGTTTGTTCAAACTGCAGGAGGCAGTGGAGGACAGAAGTGCCTAGCGTGCTCTGGTCCATGGAGTCACAAAGAGTCGGACACGACTAAACAACTGAACAACAACAATAGTTAGAATGCATATTCATATCCCACTACCACATACGAGAGGCATAGTTTATTTCAGTAAGGGGTGGCTGATGGAGAATTAAAGCCAAAGTTAACTTGAAACATGTATTTGTTAATGCTGCCTGAGTCTTTAAGAGTAATTGGCATTAACTGTCCTTTACTGAGATGAACATTGCTGGTCTGTACTGCTCATTTTCTTTTTACAATTGTTTCATTTCCATCATTTGTTATTTACTCTTGGGATCTTTCTTTTTGAAAGGGCTGCTTGTAAGCAGCCATGAAGGCTCTTGTGGTGGAAAGGAGTGACTGGATTTTGTCTTAAGAAAATACATAATCCTATAGCAAGATTTGCTAGGATGAGCAGCTTACGGTGCAGCAGGTATCCAGCCCAGCCAGCTGGTCCCTAGCTCAGCCAGCATCCTAGAATCATAGAATTGTAGAGTTGGAAGGGGTCCTGAGGATCATCTGGTCCAATCCCCTGCAATGCATGAATGATTATGGAGCTGTCCCATATGGAGATTGACCCTGCAGCCTTGGTGTCCTAACCAAACTGAACGATCCAAGCTACATGTCCCCAACCCCTGGCTCAGCCAAATATGTGTAGCATAGCTTGTTCATTCTGGCTCAACTTGGGTGCCGTTGGCTGATCTGAGGGCAGTGCAAATAATAATAATAATAATAATAATAATAATAATAATAATAATATAATATTATTTATACCCCACCCATCTGGCTGGGCTTCCCCAGCCACTCTGGGCAGCTTCCAACAAAATATTAAAATACAGTAATGCATCAAACATTAAAAGCTTCCCTAAACAGGGCTGCCTTCAGATGCCTTCTAAAGGTCTGGTAGTTGTTGTTCTCTTTGACATCTGGTGGGAGGGCGTTCCACAGGGCGGGTGCCACTACCGAGGAGGCCCTCTGCCTTGTTCCCTGTAACTTGGCTTCTCGCAGTGAGGGAACCGCCAGAAGGCCCTCGGTGCTGGACCTCAGTGTCCGGGTAGAATGATAAGGGTGGAGATGCTCTTTCAAATCCCCCAAAATGGGCTTTTTGAGGGCATGGTGGGGGCAGGACCAGATAGAGGAGACTTTGGCTGAACCCTATGTCCATTCACCTCAGTCACATGACCTGGTGACAGGCTCAGGGGACTTGGCTTCCTCCCCCCCCCCAACAGAAAGGGGCTGGGCTGGTTGCGTAGGAGAGAGAGTCTAGTAAGAGAGAGAGTCTGTCAGCTCTCTCTCTTAATGTTCTTCTTCACTTTGCTTTTCACCCCCCAGTTCTTCCCAACTTTTGTCTTCAGAACAATGCTCCTCTGCAAACCACTGTTCCAAATCTATACTGCTCCACTGTTCCTGGGCAGCTTCAGGATCTTGGTCAGGAGCAGGGAGAGGGAGAGTCTCCCATCGTTCCTCATCAGAGCTGTACTCCTCAGCCTGGTCTCTGACACCTGGCAAGATTCACCCATCTTTAGTCTTTAGTGGTTGCCTAAAGCTGTGGAGGGATGGTGCCTAGAGCACATCTATAGGGAGGGATTTCTTCAGTTTGGGGGTCATTACAAAAGAAGGCTCTTTTTCAGGAGATGTTACCATAAGAAGATTCTCTGCTGCAGATCACAATTTCTTGAGTAGCACATAGATGAAGAGGAGCTCCTAATGATGGACCTCTCAATCAGATCAACAGGTGCAACCAAACCTACCCAACAAGCCCAGCCCCTTTCTGTTGGTATTTCCCTCTGGACTCCAAGAGGCACCCATTTGTCATGAGAGTAAAGACACTGCAACGCTCAGATAGGGCAAGTCCTCCTTGTGACTATCTTCATTACAAGCAAGTCTCATACCCAGAAGATGTACAGCTGCCCACAGAAGCAAGCCACAAACAAAGAAAGGATGCTCTTCAAGGGATGCTCCTATAGTTGGAAAAAGTTTCACCGGAGGAATGCTAAAAAGAACTTCAGAGAGCCTCCCCAGTGTCACAGAGAACTTTGAGGAGAACCACTTCAGCGATTTTGGAAGCCTTCAAAGGTGACCTGCATTAACCATAATCTTCAAAAGATGGCGATGACAGGACATGAAAGTCCTCGCCGTGACATGAAGTTTTCTTTTTCCTTTTTTTTATATAAAAAAGGCAGAATCCCTTGAAGTGTCATTAAGCCTTTGAAGCAATGGCATAAAGCTGGAGGAGATGTTTGAATACAAAGCTGTTGGTACCATGGAGAGCGCTCATCATTGTGACGGGAGGCCTTTCAGCAAGGTGAGCCTGTTCAGAGAAACCCCCAAAGTCAGAGACCAGCCACCCGGAATCACAAAGGAAAGCTTTCGTCATTCCCTGCCATGCTTCCCAATCCATTTCCCTCTTGCAAGCGAAGAGATAGCTTGGGTATTGGTTTTGCAATGGGAGGAGCTAGGTATTTCAAAGGAGCACCTTACGTACAGCCGGTTGAAGGTGGCAACTGGTCCATTAGGGCAAATGGGGCACTGCCCTATGAACCTCAGTAACAATAATAATAATAATTTATCATTTATCCCCTGCCCATCAGGCTGGGTTTCCCCAGCCACCCTTGGCAGCTCCCAACAGAATATTAAAAACATGATAAAACATCAAACCTTACAAACTTCCCTGAACAGGGCTGCCTTCAGATGTCTTCTAAAAGTCTGGTAGTTGTTGTTCTCTTTGACATCTGATGGGAGGGCGTTCCACAGGGTGGGCGCCACTACCGAGAAGGCCCTCTGCCTGGTTCACTTCTTGCAGGGAGAGAACTGCCAGAAGGACCTTGGAGCAGGACCTCAGTGTCCAGGCTGAATGACAGGACTTTAAAGCCGCTTAGAGCTTTAAAGGTCAGCACCAGCACTTTGAATTGTGCTCGGAAACGTACTGGGAGCCAATGTAGGTCTTTCAGGACCGGTGTTATATGGTCTCGGCGGCCCTCAGATAGTCCACGCCTCCTTATTGGTTCTGCCTGCCTGTTTCTGCCTCCCCAGTCTTAGTGTGGCCCCTTGTAGAACTCAGTAAGGAGGAGGATATGTAGGCTAAACCTGAATTAGCTCCCTCTAGCTCCACCTGCTGTTGGTCTTCCTACCTTCCACCCAACCAAAACAGGGCAACTCCTCAACTTGTGGGGGGCTGTGCATGTGATTTAGAGCACCTGCACAATCAGGATTCAAAACTCAGACTAATCAGGGATACACAAATGAGCCTTTTCTGCAGTGACTCCCTGTTGGTGGAATGCTCTCTCCAGGGAGGCTTGCCTGGCACCTTCCTTGCACATCTTTAGGCTTCTTTGCATAGCTCTAGGCTGATACTCTTTTTCCAGGCTTTTGGCTAATTAAACAGTCTATGGCCTTTTAAAGGGACGCGGGTGGCGCTGTGGGTTAAACCACAGAGCCTAGGACTTGCTGATCAGAAGGTCGGCAGTTCGAATCCCTGCGACGGGGTGAGCTCCCGTTGCTCAGTCCATGCTCCTGCCAACCTAGCAGCTCGAAAGCACATCAAAGTTCAAGTAGATAAATAGGTACCACTCTGGCGGGAAGGTAAACGGCGTTTCCGTGCGCTGCTCTGGTTCGCCAGAAGCGGCTTAGTCATGCTGGCCACATGACCCGGAAGCTGTACGCCGGCTCCCTCGGCCAATAAAGTGAGATGAGTGCCGCAACCCCAGAGTCGGCCACGACTGGACCTAATGGTCAGGGGTCCCTTTACCTTTTTATGGACTTTTAAACTGTGGGGTGTATTCTTTGGTTTGTTGTTATGTTATGTATTTTTGTGTTTCTATACTGTAAATTGCCCTGTGGTCCTTAGAAGAAGGGTGGCATTATTATTATTATTATTATTATTATTATTATTATTATTATTATTATTATTATTATTATCATTATTGCATAGGGAATCTCCATGAATAGAGAAAGCTCCCCACATGAGACATTTATTCTTAAACTAAATGGATATACCAGCTGGGACAGGGTTTGGCAGCTCCCCCTTACATTTTCATTTACACTCAGATAAATTGAATGCCCAAATGCAGCTTCAGACCACCCAGCTGTCCATGCCCTGTCTAATTTGATTGATGGCAAGTCTCCTGAGTCTCAGGCAGAGCAGTTTTTTTTCTACAAGTAATCCTACCCATGATCCTTTAACTAAAGACTGGAATCCAGGGGGACAAGGACTCCAGAGGCTCGATCCAAGGCTGTGTGCATGCAAAGCGTGAATTCTACCATTCAGCTAGCTAATTTGGCATCTTGGGAATTAGCTGTCTGGAGCCATTTCATATCTTGAAGGCTGCGGTACTCCTGTTCCCATTGGCTTAACGTTTTTCACCAGTTGCATCCAGGCATTCTGCAACAGTCCGTGCAGACGCAGGGGACTTCTCAATTGCTAGGTCCTAATGTCAACTGTTTGATGCTAATTTGTACAGTAAGATGTCACGGAAGAGGAGAAAGAATGTCAGAACTTGTCCTAAGGGCTTCTAGAGAGGGATGGTTTAGGTGTCAGAGCGCGACACTTTATAAGAACTGAGCACTGATATGATTCAAATGGAAAGGATGTTTATTGTAGGTCTCCAAGCACTTATGAAAAATTGTTCTCTTTCCCCCTTCAAGAGCATAAAGGTGGTGTCACACAGTGAAACAAAAGAATGACTTTTCATCCCAACCTCTCACCAGGATGTCAACAGTTTTTGGGCTCTCGCCACGGAGCCTGACTGAAGTGTGTGTATTGCAAATCTCCAAGGACAATGGAGTGTCAACCATATAATTTTCAATTTAGCATCGTCTGTCGGCATGTGTCATACCAAACATGCATTATTTCAGGATGAGGTTATTACATAGAGTATTTCTCCCCCACTCATTTTTCAGTCGATCTTGACACCCACAGAAGCGACTATCCTTCACATCACAAAAGGAAAAACAGCCAAAGATTTGATATGCGGTCGCAATATATATTTCCCAAATCCTACCTTGACCTGACAATGCACCTTTACAAGACTGCATAATGCCTGTCATTCCATAGGCAACAATTTGGCCCATAAGTTGATTTGTAAACATGCTGGAATTGGTTTTTAACTCATGGTTTTGAATGATGTTTAACCTTTTTAAAAAATAAAATAAATCGGTTTATTGCTATTTTATTTCACTTCATTGCAAGCACACACTATTAGATTTAATGGGACATTCTTCCGAATAGACATAGAATCATAGAATTGTAAAGCTGGATGAAACACCCAAGGGGAAACCAATCCAATCCTCTGAAAGATGGCCAGCCAACCTCTGCTTAAAAACCTCCAAGGAAGGAGAGTCCAACACCTTCCAAGAAGGTCCATTCCACCCTAGAACAACTCTTACTGTCAGAAAGTTCTTCCTGATGTTCAATCAGAATCTCCTTTCTTGTAACTTGAAGCCATTGGTTCAGGTACTGCTCTCCAGGGTGGGAGAAAACAAGTGTGTTCCATCCTCTATGTGATAGCCCTTGAGATATTTGAAGGTGGCTATCCCATCTCCAACCTCAGATATGCAGATGACACAACCTTGATGGCAGAAAGTGAGAAGGAATGAAAGAACCTTTTAATGAGTGTGAAAGAGGAGAGCACAAAATATGGTCTGAAGCTCAACATCAAAAAAAAAACTAAGATCATGGCCACTGGTCCCATCATCTCCTGGCAAATAGAAGGGGAAGAAATGGGGAGGCAGTGAGAGATTTTACTTTCTTGGGCTCCATGATCACTGCAGATGGTGACAGAAGTCATGAAATTAAAAGATGCCTGCTTCTTGGGAGAAAAGCAATGAAAAACCTTGACAGCATCTTAAAAAGCAGAGACATCACTTTGCCAACAAATGTCTGTATAGTTAAAGCTATGGTTTTCCCAGTAGCGATGTATGGAAATGGGAGCTGGACCATAAAGAAGGCTGATCACCGAAGAATTGATGCTTTTGAATTATAGTGCTGGAGAAGACTCTTGAGAGTCCCATGGACTGCAAGAAGATCAAACCTCTCCATTCTGAAGGAAATCAGCCCTGAGTGCTCACTGGAAGGACAGATCGTGAAGCTGAGGCTCCAATACTTTGGCCACCTCATGAGAAGAGAAGACTCCCTGGAAAAGACCCTGATGTTGGGAAAGATGGAGGGCACAAGGAGAAGGGGACGACAGAGGATGGGATGGTTGGACAGTGTTCTCGAAGCTATCAGCATGAGTTTGACCAAACTGCGGGAGGCAGTGGAAGACAGAAGTGCCTGGCATGCTCTGGCCCATGGGGTCACAAAGAGTCAGACACGACTAAAGAACTAAACAACAACAATCCCATCTCCTCTCAGTCTCCTCTTTACCAGGCTATACATACGCAAGTCCCTCAACAGTTCCTCATAAGGCTTGGTTTCCAGACCCTTGATCATCTTGGCTCCACTCCTCTACAAAGAAAAAAAAAGAAGCCCTTCCTTTTGTTTGTCTGGAATCTTCCAACACGCAGCTTCACTGGAGGTCCCCAAGTTCTTAAAGGTGGTTTCACTGTTGGTAGGTAAAGTTCAAAGTCACAGGGGATTCTTCCGCTTTAAGTGTAATCCTTTAAAAATATTTAAATGCCGCACATAAGATATAAGAACGAACCAATCCTGAGGAATAAATGTATGCTTTATGCAACATTAAGCCCACTGTTCTTCTCCAATTGACTTTTATAAGTGTTGATTAAACAGTTAGATTATCAGTCCACAGCTGAAGAATATGTGCATGAAGAAGATTATAATATTTTAGCAGAACATTTAACGAGTAGAATTAAGGAGTTTTCTGCCCGTGTTGTCTCATTGGCATAAAGCCAGGGAGTTTTGTATCTCTGTAAAAGAAGCAGATTTGTCAGATCGCATGTGGATATGATACTAAGCTATTCATCATAACCACACAAAATGTGTGGATTCACGGCTTACGTGGAGCTATGTGCAATAAAAGTGCAGGAGAAAAATGAAATAAGCCATCTCTAGAGACACATAACAGAGTCAATAGATCATACCACAGAGGTTTCCAACAGGTGTCGCTCAGATGTTGTTGACTACAGTTCCCATCACCCATGACCATTGGCCATGATGACTGGGGCTGATGGGAGCTAAAGGCCAGCAGAGTTTGGAAAGAACAACATTTGCTACCTTTGTCCTACCATATATTTATAGGGAAATAGCAGGTATGGATTGTGGGCACGCCCACTTGACACAAACGTGAATATATCCAAGATGAGGGAATCTGAAGGCTAATAATTCACTTTCCACCCAGACAGAATCCAGTGAAAAGAAAAGCCTGAGAGAGGTATGGGGAAGAAATTGAAAGGTAAACGTAGCAAATTTGCACTTTCTGAAACCGTATGTGAGTTGAAATACAGGCATCCTTTAAAATTTGCACTTCCTTGATTTTTGCAGTGTGCTTTTCCAGCCAGGTAAGGTGTACAAAAATGCATATTGTGTGTTTAAGTGTGCACATAAATGCATATATGTATGAAAATAACATACAGAGAAATTGCTTTGCAAAAATGTGCAGATTAGACAAAAACACGTCTAAAAATATGTACAATAGGAGAAATTTGCACAAAAATGCAGATTCGTTTTCATGAGGCCTATATACATACATACATACATATATATATATATATATATATGCTTTCGTAGATTTTCACGGGAAGACACCCGAAGACACCAAAACCTGCATATATATGGAGGAACTCAACAGTATTTATAGGAACTCAAACACTGAGATCCTGCTCTGTTCCAGTAACAAGAAGCCGAAAGCACCAGCCTGAAGATGACGAGTGAGACCTCGTCGAAACGTCGCCTAGACACCCCAACTCTTACACGGGAAGACACCCGAAGACACCAAAACCTGCATTCCTGTACCCGTGAAAATCTACGAAAGCAAATATATATATATATATATATATATACATATAATCACAAATTGATTTGGAAATGTGGAGAACTGGACTTAAAATTGGCCAAATGAGAAGTTGAGAGAAACTGAAAGGGACAGATTTGCTCATGACCCTGGCCCGAGGTGATCCCTTCTCATTCATGGGGCAGAGGAGTCTTGCTGTCTCCTCCACTCTGCTCAGAGCACATGGCCAGCAAAACCCCAGGCACAAAAAAACTTGGGGGTGACAAGGCCTGAAGAGCAGATGAAACACCCACAGCTTAAGTGCTTAAAAATGTGGTAACTACGGCGGCCATGTTTCTCATGGCTCGTTGCAGAGGAGAGCCCCTTCTCTGAAGGGCTGAAAGAGGACAATTCTCCATTTGAAGTCTGGCCCTGTCCTAGCCAAGTTTAAAGATGAAAAACCCCAAGGGGAGAGAGGACAGGCCTAGAAGTTCCCCAACAACCATTAGCACCTGCACAGCAGACTGAGCAAGGATGCAGTGTGCCTGGTCACAGTCTTCCCAACGTGCCAAGAGAGGCATTGTGTTTCTATTTTAGTTATACGTTTTATTTTAATCACAGCGAGATGTACTGCGTTTCTACTTAAATTATAGTCATTATTCCTAAATGTACACCTACATATAGATTAGCATGTGCAAATTTTATGCAAATCCAGTGATGCACGGAAGAGCCGTCCTATTGGGGAAGCAGCCTGCCCACATGTGACTGTGAGGTTCACAGACAGGTTTACTGTGCTTTCTGAGTCCTGTTCAGAGCTTGTTGTAGAGGAGTGGATGCGGGTGGTGATTGTTGAGGATTCCATTCCACCTTTTGTTGCAGACATGGGATTCTTGCGTGTCACATGTCTGTTTACATTCCAGCACAGATTGCTGGCATAAGCGGAACTTCCGCTCTGTATAGCTGTTGTTTTTCGCTCTCTTTCCAAGGAGAGACAACATGTTTCTTTGTCCTGATTTACGTTTAATAAATACGTAGTTAGTATGTGTCTACAGCCTCAAGCCTCTTCTGTTGCGCAGTATCCACTGCTGAGTAAAGTGTGCTCAGGTCTGCAAGCTTGAGTCGCTGATGTACGTCAGAGCCAGAGGTTGATGAATCTCCGCAGTGGCAAGGCTGAGAGGGAGACATTCCAGCTGGGTCCAAGCCAACTGGCCTTTCAACCCCTAGATGCCAACAGCGCTGTGATCTAAACCACTGAGCCTTGGGCTTGCCGATCAGAAGGTTGGCGGTTCGAATCACTGCAATGGGGTGAGCTCCCGTTGCTCGGTCCCTGCTCCTGCCAACCTAGCAGTTCGAAAGTACGCCAGTGCAAGTAGATAAATAGGTACCGCTGTGGTGGGAAGGTAAACTGCATTTCCATGTGCTCTGGTTACCTCATGGTGTTCCATTGCACCAGAAGCGGTTTAGTCATGCTGGTCACATGACCCGGAACGCTATCTGTGTACTAATGCCGACTCCCTTGGCCTGAAGCAAGATGAGCGCCGCAACCCCATAGTTGCCTTTGCCTGCACGTCACCATCCAGGGGTCCTTTACCTTTACCTTTTAGAGGAGTGGAGGATGGGGCCCTTTTTTGGTCCCACACCTCCATAGAGGGGCAGTAGATGCTGCAGAGGACCACTGATCAGAAATGTGTGCCTTGCATTCCATCCCCAAAACCTCACAGTCATTTTCCATGGGAACCAATTTGACTACAGTAGTCTTGAATGCAGCTATTATTCCTTATTTTCTCTCTTTTCCTCACATGACTGGGAGACACTGTGGGCAAGGCATGTCCAAAGTCCATTTGGGGGGCCTAATGTGGCCCCCTTGTGTGTTTTATCCAGCCCCTGTGGCAGTTTATTTCTTCTGGTGGTTCCCTCAATGCGAGAAGTGAGGTTACAGGGAACCAGACAGAGGGCCTTCTCGGTAGTGGCGCCCACCCTGTGGAACGCCCTCCCACCAGATGTTTAATATTTAATGTATTTAATGCTGTATTGTTTATAACACTTGATTGGGAGCCGCCCAGAGTGGCTAGGGAAACTCAGCCAGCTGGGCAGGGTATAAATAAATTATTATTATTATTATTATTATTATTATTATTATTATTATTATTATTATTATTATTATTATTATTACTACTACTACTACTACTACTACACAATCTTCATCTTTTTATAAAGCAGTTTGAGGGAATACTGCATTAGTATTCCTGATTATAATGCTATTGTTTCTGTCCCATAAAGGTATTTGAATATTTTGCAGAGGATACCTTATAAAAAAATACTTGTTGGAAGTACAGTTTAGAATATTGGTTCCAACAAACATCTCCCACACTCAGCAATCAGCTCTCAAAATAAAAGTTGCAATTAATTTGCAAAGAAACCACTTGCAAGAGATCTCGTTAGAAAAAAAAAGGGGAATATTGCTTCCTTTGGTTTTTTTTTCTTTCTCCTTTCAGAACGAATTATCAAAAACAGTAGAAATGAATCGTTTTAGAGCTTCAGAAATTCACAATCAATAATTGGAAGGATTTGCGTGTGTGGTGGGGGTTTTTTAAGCCTATTTTAAAAGTACTGGAGTTCTTCAATTAATGTCAGTAGCTCTGCAGAATTAATTAAAATGAAAGCTCTTTTATTATCACCAAATAATCAAAACCCTCCATCGGCCTCTTTCCAAATCAATGTGCACTTTTCTTCTGAAGAGGTGCTTTTCTCATGGGACTGATTAATGTGTAGGGAATGGCAAGTAGCCATTTTGTGCAAAGGTTTGTGCAAGTAGCTGATGTATGTGAGCAGAGAAACATCTGAGGGCCAGTCCAAGCTACATGTTACACCTGGAGACCGCTGCTGCTGCCCATTCTCTGCCTGAGAATTGGGTATGTTTAGCCTAATAAAGGGGAGACTGAGAGGAGATATAATAGCTGTCTTCAGATATCTCAAGGGCTGTCACACGGAAGAATGGAGCAAGCTTGTTTTGTCCTTTTCCGGAGGGTAGGACCTGTACCAATGGCATCAAGTTTAGGAAGGAAGGAGATTCTGACTAAACATCAGGAAGAACTTTGTGATGGTAAGAGATGTTCAACAGTGGAATGGACTGTCAGGAGCTTGTCTTACACTCAAGCAGGACCCTAATAGAGACACATGCCCGACTGGCATGTTCCCTCCCTCCTGGTCGAAAGTTCGGGAGCTTCAAAAGCTTTCTTCCACCCGAACATCACAGCGACCAATGCCAACAGACATCAGCACACTTAGGGATCCGCAGAGTCTTCACAGCTTGCATAAGAGTCATCAGCAACTCAGCATTTTGGCTAATCTACTTTATTTACATATAAACACACACGAAGCACTGCAACATGGCTCCCTCTCTCTCTAGCATCAGACAGCAAAGAGAGAAAGAACCAAGGACAATAGTCCCACTTCATGGAACACAGTAACACAAACATCCTGTTTCCATCACTACCCACTTTGTGGAGTCAAAACATATACCATCATGTGAAAGACAACAATCCCATGACTGCAATCATGGAGCAGGAATTCCAACATGGACTCCCAAGGAAGGTGGTGAACTCTTCTTCCTTGGAGGTTTTTAAGCAGAGGTTGAATGGACATCTGTCATGTATGATCTAGTTGATTTTCGTGCATTTCAGGAGGTTGAACTAGATGATCCTCAGGATCCCTTCCAACTCTACATTCTGTGAGTCTGATTCATCGTAATGTTCAAGGACAACTCCATCAAAAGACTCAGCTCTAAGAAGTTTACTCATCCTGTTAGAACGGGGACTTCTTAACATTTTTTATTCTCCTTGGATTTTACTGCAGAAAATAATTGCTTATGGGCATTGCGACTGATATGCACTATCAAGATTTTTTTAAAAAAATCCATTTTCATTTGCATTCAGAGACATGGGTTCCCATTCCAGCATACCTTGCTAATTATCTTCATTAGTGTCTCAAGATCTTCCTTATTAAAATCAAGTAATTTTGTTGTAGTTCTCATTCCCTGTGCCCTTCCAATTATGTCAGCTGAATCAACTCATGAATATCGGCTCCAAGGATGCTCTCAACAACCGTTTTATCCGTCACTTCCTTGCTCCTTGCCAGATTCAGCTGGAGAGAAGCTGCCAAGGCAAGACATTGTTGGTCTGGACCGAATAACATTTTTTGCTCTAGGGGGAGGTGGAGACAGGAGACTCTCGTAGCCTAACATGGAGATGTAAGGAATTGAACCAGGGATGCTAAGTATGTGCTCTACCACTTAGCTGTTGCCATGAAGGCTCAATTGGGACATCGAATGTTTCATCTCTCCAGTAAAGACTGCCTCTTTCCATTTGAACCTACCTGGACATTGAGATCATCTTCTGAGGCCCTCCTTTGTGTCCCTCCTCTTCAAGAGGTTCAGAGGGTGGCAACATGAGAACAGGCCTTCTCTGCAGTGGCTCCCCATCTGTTGAATGCTCTCCCCTGGGAAGTTCACCTGGCACCTTCATTATACACCTTTAGGCACCAGGCAAAAACATTCCTTTTTAACTAGGCCTTTGGTTGATCCGATTTACATCCTACGCCCTTTTAAAATGTGTTTTTGAGGGGAGAGGATATAGGGTTGTTGTTTTTATTTTTTATTAGGTATTTTGTGGTTTAAAAGGGACGTGGGTGGTGCTGTGGGTTAAACCACAGAGCCTAGGACTTGCCGATCAGAAGGTTGGCAGTTCGAATCCCTGCGACAGGGTGAGCTCCCGTTGCTCGGTCCCTGCTCCTGTCAACCTAGCAGTTCGAAAGCACATCAAAGTGCAAGTAGATAAATAGGTACCACTCCAGCAGGAAGGTAAACAGCATTACTGTGTGCTGCTCTGGTTCGCCAGAAGTGGCTTAGTCATGCTGGCCACATGACCCGGAAGCTGTATGCTGGCTCCCTTGGCTGATAAAGCGAGATGAGCGCCGCAACCCCAGAGTCAGCCACGACTGGACCTAATGGTCAGGGGTCCCTTTACCTTTTATCTTGATTTTATTCTGTGAACTGACCTGAGACCCCTGGGTATAGAGTGGTATATAAATTCAAAGAAGAAGAAGAAGAAGAAGAAGAAGAAGAAGAAGAAGAAGAAGAAGAAGAAGAAGAAGAAGAAGTGTGCCATCTCCGTATTCTTTCTTTAGACAGACATTCTACTTGTTCTTGTTTATTTAGGAACATAGGAATCATAGAATCATAGAGTTGGAATAGACCACAAGGGCCGTCGAGTCCAACCCCCTGCCAAGCAGGAAACACCATCAGAGCACTCCTGACATATGGTTGTCAAGCCTCTGCTTAAAGACCTCCAAAGGAGGAGACTCCACCACACTCCTTGGCAGCAAATTCCACTGTCGAACAGCTCTTACTGTCAGGAAGTTCTTCCTAATGTTTAGGTGGAATCTTCTTTCTTGTAGTTTGGATCCATTGCTCCGTGTCCACTTCTCTGGAGCAGCAGAAAACAACCTTTCTCCCTCCTCTATGTGACATCCTTTTATATATTTGAACATGGCTATCATATCACCCCTTAACCTCCTCTTCTCCAGGCTAAACATGCCCAGCTCCCTTAGCCGTTCCTCATAAGGAAACAGGATGCTTCCTTATACGGATTCAGATCACTGGTCCATTTAACTCGGTATATACTGACTGGTAGTAGCTTTCCTGGATTTCAGACAGGGGTCTCACTCAACAACTCCTGGAGATGCTGGGGATTGAACCTAGGATGTTCTGCATGAAAAGAAAATGCTCTACCACGGAGCTACAGCCCTTCCTGGGCTTTTATGAAACCATTGGATTGAAACAGATTTTACCAGCCATCATCCAACCACCTACCATATACAGTGGTACCTCTGGTTACGTACTTAATTCGTTCTGGAGGTCCGTTCTTAACCTGAAACTGTTCTTAACCTGAAGCAAAGTTCTTAACCTGAGGTACTATTTCTGGGTTAGCAGAGTCTGTAACCTGAAGCGTATGTAACCCGAGGGTACCACTGTAATGCATTGCAATGAATTCAAACCATCCCCAGAATATGCCCTTGGAAACATTATAAAAATGATATGTGACAAGTAGGCAGATGTACCACCATGTATTTGTCACATTCAGTGATGCTTCCATTCTGCTGCAGTTCAACTTCCAGCAAAAAGAACTTCACTTGTCTCGTTATCCACTACGATTAAATTTGATGCAATCAACTCTCTTATCTTCACTTTATTTCACACCATCAATTATGAATCTTTTCATATTGTTTGGGGCCAAAAGCAACAACAGTGAATATCATTTGCATTTGCTACATTGATTTCCGTTCCTAAGGAGGATGAATAAGTGAATACCAGCCATTTCTTTCCCCATTTCCACTGAACAGGCAGTGATTTGTACTGCTCAGCTGATGTAACAGTGGAAATAATTTTTAGCTGCTCGGGTAAGACTAATCTGTTTATTTCAGTTTATCTCAAATTCAGTTCCCCATATTTCTGCATCATTCATTTTAAAAAGTACTCACAATCAGCAATTTAATACACATTTCTCCTAATATTCAGGGTTTTTTGTATGCAATCTTGTCTAATTTTTGAAAGCATTTTTTTCATATATAATGCATTTTTATGTTACTTTCGTTAATATATGCATCATATATT
Organism: Podarcis liolepis; assembly: GCF_965112155.1. NCBI lineage: Eukaryota > Metazoa > Chordata > Lepidosauria > Squamata > Lacertidae > Podarcis > Podarcis liolepis. Next base: position 13,343,830 of record NC_139560.1, read on the forward strand.
CTTTTTAAAAAAACAACATTATTTGCCTGGGAATGCCGCATTGCAAAATTCAGAAAACTGTCATAGCTGCTTTTGTATCTAACACTTTACCTATAAGAAATAGATTGTAATAATACTCAGAGGGAACTTTATTCATAACCTCCAGATTCATTCTCTGCATATCCCCACTGCCTCTTTCTTCTCCCTCCTCACATTTCTCCCTCCTCTGCTGGGTGCTTCTCAGGGCAAACCTCCTAAAAACTCAAAGCTAACAGAATCCAACAGCTGTGTTTAGAGAAGTGCAAATTGGGTAGATTCTCATTAAAATGCAAACGGAACCAAATTTCTCCCTCAACCGTATTAGCTGCATACAAGTCATTTGTTCCTTGTTTTCCTGGAAATGCCTGTTTATGTAGCAAAACGCTATTTTCCTTTTTTTTAAAAAAAAACAAAACAAAACAAGGGGCTGACAGGAAAGACTAAAGCTAAAATGGCTGTCATTTATTTGAATTATTTATATCCTACTATATTATAAAAAATATCAAAGCAGTTTGCAATAGTATCTTTATATTACACACACACACACACACACACACACACACACACACACACCCTAGCAAAAGGAATAACTTACATCATCTTAGGGCATGATGTGACATTGTAAGCAATTAACAAGCACATTTTAAACATCTTTGAAATAGCCACCACAGGGTTGAGCAGAACTGGGACAACATCCTGTGGGTAAGGTAAAGGTAAAAGGACCCCTGACCATTAGGTCCAGTCGTGACCGACTCTGGGGTTGCGGCGCTCATCTCGCTTTATTGGCTGAAGGAGCCGGCGTACAGCTTCCGGGTCATGTGGCCAGCATGACTAAGCCGTTTCTGGCAAACCAGAGCAGTGCACGGAAACGCCGTTTACCTTCCCGCTGGAGCAGTACCTTGCACTTTGACGTGCTTTCGAGCTGCTAGGTTGGCAGGAGCAGGGACCAAGCAACGGGAGCTCACCCCGTCGCAGGGATTCGAACCGCCGACCTTCTGGTCGGCAAGTCCTAGACTCTGTGGTTTAACCCACAGCGCCACCCGTGTCCCTTATCCTGTGGGTAGGAGCATTAAATCCTTTCCCCTCTGCTACTACATTCCATAAAAAAATGTTCCTCTCTCCAAAACTTTGAGCAGAGGAGCAGAGCTCCCAGTGATCCCAACATCAGAATCTCCCCACTTCCCCAACAGGGCTAATATCTCAGAATGATGGTTTTTTTAAAATATATATACCATTCAAATCTATACATTTCATTAGTTTTGCAATCAATTTAACATTTCAAAGCTTGACTTCCTTCCCCCTCTTTCTGCGGTTCCTTAAATTTATTTTTTAATATCTTCTGCATATCCAAGTTCATTTAACTTGCTCATTTATTTATATGCTGTAAATACATACTTTTATAAAATTGCAGGTTATTACATTAATCCTGCTAATGTTTTTATATGTTTACAATTTATCTGTAAATATTCAATAAACCATTTCCATTCTTTTATTAAAAAAAAGTTTGTTATCTTGATTTTTTATTCTTCTGGTAAGTTTCACCATTTCTGCATATCCCATGAGTTTTTGTATCCATTCTTCCTTTGCTGGGACGTCTGCTTCTTTCCACTTTTGGGCTGGTAACATTCTTGCTGCTATAGTGGCATACATAAATAAATTTCTATAGAATTTAGGTTGTTCTGTCCCCATAATTCCCAAAAGAAAAGCTTCTGGGTTTTATTTATAAAAGTTATTTTATTTTTCCATTCATTATTTATCATTTCCCAGTAAGCTTTAACCTTACCACATGCCACCACAATATCTCAGAATGATTTTAACCAGGACAATAGGAACACAGGAATCTGCCATCACTGGTCTGTCTAGATCAGAAGAAAGGCTTAAAACACCTCCCAGAGCCGGCCCACAGAGGAGGCAAGGAGAGGCAACCACCTCAGGCAGCAGGATCCATGGGGCACCAGATCTGGCCTCCAAGGAATGCAGCTGCAGGTCAGATCTGCTGCCTCCTCAGCATCCCATCCCAATGCTGCCTCCTGGCGAATAGGAGGCACGGCTGGTCTCCCCCCACCCCCTCGTTCCCAATGAAGGTTTTTATTCCCCCTGATGTAGGTCTTCAATCACCTGTCAGGAGCTGGACTGAGAAGGAATGGTGGGGACCACCCCCTTCCTTCTCCTGAACCTTCCCGAAAACAGGAGGACAGTATAGATTTAGAACAGCGGTTTGCAGAAGGTCTTAATTCAGAGGCCGCAGAGGGGAGAAGCTGGGAGATATTGGGAGAGGAGGAGCAGCAGGAAGAAGAAACACTGGGGAGAGACAGACAGCAGACTCAGTGTCCTTGGAAAGCATTCCTGAACCACCACCAGGACCCCACTCTCCCAGGACCAGGCGAGCATTGAGGGGAGTTGAACAGAAAGCTCAGAGGCAGAAAGCTCAGATTAGCCGACTCAGGGGTAATGCAGAATAGGAGAGACAGGGGAACTTACTCGGAGCAACGCCATTATCGCATGGAGACTGCATTCCTTTGTCGGTCTCCATGAATTATTGAATAAATTGCTTGGTAAGAACTTTTATTTTTTATCTGCTTTTTGGGCTGCCACCGTGGGAGGGATCAGATTCCCTGAAGCCTGACATCACCCCTGCTTCCCTGACCAGGCAGGGAGCACCATTCTCAGGTAGCAAAATGTCTTGGGCAGCTCTACCACATCCCCACTGTGCTGGTCCCATGGGTTACCCGACAGGCGAGGCCAAGGCCGGTCCATGGTCAAAGGTGCAACATGGAGGCAGTCCGTAGTAGCTGAAGCTGGGTGCAGGGCAGGGAGCCAGGCAAAGTCAGGAACAGGCAAGCAAGCAGGGAGCCAGGGAGGGTCAGGAGCTCAGGCAGGTAAGCAGGACAGGGTTCTCTCCCATTGTGTTGGTTCCGTGGGTGGGTCAAGAGGCGAGGTCCTAGTCTGGTCCAAGGTCAAAGGAGCAATATGGAGGCAGTCTGTAAAAGCTGAGGCTGTGTGCAGAGCAGGGTTCAGGCAGGAACTGACAACCAACAATGTTGCTCCCACAACTTGGGACTGGGCCTAGCCGGCTTTTATCTGCCCTGAGGCATAGGGGGGCCCCAATCCTCTGGTGACTCACGAGCACTCTTCCTTGGAGAAGATAGTTCCCTCCGCCTCTCTGCCCTGAGCCTCTGCAGCTCAGGAGAGGCTGGAGGGTTACCGGACCCGGAGGCAACCTCAGCTTCCTCTGACGGGGCTGAGAGTGGAGCACCTGCAAGCAATGGGTCCTCCCCCCCCCCTCAGGAGCCAGAGCAGACTCAGCTGGTGCCTGCACCTGAGGATCCAACACAGGTGAGGACCCTTTAAGCTCAAGCCCCAGCCCCGCCTCAGCTGGTTTTGGAGGCGGGGAATCCTGTGCAGGCTGGGATCCCTCAGGTTCAGCATCTAAGTCCAAATCCCAGGCCACCACACCCCAGTTCTCATCCTTCTTGGGGATGGCAGCACACCAGCAATTTATTTATTTAATATATATATTTTTTAAAAAAGGCACGCTACATTGCTTATGTGCAAATTGACATCATGTCTCATTTGGCCCTGAAGGGGTGTGTCTGTGTGGGTGGGTGTGGGTGTTTGGGGAACAAAATGAGAACATAGCAGTGGTATTAAAGGAATGCCTCAATGTTTTGTTTGTATGTAGAAATGCCCGTTTACCAAAGGAAACTGGAGACAGGCAACTGACTATATATCTGGATGTGGGGGCAGTATTAGTTGCAGAGTCTGGAAAATATCCAACCCCTTATCTTCAGCTTCTAACATTCATGGGATGGGGATGGGGGATCAGCCATGGGGGATCAGGAAAATTGTTCGTTCAGAAAAAGTGCACAAATTCAGCAGTGCTTAGTTTGTTTTTTGGTTGCTAGTTTGTTAATGTTAATATTGCTTTGTGGATTATGAGTGCTGTAATGCTTTGTAAAATATATGGTTTTTCTTGTGGTTTTAATCTGTTTTTAAGTTGATTTGTTAATAGTGTTTTACAGAAGGTGGTTGTTTTATTGATGATTTGTTAATCATTTTCTATAATTTATGTTGCAATTTTGACGTTCTACTGTGTTGTTATTTATTACATGTAAGACACTTTGTGACTCGTGTGAGTGAAAAGCGACCTAGAAATTCAATAAATGAATGAAAATGAAACGTTCCCTTCAATTTGAAGCAGGCCAAAGAAGGTGAAGCAGGATAATCAGCAATATCGTCCCTTGAATACGGAATGCATATTGTTTGCTTTCCTCCATGTGCTTGCAGGTAAATCCCCAAAGTTGACTGCAATCTGTTCTATCAGATGACTTTACAAGGTCACGCTGGAGGAGTGATAAAACCTTCCCCACCGATGCAATTTGGCAAGAGTGTCTTCTAAAGTTCACATCTGTTCGGATTCTGGCACCTGAATCCCACGGCTTCCCCTGGAGTTGATTGAGAATCCAACCAGCTCCTCCTGCCGCACCCCTCTGCCCAAATCCATTTCCTTGGGATCATTTTGAAGAGAAATATATGAGCATATGTGCAGGCACAGAAAACCTCTCTGGAGGAATCTATCATGAGAGATGCACTCGTTGGCTGCAGGCTATTGAAAGTCTTACTCGCTTATTTAATATTCACACTCCCAGCTTTCCATTTTTATTTTTATTTTTGCCAGCAGCTTTTTTTTCAAGTGCAAGTTTTCCTAAGGAAAACATCAGATAGCCCACTGACTACTTTTAAAGGCCAAAATGGTTTTGGCCTTTAACTTGGAGAGTCATGGAGAGCAATCTGTGATGGCCTGGGACTCGGACTCAGACTCGGAACCAGAGGAGTCTCATCTGCACCGGATCCTTTGCCTTAGGCATCATCTGAACCAAGTCTGGGGCCTGATTCTGAAGAGTCCCAGTCTGCACAGGTTCCCCTGCAACAAACACCAGCTGGGCCGAGTCAGGGGCCTGAGCCTGCCCTGGCTCCAGATGCGAGGATTACCTCGTTGTCTTCAGCTGGGCCATCACTTATAGCTGCTCCACTACTGGTTGGGTCAGGGAGGCTGAGGTGGCCCCTGGGTCTAGTAACCCACCGACGTCTCCCGAGCTGCAGAGACTAAGGTCTGAGAGAAGGAGAGACCTGAGTACTCGCAGGAGGAGTGCTCACCTTTGGGCGATACAGGGAGGTGAGTCGCCAGGGGATCAGGACTGGCTGTTACCTCGACAAAGATAAAAGGCTGTCGGACCCCGCCCCAGGTTGCGGGAGCAACATTGCTGTATGCCAGACCCTGCCTGAGATCGTGTACCTGTCCTTGCCTGGTTTCCTGCCTCATGTCCTGCCTTGGCCCTGTCAGACTGACTCCTAGCGGAACCTATGGATTCTGGACCAGACCTGGTCTCTGGTTACCCCCGGGCCCAGCACACAAACCTAACTATGGGAAACCAGTGAACTTTATACCACCTTAAATTAAGCTAGCCTAAAGTTATACCCAGTGCTTCCCCCCCCCCAGGAAAAATAGGTGCCGGAACTCACCATGAAGCTGTTACACCATGAAGTTGTTACACCATGAAGTTATTGCCTGGTGACTCAAGGCAGCCCTCAACAGATGCTGGTTTGACAACGCTCACGTTCACCACTACAGAAAGCTGTCTCCCTAGCTGGTTTGGGGGTCACCCCTGGTTCTGGTGCAGGTCAAATAAATGCAACCCCGCTTTCCTCATTCTCTTAGATTCAGTCTCAACGTGGGGCTTGAACCCACGACTCTGAGATTAAGAGTCTCATGCTCTGCTGACTGAGCTATCCCAGGTAGACCACTTGTGCTCAACTTGCAGGTTTTCCACAAGCATCTGGTTGGCCAGCAGGATGCTGGGTCATTGCCTGGATCCTGCAGGTTCTTCTTATGTTCTTACAATCTCAAAGAGAAATCTTCCAGGGATTGAATTTGAGACCTTCTGCATGAGAAGCACAGGCTCCACCACTGAGCTATGGTCCTTCCTAATGGTTGGGTGGTGCGGAAAATGTGATATGACCATAGCAGATGCATCATCTTGAGGGTAGGCATCCGGTTTACCTGCAACAAATGACTATCAGCCGTGCATTAACGGTGCTCAGGGAGATTGGAAAGTCACATCTGTCTCCGAAGAATACTTTCCACTGACAAAGCTGACAAAGGCTGACAAAGCACATATCTCCTTGGCAGCCCATCATCGCTCTAATGTGCTCTAAGTGGCTTTTGAGATGGATGGCGTGATGGTCCACCATTGACCTTTGACAAGATGGCAGAGGGAACAGCATGCTCACCAGAAGCTGTAGCACCGCTCCGTCTCCAGCTCAATTAAACAGAACATGGAGGAATGGCTAGAGCCTAGCGATTTGTCAGAAAGTTGGACGTCCTTCAAAAGAGAGTTTCAACTCAGACTGAAAATGGGTGCAGGAAATGGCGCTTCTTCATGTGCAGGGAAGTGAAAAGAAGGTACATGTGGAGCTGCTTTATTCTGAGTCCGGCAGTTCAATCCATCAATCATTTTATTTGCATGCTGCCTTGCCTTTCAAGAGTTAAAACCATGCTCAAGGTGGCTTACAGCGTATAATAAATTGTACAATTACAAACATAGCAAAAGTAGTCAAAAACAATAAACAAAACATCAACTAAATTGAACAATTTGCAAATAAATTGTAAGATACAAAATAAAGATACAAAAAAACACACATCAGCAACAGCAACAACCCCCTAAGCAATATCCCAGCCCAATGGTTTAATACTTTAATTGACACAGAAGTGAAAAATGTCTAAATGTATATTGCAGAAGGTTTAACATGGGTTTTTTTCCCATTGGACTATAATAAAGCCAAAGAGAGCACTTTGAGCTCTTGCTAAGATAATGATTAGCTAACTGATAGTTTTTCTCTGGTAGCTAACATGTGAGTGTTGTAACCTTAGATCATGTGATGAAGGTATTGGGTTGCAAATCTCCATTTTGAAGGGAGTTGCCTTTGAGTCTTTTCTCCCAAACTCAGTGGAGTGAAGATGTAAAATGAAGCTCTCCTGAAGGGAGAGCAAACAGCCTGGAGGCTGGAATGCAGGCTGGAGAGAGAGGTCTCTTTGCATTATTTCATATTTTGTAACATGCTAAGCCTGTGCTGGACAGCAAAAGACTTTGTATGGATATTTTGGACATATCCTTTGCTGTATTCTGTTTTATTTTAAAGATTTCTGCCACTAAAAGTTTGAATAATATTTTTATGGGTCTGGACAATGATGTATTCCCAAAGTAGTCAGAACTTAAGCTTCCAGTCACACAATATTAATATCTGCAACACATATTGCTCACGAACATCTATACTGAATCGCAGTAGCTTTCAAGGGTATCACATGGGAGTCATTCCCTGCCCTACTTGGAGATGCTGAGGATTGAACCCGGGTCTTTTTGCATGCAGAGAATGAGCTCTGCTACTGAGCTACAACACTCCCCATTTTAAAGGAATGCCTTAAAATGTCATAATAAGGTTGGATCGGTCAATATTTTATTTGAAGTAGCCAAAGGAGCACTCTATTTAAATATATTTTATTTTAAAAACTGGTGATGGGCAGGTGTCTGTTAAACAGAATGTTCTTTTCTGCACCATAAATGAGACATTTGGTTTGCTAATTCTAGGATTACTGCAGCTACAGTAATTATACAGGGTTTATGAAAACAAGACTATCTGATACCATGAAGTAAAGACCAATCCCTCCATAAAGGTAAAGGTAAAGGGACCCCTGGCCATTAGGTCCAGTCATGACCGACTCTGGGGTTGCGGCGCTCATCTCGCTTTATTGGCTGAGGGAGCCGGCGTACAGCTTCCGGGTCATGTGGCCAGCATGAGTAAGCCGCTTCTGGCGAACCAGAGCAGCGCACGGAAACGCCATTTACCTTCCCGCCGGAGCGGTACCTATTTATCTACTTGCACTTTGAGGTGCTTTCGAACTGCTAGGTTGGCAGGAGCAGGGACTGAACAACGGGAACTCACCCCATCAAGGGGATTTGAACCGCCGACCTTCTGATTGGCAAGTCCTAGGCTCTGTGGTTTAACCCACAGCGCCACCCGCCTCCATACGTTTGAGGAAAGTGACTCACTGAGCTTGTTTGCCAAACGATACATAAGCACATCCTAACATAGTAGGTAGATGGAGACTATTATCTACATATCCAATAAAAATATTTCCCAAAATGCAGGCTATGAGAGAGCTGCAACCCTTTCTTCTCAGGGTTTTTATTTAAAAATAAATAAATAAGAAAGCAATGCGATATGTCACTCCCAACAGCAGAAAAGTTATTTGTTCAGCTATCCTCTAGCCATTCGGACTGTACCAATGAAAGGTTTCATAGCATTTTAGACTTTATATAAATTAGAAATGCATGCAAGTTGTGTGTGCATCTCTCTTTGATCATGCTGGCGTCCCCCACAGAACCTGGGAATAATAGCCTGCTTAAAATTCTGTTAGAGATCCCTAGGACCCTCATACCTACAGGACCGGTATGCCCCATGGAGGACCTTAAGGTCCATAAATAGCAACACCCTAGAGTTCCTGGGCCCTAAGGGAGTCAGATTAGCCTCAACCAGAGCCAGGGCCTTTTCAACACTGGCTCCAGCCTGGTGGAACGCTCTGTCTCATGAGACCAGGGCCCTGTGGGATCTGATTTCTTTCTGCAGGGCCTGTAAGACGAGTTGTTCCACCTGGCCTTTGGCTTGGAGTCAGTTTGATTCCCTCCCCCTCTTTCTTTTTTCCTTTCTCTTCCTGTGATGAGGCTGCATTTTAATGTTTTAATGTTGTATTTTAATCTTGTTTTTAAGTTGTATTTGTTATGTACTGGAGTTCCCACCCTGAGTCAGCAGGAGGATACTGTAGATAGTTATGCAAATAAGGGATCGAAAGTGACGTTCAGTGATTGGATAGTTTTAGAAAATTGTTACAGTTACATTGTACTGGAGCTCTATATAAGCAGGCTGACTGAACCCTTCAGTTCAGTTCTGTCCTGGCCTGTGAATAAACAAGAGCTGTTTGAAGAATCACTGTGTCATCTGATATGTTCACCCACAACTTAACAGTATTCATTCAACTTGTTTTTATTATTGGTTGTTAACCGTCCTGAGCCCGGCCTTGGCTGGGGAGGGTGGGGTATAAATAAAATTTATTATTATTATATTATTAGCCACACCCCAACTCTACCTCCATTAACCTACAATATCCTAAGTTCCCTAAAGAGATGAACTGAATGTTAAACGAGTTTAATGGAGCAATCCTGTATGCAAGAAGCTGGCATAAAGGAAGCCAGTGCAAGCTGAGCTGGGGTAAAGTTACACTAGATCCAAACTCCATTCAGCAGCATGGCTACTTCTGGCTGACCTGACCTAAGCCTGGCAAGTTTTTGAAATAGTGTTTGAGTTACACCACCCTTTTTGCTTGGTTGGTCCTGTTCCCACCACATCTCTTTTGGGGCTTGAGATCTACCAGGCTCATCTCAGCTGCCTGAGCCGCAATGGGGGAGATAAGTGGTCTTATCTATAGCTGAGTTGAGGATGTGTGAATTAAGCCAGAATAGCCCAGCTGTGCTGGGAACTGGATGCTAACCAGCTCATCCCAGGAGATCTTGCCATAGGATAGCCCCTTGAGTCTGTTATGTATGCATGGCCTTTAGGATGAATGGTTTTGCTGTGTTATGTGAGAAGAAGAAGAAGAAGAAGAAGAAGAAGAAGAAGAAGAAGAAGAAGAAGAGGAGGAGTAGTAGTTTGGATTTGATATCCCGCTTTATCACTACCCTAAGGAGTCTCAAAGCGGCTAACAATCTCCTTTTCCCTTCCTCACCCACAACAAACATTCTGTGAGGTGAGTGGGGCTGAGAGACTTCAAAGAAGTGTGACTAGCCCAAGGTCACCCAGCAGCTGCATGTGGAGGAGCGGAGACACGAACCCGGTTAACCAGATTACGAGTCCACCACTCTTAACCACTACACCACACTGTCTCTCCAGCAGCCTGCTGTTGTACTCTTACTGTGGAAAGTGCACCATATCACTTCCTACTTAGTATATCTTCTTATTTAAAGAGGCATTTAAGAACAGATTGTCTTCTGCTATTTCGATAAGTTATTTTTTCCCATTGTAGATGTTAAGATGCTTGGGATTTTTATTATTTGTAAAAGCCACCTTGAGTTGGCATTATTATGGTAAAATCAAATCAATGAAGAAACAAACATTTCTTCAGAATCACAAAAACTTTATGCAGATTTTGATTCTTGCAACAACAACAAAAATCTCCAAAAAGCCCATGTCTGTGAACCACCATCATCATCATCAACAACAACAACAGATAGAAAATGCAAAACTCTGCATGGTAATGCGTTTTCTGAACATGCTTTCAGGACGCAAGCCATCCCTTTTCCATGTGTACACAGCCTTTCTCCAACTCGTTGGAAAACAGCAAATTATAAACTGAAGAGCATCTTTGGTTCTAAGGATTTGGAGCATGAAATTCTGACCCCATTGAACCAGGACCTAAGATTCTTCTCATACCCTTTCAGCTCCGCATTAATGCTCTGAATCAAGTCGGCCCATTGACAGTAATCAACAAATTGAGCCTCTGAACAAGCCAAGCTTGACTAAAAACCACTTCTATGCAGCCTCTCCAAACTTATCAGTATGCAGGCTGGCTGATTCGCGTGGAGGAGCGGCACAAAGAACACTTCGCTGCAAGCTCACATCAGTGGGTGAACATGGCGAGTTAGTTATGAGTGATACAGTCTTGAGGCATTTTACATGCCTTTAGCCCAGGCTTCCTCAACCTCAGACCTCGAGATGTTTGTGGCCTACAGCTCCCATGATCCCTAGCTAGCAGGACCGTTGGTCAGGGATGATGGGAATTGTAGTCTCAAAACATCTGGAGGGCCGAGGTTGAGGAAACCTGCTCTAGCCTATGTCATACCCTCCAAATATCCTGATTTTCCAAAGACAGTCCCAGAGTTGTAAAAAATTATTTATTGAATTTATATACCCAAAGGTCTCAGGGCGGTTCACAGAACAAAATCAAAATGTAAAACCACAAAATATATAATCAAAATAAAAGCAACAACCCAATAACACCCCCCCCCAAAAAAAAACAAGATCCACATTTTAAAAGGGCATAAGATGTCAATCAGAGCAACCAAAGGCCTGGTTAAAAAGGAACATATCTATCTGGTGCTTAATGATGTATAATGAAGGTGACAGGCAAACTTCCCTGGGGAGAGAGTATTCCATAGACAGGGAGCCACTGCAGAAAAGGCCTTGTTCTTGTGTTGCCACCCTCAGGACCTCTCAAGGAGGAGGCAATCGAAGAAGGGCCTCAGAAGATGATCTCAGGGTCCGAGTAGGTTCCTATGGAAAGAGGCGGTCCTTGAGGTATAATAATAATAATTTATTATTTACACCCTGCCCATCTGGCTGGGTTTCCCCAGCCACTCTGGGAGGCTTCCAACAGAATATTAAAATACCTATTAAACACTAAAAGCTTTCCTAAACAGGGCTGCCTTCAGATGTCTTCTAAAAGTCAGGTAGTTGTTCTTCTCTTTGACATCTGGTGGGAGGGCATTTCACAGGGCGGGTGCCACTCCCGAGAAGGCCCTCTGCCTGGTTCCCTGTAACTTGGATTCTTACAGCAAGGGAACTGCCAGAAGGTCCTCGGCGCTGGACCTCAGTGTCCAGGCAGAATGATGGGATTGGAGACGCTCCTTCAGGTATACTGGACCAAGGCCGTTTAGGGCTTTAAAGATCAGCACCAACACTTTGAATTATGCTCGGAAATGTATTGAGCCATTTAAGGCTTTATAGGTCAAAACCAGCACTTTGAATTGGGCCCAGAAACTAATTGGTAGCCAGTGCAGTCAGACCAGAATCGGTGTAATATGCTCAAACAGTCTTGCTCCAGTGAGCAATCTGGCCGCTGCATTCTGCACCAGCTGAAGTTTCTGAACCATCTTCAGAGGCAGCCCTACGCATTGCAGTAATCTAACCTTGAGGTTACCAGAGCATAGACAACAGTAGTTAGGTTATCACTGTCCAGATAGGGGCATAGCTGAGCCACTAGCTGAAAACCATTCTGGCCTTCCTGAGAGGTAGGTTAGACTGAGAGGCAGTGACTGGCCCAAAGAGATCTTCATGAGATCTTCATGGCAGAGTGGGGATTTGAACCCTGTTCTCCCAGATGCTAGACCAGTACTCTAACCATTACACCACACTGGCTATTTTACTGAATAGGGTGTTTAGCCACGGCTAGCTTTATCTAAATGGCCACGATTGAGAACATAACAGCAGTTCAATTTGTACAGCATCCTTCCTCTCCTTCGAAAGATCACAAGCACAGCCTGATAGCTAAACCATGCCATCATAAATACCCAAGATAGCATCTTTGGCATGTGGGACGCATGCTGTTTTATGAAACATGATCCCATCCCATAATGCTTGAGAACACAGACTGGAAAGTCAAAGGGAGACTGAAGATGACACATGGATGCACAGTTTCGCGGAAACTTTTCACTCGGTGACAGCGGTCGTAAAATAAATAGAGACACGCAAATATAGTAACAAGACAGATGAACGCTAGCTTGTACCAAAAGATGAATGATTTATAAATACTGTAAGCAAATGAAATAAAACAAAACACGCTGTAATTTGGGTTTTATGGAAAACTGTATATTTCTGTCTCTTGCTGTAGCAGCCGCCTCTTTTTATTCCTGCAATAGATAATCATTTGCCAGCTCCGTTTGACAGTGATGTTTTGGTTTGCATCTTCCCTTTAAAAGAAAGAAAGAAAAAGAAAAAGAAAGAAAATATTTTAAAAATATCAGGGGTAGGAAAGCTCAGGCCTGGGATTGAATGTGCTCCTTCAGGGACCTCTAGCTAGATCTAAGATTCTCCCTAGGACAGACACCCTCACCAGCCTTGCTACAAACCCTCTTTGAATGTGGCCATGAACTACCGTACAAAGTTAAATTTTCCATTCATTGCTCCACCTACTTTTGCTCCTGGCTCCGCCCACCATGGGAATGCAGCCCTGAAAAGGGTTTCTCACCCCTGTTATACAGTATGCCAAGGAGTTTTTATTTTCATTTTTTGCAAAAAAAAATAATAATAAATTACTAGCACTTTCTTGCACTGGGGGGGGGGGGATATTATTTTTGTCAAGGCTTTTCTTGCTTGAATATAATGGGGGTGCCCAGATCACGTTTAATCTTTTTAGAATGCAAACACTGTATTTTTATTTTTTTTGTTGGATGGGCGGGGTATAAATATTATTATTATTATTATTATTATTATTATTATTATTATTATTATTATTATTATTATTATTATTAAACAGGCTTTTTCCTATGTAAAACTGGTATCAATTTTACAGTGTATCCATTCTCTCCCCAAGAAGGCACTGCTGTCTGTCATATTTTATAACAGCACCATCTTTCTTCCACTATGGAAATTACTTCCAGTTTGGTCCTTTTTTCATGTCTTAAGCCCAATCAGATTCCGCCCCCCTTGCTTGTTATGCATTATATGTTGCAAACTAAGCTCCTAGACAACTGAAATATTGTTGAACGCTACACTCATCTCTGAATGGTGCAAGATTCCAGGGATTCCGGGTGCTTATCCCACGGTTTGTGTTTCCTTTTGGAAATGAGGCATGGAGGAGACTGTGGTGTCTTTATGATATAAGGTTTATTTGCACATATATGTAACCTGAGACCTCGATGGAGGGGTGGCCAGCATTAAAAGGTTCTTGTTTCTCCCATAGGAACAGCCCTGGATTTCAGCAGAAATCAAATAAGGTGTTCTCTCTCTCTCTCTCTCTCTCTCTCTCTCTCTCTCTCTCTCTCTGACTTTTCCACCCTTCAACCTCCCCTCTGCCCCAGATTACATCACAGCCAACTCTCAGCTCATAACTCAAGACTTTTGTCCTCTAACTATCTAAGAGATGGGGGAGGAGCACCACCCTCTGCCATCTGGCACAGAGCCCCCTGTCCTTGGCTTTGCTGATGCCCCATCACCTTTCTTATGTTATTTTAATGGTCCATCATCCCAGGCGATTACCTCCAGCGGTTCAGTGTCTGGCACCCACAAACTCATCACAACATATCACATTTGAACTTTCTTCTTTTGAGACAGGAGGGAGCCATCTCTTTTCTAATACACTGCTGAGCTTCAGACTAGAAGAGATGGACAAATTTGTTTATTTCAGTGTCTCGTTTTTCCAATCTTGCATTCGGTTCAACACATTTCCACATCCGTTTGAGATTTTAAACATCCGCGGGAAAGCTCATGTGCGTTTTTTGCAAGCATTTCTCTTGCTATGTGCATTTTGGCAAGCCATTTCCCCTAACGTAACACATTTTTGTACATCCCTCTTTATTAATACGTATCTTTTTGTGCACCCTCCTCCCATCTATTTGTATTTCGTATGCAGTGTTTGTTTGCAGAACTGCACCACAAAATTCAGAACAGTGCAAATTTTGAAGGACAGCTGCGTTTCAGTTCTGGTATTAGTTTCGGACGTGCAAATTTGGTTGGATCATATTTTAATGTGAATAATTTTCTCCACTACTGCTTCAGAATTAATACAGGCATAATAAACGCTTTTCGGAGGTATGATATATATTTGGGGTGCTTATGTTTCATTGATATATGTACCTGAGATGCACATGGCTATCCTGGTGTCCGATGCTTGAGTAGTGAAGTGATTCCCCATTCCATGCTCCTTCCCATTCTGTCAAGTCTCTGTGACTTTATCCCTGTGGTTAATGGCCCCTTCCATCACCCATTTCTCTCATCAAAATGATGAGTCTTTCACTAGGGACATAAGAAGCTGCCTTATACCAAGTCAGCCCATTGGTCCATTCAGCTCAGTACTTTCAACAGTGTCCGGCAGTGGCTCTCCAGGGTTTCAGACAAGGAGCCTCTCCCAGATCTACCTGGAGATTCTGGGGATTGGACTTTCTGAACATCAGGCAGATGCTTTTCTCCACAAAAACCATAAACCCAAAATTTGGCTGCATGGCATTGTCATGGAATCAAATCAGAGTGAAGGCAATGCTCCCTCGCCCATCACTTTGACAAAGCTGAAAGAGAAAAATGGTGCCGTGCAGGAGAGGGGAACATGATTACCACCAGCAGCGTGGTGTAGTGGTTAAGAGCAGTAGACTCATAATCTGGTGAATCAGGTTCGCTTCCCCACTCCTCCACATGCAGCTGCTGGGCTACCTTGGGCTAGCCACACTTCTCTGAAGTCTCTCAGCCCCACTCACCTCAGAGAGTGTTGGTTGTGGGGCAGGAAGGGAAAGGAGAATGTTAGCCACTTTGAGACTCCTTCGGGTAGTGATAAAGTGGGATATCAAATCCAAACTCCTCCTCCTCCTCCTCCTCCTCCTCTTCTTCTTCTTCTTCTTCTTCTTCACCAGAGTGACCACGATAGGAATAAAGGTGGGCCTGCAGAATCAGACCAGAGGCCTGTCATCCAATATCCTCACAGTGGTCAACAAGATGCCTGTGGGAAGCCCACCAGCAGAACCCAAGCAGAACAGCACTCTTCCCATCTGTGGTTCCCAGCAACTAGCATTCAGAGGTCTTCTTTCTTCTTCTTTGGCGATCATTTGTAGCCGAGTAAGATTGTCTTCCATGAATACGGTTTTAACAGTGAGTCCGTAAGTGACTGTGGAGGTCAATTCTGGATCCACACATCCTTCCACAGTGGGGACATAGGTTTCTAGGTGGGAGTTGATCACGGTGAGGGTTTGCCAGGCGTGCCTTCCTCTTAGCACATTTCTCCCTTTCGTCCTGAGTTTGAGCATCTTCAAAGTCCATGAAACCTTTGGTTAAAGGCTGTTCTCCAATTGGAGCTCTCACAGGCCAGTGTTTTTGGTGTTTATACTACATTTTTTTAATACTACTTTTTTAGATTTTCCTTGAGATAGTCTTTAAACCTCTTTTGTTGGCCACCAGAATTACGCATTCCATTTTTATGTTCAGCATAGTTGCTTTGGAAGACGATAATCAGGCATCTGAACAACATGACCAGTCCAACAAAGTTGAATGTTGAAGAATCATTGCTTCGACACTGGTGATCTTTGCTTCTTCCAGTTCACCTGTCTTCCAAAGTGATGTGTAAAAGTTTTTGGAGACACCGTTGATGGAATCTTTCGAGGAGTTGGAGATGGCGTTTATAAGTGGTCCATGTTTCACAAGCATACAATTAGGTTGGTAGTACAATAGCTTTGTAAACAAGCATTTTGGTTTCCCTGCAGATGTCCTGATCCTCAAACATTCTGCACTTCAGTTGAGAGAAAGTTGCACTCGCAGAGCTCAGGTGATGCTGGATTTCGGCATTAATGTCGGCCTTTGTGGAAAGATAACTATCCAGCTAGGAGAAGTGATTGACATTTCCCAACATTACACCATTGAGTTGGATTTGTGGTGCTGCAGAGAGGTTGTTTTGTGCTTGTTGGTGCAGCACTTTGGTTTTTTGGATGTTGAGCAATAGGCCAAACTTTTCAGAGGTAGGATTGTAGTAAGTGAACATTGTGCCCCAATGCACACCCACCTCAAGATTCACCAGAAAGAGTGAATGAAGCTGGCTTGCAGCTTGCTGTACTTCATTTACCTCTCCCCCCTTTTGTGATTCAAAGATACTGGTAGGTATCGAGATCTATGGTAGTGCCCCATAATGTCAGCAAGCAGACAGGTTTGTGTATAGCTTTGTAGCATCCTTGTATGTGTCTGGGCTAAGAGTTTTGGCACTCGGTACTCATGTTTCTGCATTAAACCTCATGTTTGACATAACAGGATTAGATTGTTAAGCGCTGACATTCCTCCATCACAACCTCCCAGAACAGAAGATTGGACTTGTTGGATCAGGTCCAGCCAATCTAGAATCCTTTCTGAAACAGTAGCCAACTGGATGCTCACGAGAAGCTCACAATTGTAGGACAACAAGAACTGTCCTGATACCTTCTGCCCAGAACTTTGGCAGGTATCCATATGAATGAGATTGTTATTTGCAATTGCTACTTTTCTGGTTCTTTTATTTCACCAGTGATGCCATCCTCCTCCTCTTTCTTTCGTCTCTTTTTTGTTGATGCATTGTGTCAGGGAACTGACATCGGAGCAGAGGGAGAAGGTGGTGCTTCCAGACTCTGCAGAAGAGGGAACGAGTAAGGGTAGAGAGAGAACGTCATCTGGGGAAGAATGTCCAGGTGACACCAGGAAGAAGGGAGAGGAAGAAAGCATCTCGGAGGAAAGGCTCCGAGACTCTGGCAGTGAAATCAGTGAGGAGGGTGGAGGGGCACCACTAGGCACGCCCACTCTGCGCAGAAGGGTAACGCGCAGAGAGGCAAGGCGAAGGTTGTCCGTCAAGGAGCTCTTATGCTGGAGGAAATTTAGGAGATGCCCACTCACGGATTCGTCGAGCGACTGAGCAGCAGCAGCACCCAGGCTGCTCAGTCAGGGAAAGACACAATCGCCCCTAAGCAGTTTGGAACAGCTAGAGGTTTACACACAAGCAACCCCAATTCCCGTGACACATTGTATCACTTTTGAATTTACTGTGGGGGTTTTTGAAGCACACCTGCTTTTGTTCGTTAAATGGCTTGTGTAGGTTGAATTCCGCAGCTACCGCACAGCCTGGAAGACTGAGACATCAGGGAACAGGAACTGATATGCTGAGCACCTATTGCAGCTCTGTGTGGGAAGAACTTTAGCATGCAGCATTCATATATCCCTTGGGGCATTGCGACAAGAGGCGGGGGGAGCTGCTGCAAGAGGCGGGGGGAGCTGCTGCAGAGCTGCCCATTTGTCAAATACAGGAGTCACTACAGTGGTACCTTGGGTTAAGTACTTAATTTGTTCTGGAGGTCTGTTCTTAACCTGAAACTGTTCTTAACCTAAAGCAGCACTTTAGCTAATGGGGCCTCCCGCTGCCGCCATGCCACCGGAGCACGATTTCTGTTCTCATCCTGAAGCAACGTTCTTAACCCGAGGTACTATTTCTGGGTTAGCAGAGTCTGTAACCTGAAGCGTATGTAACCCAAGGTACCACTGTACTAGTCTATTCAATCCTATGAGCACATTTGGATTTTTGAGTGAGTGCCATGTCCACCTAGATCAGGCTTCCTCAACCTCGGCCCTCCGGATGTTTTGAGACTACAGTTCCCAGCATCCCTGACCATTGGTCCTGCTAGTTAGGGATCATGGGAGTTGTAGGCCAAAAATACCTGGAGGGCTTTGGTTGAGGAAGCCTGACCTAGATCTACACACACAGAGAGAGAGAGAGAGAGAGAGAGAGAGAGAGAGAGAGAGAGAGAGAGAGTCAGATCCAACAGAATTAATCTGGGCCTTAAAGCGCACATAGAGCTAACAGAGTAAGAGAGAAAGTTTCTCTCTCTTCCCCCCCCCCCCCAAGCTTTCAAAGCAGAAGGTCCCAAATTCCTGGCAGCTTCAGCCAAGAAAGGACTAGGAAGGCGATGAGAGGAAAGATCATCTGCCTGAGACTCTGGGAAGCTTCAAAAGAAACAAAACAAGGATAGATGGACTGATAGCTTGACATAGTACAAAGCCACCTTCTTTCTATGGTCCTGTGACATACATTTGCCACAGCAAGACTTCATAAATCTATGAACGTTGTTTATGCAAACAGAGATGCACCACATACAGTATAACCCTGCAGTTTCCTCCATAGTCTAATGAGAGTATTGAACAACCCACTAAGAATTAATTCATATTCAGTAATCTTGTGTGCATCCAATTAATTCCAAAACATACCGGGGGAGAAAGAACTGTCAGTTTTCTGGACTGGTAAAATATTTATACATTACATTCCCAATCAGCCATTATTTATGATCACAACAGGGAAGGTGGCATCTGATAACAAAATGTTTCATTTAGCAGGGGTTGTGTTTGAGTTGCTGAAAGGAAGGGAAAGCAGCTGGATTCTTGCAAATGATTTGTTTAGAGAAATTCCGACCTGGGAAGCCTTGAGTCTGAGTTTAACAGCCCCACTCAGACAAATGGTACCCATTAGAAAAGTTGAATAGGTGACCAGCCAGCCAGCAAGCAATGGAGAAATCTGGCAGCAGAGCAGAAGTGATCATTAAATGGAGGAAAAACACACGGCGTGCCATTAAAAATTTAGATTTAATGGATGCCTGTGTCCTATTCTTAGCGCTTCTGGAAAACAATAGTGCGTCTGATTGTGGCAACATTTACAGTAGGGTCATAAATCCAGTTTGCTGTTTGGAAAAAGCAGCAAAATCTTCTTCATCATCCTATTTCAAGTGAAGGCAATGTTACCTAGGGAATAATAAGTTCTATTTTTAATGAAATTATTTACAGGGATGCGGAAGGCTGTGAATCTGCAATTCACCTAAAATGCGACTTTCAAAATCAGCTGCACACACTCAAAGCCAAATTAGTTCTGAATTATGTAGCTCGCCATTTCTCATTTTATATGTTGGAGTGGATGTTTATCGACTTCTTGTGTTATGTCCAGATAAAAGGGCATATCCCTTTTCCAGCTCTGGGAGCAATTTCACAGATAATGTGTAGGAATCCATTGAAGAGGGACCATCAAGCCTGACTGACTCCCATCACAGTAAGGACTTGGTTCTCTACAATGAAAGCTGTTGCATTTTTAACATGCGCAAATACCACGTAAATAGACACACCCATTGCTTTGCCATTTACATTATTTGTTTGTACACCGATGCATAATTGCTGCTGCCCCAACAAAGCTTCATCAGATGGGCTTAATTTGTCTGAGTGCTATGTGAAACATTTTGTTATCAGATGCAGTCTTCCCTGTTGCTGATAGTCAAGGTATGACTTTGTGAGCTTGTAAGTTTCCTGCTTCCCTGATGCCAGAGTGAAGGGAATGAGAAAGGGGAGCCAGCATGGTTTAGTGGTTAAGAGCGGTGGACTCGTAATCTGGTGAACCAGGTTCGTGTCTCCGCTCCTCCACAAGCAGCTGCTGGGTGACCTTGGGCCAGTCACACTTCTCTGAAGTCTCTCAGCCCCACTCACCTCACAGAGTGTTTGTTGTGGGGGAGGAAGGGAAAGGAGAATGTTAGCCGCTTTGAGACTCCTTCAGGGGAGTGAAAGGTGGGATATCAAGTCCAAATTCTTCTTCTTCTTCTTTACCTCCCCGGGGCACAAGCCTGGGAAGTGTGTCTGGAGGTCCTGGGCTGCCCAGATTACAAGACCTCTCTCTCTCAGTCTCACTGATGTGGTCCAAAGGAAAACAGAGCAATACGTTTGGCACCAGCTTGGCTGCAGGAGTTGTTGGAAGGAGCCATATGAGGTGCCATCCAACCGTCTTAGGGCCTCCACTCCAGATTTGTGTATGTTTACTCCTTAGAGTTTTCTTCTCCTGAAGATATTCTGCAAGGCAGTGGATATTTGGGATCTGAGTTTTCCTTCTAGATGGGCTCCCTTACCAGGTTGACGGGCTCCATCTGCCTCTCACTTCCTTCTACAGCATGTGCAGAAACTACCTTGTTGACCATTGGAGCCACTATGGGCCTTGCCCACTCAATCCACCCAAACCTGTCTTCACATGTAGGGGAAGTCCTTTGTTCTAAACAAAATCTGCCCTTTTTCCCTTATGGGGTATCCAAGAGCCTGTATAGAGTCCTCAAGTGGGTTCCCTATCGGTAGGGGGAAATAACAGAGGCCAACCAGAGAATGTTGAGAAGCAAAGCAGCTAGTAAGCCTGATCTTTATTAAAACTGTTGCAACAGGGTGCTCCCCTCACACGCAGGAGGACGGAGGAGGACCCAGAACAAAGGTGTGCCAGCCCTTATATAGACTTCTGAAATTGCCCACCTTCAAACTCAAGACCACCCCCAGAAACATAGCTGTCAATGTTTCCTGTTTTTTAAGGGAAATTCCCTTATTCCAAATAGTAGCTAGTATAGTATTGTTGGGAAGATTATTTAAATTATTTACAATCTTTAAATAATCTTCCCAACAATACTATACTAGCTACTATGGATGTGGAATCTCTGTATACCAACATCCCACACAACGATGGTTTACAAGCTATAAGGAACACCATTTCAGATAAAACCACAGCGGACCTTGCCACCAAACTCTGCCAATTTGTCCTTACCCACAACAACTTCAAATTCGGTGATGACCTGTTCCTTCAGATCAGCGACACAGCAATGGGCACCTGCATGGCCCCACAGTATGCCAACATCTTCATGGCAGATTTAGAACAACGTTTCCTAAACTCCTACCCACTCAAACCTCTCTTGTACCTGCGATACATTGACGATATTTTTATCATCTGGACACATGGTCAACAGACCCTGGACACCTTTCACCAGAAATTTAATGATTTTCACCTCACAATCAACCTAACAATGAATCAATCCATGCAAGAAATACATTTTTTGGACACTACTATAAAAATACAGGATGGGCGCATAGACACCACCTTATACCATAAACCAACTGACCGACAAACATATCTACATGCCTCTAGCTACCATCCCAAACATACCAAACAGTCCATTGTATATAGCCAGGCACTACGTTACAGCCGCATCTGTTCCAATTCTACAGACAGAGACTCTCACCTAAGAGATCTACAGCAAACGTTTTCAAAACTAAAATACCCAGCAGATGAAGTTAGACAACAGATCAACAGAGCCAGACTGATACCCAGAGAGAACTTGCTGCAAGACAGACCCAAAAAAGAAAATAACAGAACACCTCTAGTCATCACATACAGCACCCAAGTTAAAACAGTACAACGCATCATCAGAGATCTACAACCCCTCCTGGACAATGACAGTTCTCTTTCTCAAGCTCTGGGAGGAAGACCTTTCATTGCCTACAGACAGCCACCCAATCTTAAACAACTCCTAATCCACAATAATACTACAACCAGACTTAACACGGACACTGGCACCAGAGCCTGCAATAAACCCAGATGCCAACTTTGCTGCCACATACACCCGGACAACACCATTACTGGCCCCAACAACATCACACATACCATCTCAGGACTATTTAATTGCTCATCGTCTAACACTGTGTATGCCATCAAATGCCAACAGTGTCCTTCAGCTCTCTATATTGGACAAACAGGCCAAACCTTACGCCAAAGAATAAACGGACATAAATCTGACATCAAGAATCACAAAACAGAGAAACCAGTAGGAGAACACTTCAATCTCCCAGGACATTCTATACAAGATCTCAAAGTAGCTGTTTTACTACAAAGGAATTTCAGAAATAGACTGGAAAGAGAAGCTGCTGAATTGCAACTCATTACCAAACTTAAAACCATGGAGAGACCTGGTCTGAACAAAGACATTGGATTCTTATCTCATTATACATGACTAAGCCATTTTTCACCTTCTCACCCCTTGCCTTTTCCTGTAAGACCTATTGCAGTCGTTAAGAGTCGTCAACAGGCTCATCTCAGCTATCTGCCAATCTCCCATTCCCACCACCCTTCTGAGTAATACCCCTCCCCACCTTCTCACTATATAGAAGGATCTGGCAACTTCTGTTTCAGTGTATCTGAAGAAGTGTGCATGCACACGAAAGCTCATACCAAGAACTAACTTAGTTGGTCTTTAAGGTGCTACTGGAAGGAATTTTTTTATTTTGACTATGGCAGACCAACACGGCTACCTATCTGTATACAAAATCCTGTCTGACAGAAAACCTGTCAATGGTCACAGTTTGGATCACCCAGGCATCCTGGACATTCTTTTGTAATGATAAATACTTACTGGTAATTCCTGAGCCAGGTAACAGGCTCACCCTAGTCACACCTTAAATGTGCCCTTAAGGCAGGATTTGTGAGCACAGAGACAATGGGGAGGTTTTTTTTCCATTTCCTCCCTCCTTTCAGAGAAACATTTGGTCAGTTTGGGAGAGTCAAAATGGTTTCAAGACTGTCTTCGTGTACTGTTTCAGACGTGTGGTGTATATATTTATGTACATGTTTGCCTTGTACATTTAATTTACATATTTGAGACCTTAAATTCTTATAATACCCTTACTCACCAAGGAACAGAGACCCACCAGCCATCCTCACCTGGTTTAGCCAGCCAGTCTAAGCCATTTCCCAGAGTGTGGCTGCTGTCACATGTCAATAGCTTCTAGGAGCCGCAGGTGAGAGCTGAGTGCAAGGTGGGGACCACCTGTGGACAAGCTACCCCAGAAGGAGCAAGACCATGTCCCCCACCAGAGGTATAACCACTCGCCTAATGCCCCATATACCCCAATGCAAGAAATGAATAAAAATAACAAGAAAGTGTAAAGCCATTTTTAAAAGCAGTGCAGGACTAGTGTTGCTCAAAACACATTGGGACACACTCAATTAAAAAACAAATTGATCTCCCCCCCCCCCCGCCACCGCCCTTGTGCTCGCTAGAATCATCCTTTAAGCTGTGCCTCTGAAATAATCAGCTCTGGTGTCATTTTCCAGCACAACCACAACAGGGCACATTTGAAGCCTCGGGTGGCGCTGTGGGTTAAACCGCAGAGCCTAGGACTTGCCGATCAGAAGGTCGGCAGTTTGAATCCCAACGATGGGGTGAGCTCCCGCTGCTCTGTCCCAGCTCCTGCCAACCTAGCAGTTTGAAAGCACATCAAAGTGCAAGTAGATAAATAGGAACCGCTCTGGCAGGAAGGTAAACGGCGTTTACGTGCGCTGCTCTGGTTCGCCAGAAGCAGCTTAGTCATGCTGACCACATGACCTGGAAGCTGTACGCCGGCTCCCTCGGCCAATAAAGCGAGATGAGCGCTGCAACCCCAGAGTTGGCCACGACTGGGCCTAATGGTCAGGGGTCCCATTACCTTTACCTTTAATAATTGCTCAGCATTGAGACCTGGCCGAAGGAAGCCTCCTTGATGCAGAGCTCACCTTGTACAATCCCAGCAGGCTCTCGGAGACGAATGCTCTTTTGGAAGACACAAGATCTACCCACCCTGGAAGAATGGCAGATGAAGGTGATAGACTATATGGGATTGGCAGAAATGACCAGCAGAATCCGAGACTAGGGAAAAGAGACGGCGGAAGAAGATTGGAAGAAATTTAAGAACAATCTTAAGAAACATTGTAAAATTAATGAATGTTAGAATGATGCGATTTTAGAAATTAGGTGGATTACAGCTGTAAAGACTAAGTTAAAAGAAAAGAAAGGTCAATAATTACATAAAATCAAGGGTGAGGATTTGCTGAACCGAATATTTGAAATTGGAATGCAGAAAGGGAAGGTATGAGGAGGTTGGGGAAGTAAGCTTTAAGAAAA
Organism: Podarcis liolepis; assembly: GCF_965112155.1. Taxonomy (NCBI): domain Eukaryota; kingdom Metazoa; phylum Chordata; class Lepidosauria; order Squamata; family Lacertidae; genus Podarcis; species Podarcis liolepis. The sequence goes on from NC_139560.1 coordinate 13,368,162, forward strand.
TAAGGATTAGAAATTATACTTGTTTTTTCTCGTATGTGTGTTTGTTTGTATTGTTGTGTTTGTTTATATAATTTGTGAAACTTTAATAAATATTTTATTAAAAAAAAATCACGAATGCTCTTTTAAGGCACTATGTGATGATCCTCCAAATGGGATTTCAACATTTCATTAAAGACCCTTCTCATTTGGCAGAGAGAGGCCCTGATTCTGCGTGGAAGAAAAGAGGCTCCGCTATCCTTCCATATTCCATGAGCATCACTTTGTGTGCTCGGCGGATGCCCTTGACTCCTCCTCCGTCTTTGTGCCACCACTTGGTGAACTATGGGTTCATTTGTCAGGGTTGCCCCTGCAGCTTGGCTCCTTGCTGTTTCCCACGGAACAACCATTCAGTCCTTCAAGTGGTGTTTTCAAGCTCTTTCCTAATTGCCCTCCAAGCACAGGGAGGATGCGGCACAGACACAGAAAGGTCACCCTAATTTGAGGGTAAGTATAGAAAGCTCCATTACATTGAATGACTCATTTCAGGATGAAAAGCTTGCAGATTTAGGAATGGGCCATGGCTCAGTGGAAGAGAATCTGCTTTGGTTGCATACCCCGCAACATTTATCCAATGAAAATAGGGACGTCCCATTCTATAATGATAATTTTACTATTTATACCCCACACATCTTACTGGGCTGCCCCGGCCACTCTGGGTAGCTTCCAATATATATAAAAACATAACACAGTGGTACCTCGGGTTAAGTACTTAATTCGTTCCAGAGGTCCATTCTTAACCTGAAACTGTTCTTAACCTGAAGCACCACTTTAGCTAATGGGGCCTCCTGCTGCCGCCGCGCTGCCGGAGCACAATTTCTGTTCTCATCCTGAAGCAATAGTACCTGAGGTACTATTTCTAGGTTAGCAGCGCCTGTAACCTGAAGCGTCTGTAACCTGAAGTGTATGTAACCCGAGGTACCACTGTAAAACATTTTTTAAAATTCACTATACAGGATTGCCTTCAGATGGCTCTGGGGTCGGATAACTCCATGCCCTCCAACATTTCTCTGATGAAAACAGGGACATCCTAAGGGAAAGTGGAACATTCTGGGAGCAAATCAGAAATGGGGACGGCTTCTGTAAATCAGCGACATCCCTGGAAAATAGAGACACATGGAGGGTCTGTGATTGTAGAAGGTCACAGGTTCAATGCTTGGCATCTCTTGGTAGGACTCGGGAGAGAGCCTGACTGAGGTGTACATGCACACACAATGCACTTAAAGCATGTGCACACACACAAATTCCCAACAGTCCTGGGACCCATCACAAAGCTACAGTTCCCAGTACAGTGGTACCTCGGGTTACAGACGCTTCAGGTTACAGACTCCGCTAACCCAGAAATAGTACCTTGGGTTAAGAACTTTGCTTCAGGATGAGAACAAAAATTGTGTGGCGGCGGCGGGGCGGTGGCAGGAGGCCCCATTAGCTAAAGTGGTACCTCAGGTTAAGAACAGACCTCCAGAACAAATTAAGTTCTTAACCTGAGGTACCACTGTACCTTTAACAAACGACAGTACCTAGGATTCTTTGGAGAGGAAACGTGATGTGGAAATGTGGAAAACTTCAACTGGGAGAAGCTGAGAGAAACCAACCCTGACAGATTCACCCACCCACTATCTAGCAGCCAAACGTTTTCTAATAATGTACCTCAACATTTTGTTTGTTTGTTTCTTGAATTCATATCTCACCTTTTGCTCTAAGTGGCAGACATGGTTCTCCCTGTACACATTTAATTCCCCTCAACAACCATATGAGGTAAGTTAGGCTGATAGACAGTGACTGGCCCAAGGTCACCCAGTGAGTTTCATAGCCGAGCGGTGATTCGAACCCTGCTCTCCCAGGTCCTAGTCTGAACACTCTAACCACTGCACCACACTGCCGCTCATATGCATGGCTAGCAAATTTCACGTTTCCCCATTTCCTAAATGGAAGGCGTCGTATTTTAGTGATGGGAAGAATGGAATTGGGTTGGTTCACACACACAACACACAACATACACACATTCTCACTACCTTTCAAACCTCCCATTTTCGAAGCACACAAATCACACTCCTTGAATGCAGCAAAGCACAAGGAGCTTAGGCTATTGAGGATTAAGTGTCCATGAAAAGGGAACAGCTGCTCCTGCTAAGGCGAATAATCCTTCATTTCTTTCATTAGCTTCCTTATGTCACTTCTTTTAATAACTAATAGGAAATGTCTCGGGACTCGGCAAAGAGTCTCAGTGGAGGCAAACAAGGCAGGGGCCTGAATTGTCCAAGCGAAGCCTAGCCGGATTTTCATCTGACACTGAGATCATCAACGACAGTAGGCTGCATCTTAGCCTGTCATTTTCTATGACTCAGGGCAGCCTTCCCCAACATGGCGCCCTCCAGACTACAACTCCCATACTCTCCAACCATTGGACGTGCTGATTGGGGCTGATGGGAGCTGTACTTCGACAGCATCCAAAGGGAATGAGGAAAGCTGACTCTGGGGGCATATCTGCAGGACAGAGTAAACTTGAGTTAACAGGCTGCCCTTCCAAAGGATTGTGGGATCTGTAGTTGCGCAAGAAAGGGAATTCTATTGCAGAATGGCCCGGCATACAGTTCCCAGGGTTATTTGATGGAAGCTGAAAAAATGGCAAAGAAGTGATAATACAACAGGTCCCACTTACTGAAGACAATGCTTTTCCAGGAAATCGTTCATTAGGTGAGTGCCACCACCGAGAAGGCCCTCTGCCTGGTTCCCTGTAACCTCACAGTGAGGGAACTGCCAGAAGCCCCTCAGAGATGGACCTCATTGTCCGGGCTGAACAATGAGGGTGGAGACACTCCTTCAGGTATACTTGGACCATCACCAACACAGGCTCATGGGGGGCGGATCCAAACCCACATGCATCTTGAAAGAGTTCTTAGCTGCACCAGCCTGGAGCTGATGCAGCAGAAAATGAGACCCACCCCTATGCCTTGCCCTTCTTCGTTCAGTAAGCACCAGGGATGTGCTATGGTCAGAAGCCAATAGAGCAGAGGTGCTCCACCTTTACCACCCTTTACCTCCACATGGGGCTGCTATTGTCACACATATACATAGTGGGTGGTGCTGTGGTCTAAACCACTGAGCCTCTTGGGCTTGCTGATCGGAGGTTGGCGTTTCAAATCCCCACGACAGGGTGAGCTCTCATTGCTCTGCCCCAGTTCCTGCCAACCTAGCAGTTCGAAAGCATACCAGTGCAAGTAGATAAATAGGTACCACTGTGGCAGGAAGGTAAACAGTGTTCCCGTGCACTCTGGCTTCCATCATGGTGTTTCCATTGTGCCAGAAGTGGTTTAGTCATGCTGACCACATGACCCGAAAAGCCGGCTCCCTTGGCCAGAAAGCGAGATGAGCGGCTCAAACCCACAGTCGCCTTTGACTGGACTTAACTGTCCAGAGGTCCTTTACCCTTTACCTTTTATATACATACATGCTAGTCATCCACGTGAATTTTTCAGGGAGCGGATAGGAAGTAAAACACAAAACTGTTAGGCAGGGCAGTGCCTAACAACAATAAAAATGAGAATTATAGTGCCGTTGCATTTTGCTTCATATGGCAGTTTCCACACAGGAATTAGCTGCGACCCCTGCATTGCAAGGGGTTGGACTAGAGGACCCAATTTCCAATGACATGCAAGGAATTTAGGTTCGTTAAAATGAAAGCTAGGAACCTAGGGGTTGTGGCTCATTTGCAGGGCAAATGTCCTCCCCCTCCCACAAGATGTGTACCCCACCCCCACCTTCAACCCTGGCTGTCACAAGTAGGCAGGGCTTTGCATGTGGCAGTGAATCTGCTGCTCTGCCCCACCTCACCCCACTGTTCCCTGGCAGGACTGCTCTGCTCAAGCAGCTTCTTGCAGCATTGCCCCCCACCCCGCACCCCAGTCAAAAAAGAAAATCCTTGGGAGTGGACACATAAATCTCAGAGCTATCCTGACTTTCCCTTCTCTCTGTGCCATACAGATGATCTATAGGAGAGAGTCTTTATTGCCCTTCAGCAGCTGTCAATGGCTCAATGCGTCAGGTCTTATTGCTTTGAAGATGCCATCCGGTGCAGAACTCTAATATATTTTCTCCTTCCAAAAAAAAACAACCTAGAAAACCCCACCAACCTTAATTTTCCTCATCAAGCTTTTAAAATTCTGCCGTGTTCACATCAGACGAGAAATCATTAAGCGTCAGGGGTGAGAACGACTTTAAGATCATTAGACTTATAGCAGAACCCGGAAGGATTATTCATAGAGAATTGCAAATGTGAAGTGTATGTTCTCTTAAAATGAAAGGAAAGCCAGGGCAGTGACCATCATCCCATATTCTCCATTTCAAGTTTCAGGAGTGTCGCTGAAACCGGAGGATCAAATGCAATTGTCTCACTGTTCTGCTAAAGAAGATCAGGGATGAGGGTTGGTCTTTGATGTTTCGTTCCTCGCAAGCTTCCTCCCTCCATCTTTGGGTTTAAGATATGGCGAACGGTTCTCCAAATTTCTCGTTGTTGGTTTTTTCCAATCTTGAATTCGGTTAGCCCCATTTCTGCACTACTGTCTCATCTGCTCAATCCACCAGTGCTTGTCTTCGCCTGCAGGGGAAGCCCCAAACTCAGTGAGGGTTCGAGACCCATCAGCTATCCTCATCTGGTTTAGCCGGCCAGTGGAAGCCCTTCCCAGGATGTGGCTGCTGTCGTCTGCTGACAACTTCTAGGAGCCACAGGTGAAAGCTGAGTGCAGGATGGGGCAAAAGAGGACAAACTACCCCAAAAGAAGCAACTAACACCCTGTTGGGAAACTGTGTACATGCAGCTACTCACATAGAGTCAATTAAGGTTTGACAGACAGCCAGAAGGCAATCTGAAGGAGTAAGTCTGCCTGGAGATAACAGAGACATGGAAACTGCTCCCTGATTGGTCAAGCTCTCTCAAGGGAGTGATAATTAATGGCCTACTAACTCGGAGTTCATGAGTTCAGAGTTCTGTGTGTCAGTGTGGGAGTTGAGAGTCATGTCAGAGAGAGCTAGCAAAAGATCCGTGTTCTGTTCCTGTAAATAGTCCACTGTATATAATAAACACCTAACTACAAGTTCCTGGTTCCTGCTTCGTCTATCTTGTCTGCAGCCAAGTTGCCAATTGCTTCCGTGGATTCTGCGTGTACTCTGCTAGGTCTGGGTAAGGTCCTGCAACTAGTCAGAAAGTTGTGAAACACCAAATAGGTTTTGCCAATACACCCCAAACATCCTAAGGTGTGGATAGACGGCAACATTTTGCTGCCAATCCCACTGCTGTATTTTTAATGTCCAAAGTGCTTTCTGAATAACCTTTCACTTATTCATCCGCACAACATTCCTGCCTGGAAATACATTTTGTATTCCCACAATCTTCAGTTTGTTTTTGCTGCCGCCGTGTCTCAACCTAGTGGCCTTCTGCACATGCTCAGAGTCACACAATCTATTATTCCCGTGCCGTATCAGAATGACTTCCTTACTATTCTCTTAAGGACAGGTGATTGCCAGACATTCCAGAAGAGACCAGAAGGATGCATCCCAAAGATTGTTTTGTGCCTAATGAAGACTTTTATTTATCAATCTGCATTTATCCCCTAATTAATAGCCTCACTGTGTTGGCTACAGGTGAAGCATATTTTAGAAACAGTTACTGTCCCACTGCACAGCCAGACAAAATGAACCGCTGAGCGATGTAATGAAAGAAAGATCCTTACAGCTCAAAGGTATGGTCTGATTAGCTGAGGAATGGAAAGGAGGAAAGAGGGAGAGGGAGGGGATCAAAGGGAAGGGGCAGATGATGGGCAGGATGAAAGGGCCAGCTTAGACAATCAGCAAAATCAAACACATAGGAGCAAAGGATCCCACCTTCTACCTTTGCTCTGCATTTCTAGATACATGTCTGGGCTTTCCAGGTCAAGGCCAGAAGGCTGGTTTTTGTTTGTTTGTTTCTTTTTGCCCCATCGCTTCCTCCCCAGGAAAACCCACTCTCTGTCACTGAATTGGAGCAAACAGCAACATGCAGAGAACCTGTGAAGGGATGATGAGCTGCTTGTGCGTAAAATCATAGTCCCTCAGAGTTTGTTCAAGTCCACAAACCTCTGTCTGTGACGGAGCCCCTCAGACATGGCTCCTCTAGTCACTGGCAGATTCCGACAGTGGTTGCTTTCGGAATCGCTTCCAACATAAAAGCTCCTTAACGGAAACACGTCTTCTGGACTCACGGCGTGACAGTTTCCGGCGAGGAGTGGGTGTCCCTATGAGAGGTCCAGAAACCTCCCCACTGTTCTCGCTGGACGTGTCCCTGAGCCCTCCCTCTTGCTCGCTTTCCCTCATAGACCCACCTCTCTCCCTGCTGGTTCCTGCTTCAGCTGCTGGGTCTCTCCCAGCCTCCGTGAGCCCTTCCACCACCTGTCCCTCCGATGGCAGTTCCCTGACAGAACCTGAATTGCCATTTGCTCCGATTCAGCCGTAAAGATCGGGTTTTCATGGGGAGAGCGATGATGCAAAAAGAAAGGGGGGGGAGCACTTGGAGACAGCTCATGAAACCACAGACCAGTGCCTAGAAAATGTGGGGCAAAAGATGTGTGGATGAGCCCCCAAACCATTGGTCCATCTAGCTCAGCAATGTCTACAGTGGCATTTAGAGGCTCTATAGCAGAGATGTAGAAATCTCAGGCATGGGGCCAAATGGGGCCCTTTTCATGTGAACTCTGTCCAGGCCACACCTGGATGGGGTTTTTTCCCTTTTCTTTTGTCTGGCTGGAACATGTCCTTGAGCTCTCATTGCTCAATCCTCTTGTTTGTCTGGATCAAGAAGAGAGAGAGAGGTGCCTGGTTGTGTGTAGAGACCAGTCTCTCGTATGGAGGTAAGATTCACACCTCCTGTTCCACCTACATTTCCCTCCGGCTCCACCCACATGTGGCCCTCAGAAGGTCTCCCAGAAAGGAATGTGGCCCTCAGGCTGGAGAAGTCTTCCCACCACTGCTCTACTGGTGCCCCAGACGTTACAGCCTTGCATGATGAAACTCTACTCTAGCACAGATTCAACACTGAGCCTGCATACCCTCCAACATTTCTCCGATGGAAATGTTGTTGTTGTTGTTGTTTAGTCATTTAGTCATGTCCGACTCTTCGTGACCCCATGGAGCAGAGCACACCAGGCACTCCTGTCTTCCACTGCCTCCCGCAGGAGCACGACTGTGTCCCCCACCAGAGGTATAACCCCTCGCCTAATGCCCCATATACCCCAATGCAAGAAATGAATAAAAATAAATAGAAAGTGTAACGGGATTTTTTAAAGCAGCACAATGTTCCCCCAGTGCAGAACTTGTTGTTGTTTAGTCATTTAGTTGTGTCCAACTCTTCGTGACCCCATGGACCAGAGCACGCCAGGCACTCCCGTCTTCCACTGCCTCCCGCAGTTTGGTCAAACTCATGCTGGTAGCTTCGAGAACACTGTCCAACCATCTCATCCTCTGTCATCCCCTTCTCCTTGTGCCCTCCATCTTTCCCAACATCAGGGTCTTTTCCAGGGAGTCTTCTCTTCTCATGAGATGGCCAAAGTATTGGAGCCTCAGCTTCAGGATCTGTCCTTCCAGTGAGCACTCAGGGCTGATTTCCTTAAGAAATGGGGATGCCCTATTCTATTATTATTATTATTATTATTATTATTCCCCACCCATCTGACTGGGTTGCCCCAGCCACTCTGGGTGGCTTACAACATATATAAAAACATAAAAAAACCCTTCCCTATACAGGGCTGCCTTCAGATGTCTTCTAAAATTGGTATCATTACTTGTCTCCTTGGCTCAGGGGGGTCACATAACTCCATACCCTCCAACATTTCTACGAAGAAAATAGGGATATCCTAAGGAAGAGCGGGACATTCAGGAAGCAAATCAGAAACCAGGACGGCATCTGTAAATCCGGGACTGTCTCTGCAAAACAGGGACACTTAGAAGGACTAGGTCTGGCGAACAATCAAAGCAGAACTCTGGATCTGGAAAAGAGAAAGAAGGCTTGAAAAGAGCTCCACCCTCTCCGCCTCCATGCGAAAGTGAGGGAAAGTTATGGGGCCATCCAAATAAAATAAATGAGCTCTGCTGGCAGCTAATAAACTACCGGGAGAGTGGAAGCAGCACTGATACATGGCAGCGGTAAATTGCCAACATGGCCTGCAATAAAAACAGTACAACTGCTAATAAATGTAAACTATTAGCATTGGGGCCCTCAATAAATAAAGCCACAAATCTCTGCGAGACAGACCGGGGAGGGCTGCAGTGCTCCTTTTTGCAACTGCTCCAGCCGCGGCTGGCCTGGAAAGGGGTGACTCAGCAGTCAGCATGAATTAATTAAGAGAGGCAAAATATGTCGCATAAGTGAGCGTGGCAAGCCGAACGTGAGCTGCGCCTGCGGCGAATGCCAGCAGCAAACTTTAGGATGTGATGGGCTTTAAAAAGGAGGAGGAGGAGAAATGAGTCTGGTGAGTCTTAATTATGCACAGCAGCTCCTTTAGCTGGTGTGAATAAAATGCCGCTCATACTCTGCATTCCCCCAGAGCGAGCTCCTCACGTCCGGATAAGTACCTGCCCCCCGATTCGGTCAAATGATGCTTGAAGATATATGGGCAGGGAAGACTTTTTTTGGAGATGGAGAGAATGAGAGACAAGACCTTGCGTTTCTTAATCTCATTTCTTTTTTAAAAAAAGTCTTTCTTGATTTAAAATATCATCTTACATATACATTACAAATAGTTACAGCGAAATTAAACACAAAAATATAGAAGAAAAAAGATAAAGAAAATGAAAATGAAAAAGCAAAGAAGAGTTAACAATAAGAGATGAACATTGGCTATAACATCCTGTCTTTTCTAATGAAGTCTTCTGAAAGAAACTTCCAATCATTCTCGTTGTACTTTTTCTATTGTCTTAATTTTATCACACAGTTTGTTTTATAACTTATCCTGTATATATTTTTTAGTATTTTTATTCCATTTGTTTATTATAAAGAAGTATCATTCGGTTCTTCTAGGATAACATCATTTTTACAATATAATCTTATATATTCTTTGAATAGTCTCCATTCTCTAAATATTTTTCGATTTGGGCCTCCTCTGATTTTTCCAGTCAGCTTTTCTTACTCTCAAAGACCCCAACAGTGGTTTTAATTAAATGCTTCCTATGGTTGCGTAGCAGAGAATCCGGCTTTGCTTCCATAAACGGATCTGGGTGCCCCAGCGCATGACAACCCACAGGAGACTAAGGAGAAGCAGGCTTGTTCCGTTCCATCCATCAAGTGATTTGCATGCATGGTGCTCGCAACCGATGGCTTGTCGAGTGGCGCCCGGTGGGGGGTGCGCCCCGCCAGGTACAGCCACTAAAAACCGCTCGTTAATAAATATTCAGCTTCTGCTGATCAACTCCTCGGCTGGCATCCAAAGCATCTGTTTCTTCATTGCTGTCATTTAGTTCCGTTAGCATGCAGCAAAAGCAGCTCCGCCTCGTTTCTTTTCTCATTAACCTTATTATCTAGCAGGAAGAAGAAGAAGTAGTCTCCATGGTGTTTGTAAGAACAGAAGAAGAGCGTGCAGGATCAGGCCAATGGGCCAATCTTCTCACAGAAGAAAAATCAAAAGAGTGCAGGATAAGGGAATGTGTGGGTAATGCTGGTAATTTTGCTTAGCGCATTGACACCCTCTGCCTTGTGGGACATCTTTGGGAGAAGAAAAAGCTAAGGAGTTGTTGTTTAGTCATTTAGTCATGTCCGACTCTTCATGACCCCATGGACCAGAGCACGCCAGGCACTCCTGTCTTCCACTGCCTCCCACAGTTTGGTCAAACTCATGCTGGTAGCGTCGAGAACACTGTCCAACCATCTCGTCCTCTGTCACCCCCTTCTCCTTGTGCCCTCCATCTTTCCCAACATCAGGCTCTTTTCCAGGGAGTCGTCTCTTCTCATGAGGTGGCCAAAGTATTGGAGCCTCAGCTTCACGATCTGTCCTTCCAGTGAGCACTCAGGGCTGATTTCCTTCAGAATGGATAGGTTTGATCTTCTTGCAGTCCATGGGACTCTCAAGAGTCTCCTCCAGCACCAGAATTCAAAAGCATCCATTCTTCGGCGATCAGCCTTCTTTATGGTCCAGCTCTCACTTCCATACATCACTACTGGGAAAACCATAGCTTTAACTAGAGGGACCTTTGTTGGCAAGGTGATGTCTCTGCTTTTTAAGATGCTGCCTAGGTTTGTCATTGCTTTTCTCCCAAGAAGCAGGCCTTTTTTAATTTCGTGACTGCTGTCACCATCTGTAGTGATTGGCTAAGGAGTAAATAACAACAATAATAATTTTATTATTTATACCTCGCCCATCTGGCTGGGTTGCCCCAGCCACTCTGGGCAGCTTCCAACACATAAAAAAAACCATAATAAAACATCAGACATTAAAATATGTCCTGATACATGGCTGCCTACAGATGTCTTCTAAAAGATGTGTAGTTTTTTATCTCCTTGACATCTGATGGGAGGGTGTTCCACAGGGTGGGTGCCACTGCTGAGAAGGCCCTCTGCCTGGTTCCCTGTAACTTCATTTCTCTAAGTGAGGGAACCACCAGAAGGCCCTTGGAGCGGGACCTCAGTGTCCAGGCTGAAACCCTACACCAATCCAGTGTAAGATGGTTGGATGGTGCCTTGTATGTCTCCTTCTGGCAACACTTGCAACCAAGCTGGTGCTAAACATATTGCTCTGCTTTCTCTAGACCCACATCAGTGAGGCCAAGAGGGGGTCTTGTTGCCTGGGGAGCCCAGGACCTCCATATATACTGCCCAGGCTTGTGCCACAGAGAAGAGGCATACTCCATTCTCTCTTGAGACATATGGATGCCGGCAGCAGCAGCAACAACAACATGGACACCAGCAACTTACCCAAGTCTGTTGCCTACATCTGGCACTCTCAGGCAGCTGCCAGGGTCCTGGCAGAACCCTCTGACATCAATGATTTCCCTGAGTCTGCAAGCTACAATTTATATTTTTCCATAGTTCTCTGGAGCAGTGCTATGCCAGAGGCATTGTGGGAAATTTTAAATGGCAGTTCATAGCTAGACCGCAGCTATGAGCCCATCCCAGGCATAGGAGACAGCTCATCAGAGCTGATGTTTCCCTCAAACTTAGAGCAATCCCTGGATTTAAAAACAGGGAACTATCAGAAAACAACACATGCACATCGCCTATCACCATAGTGTTGAATCCACCCCATACATTGCGAACATGCAAATTTTTTATTTGCAAAGATGTCTGTACTGCCAACACTGAGAAGACATATCAAGGTGGTGAACAACAGAAAACCAACAGTAGATTTGTTTTCGTAAAACAAACACAAAATACATCACAAGTCAGTAGTGCTGTGTCATTAGGTACCCCTGCCCGTACGGGCCAGTCGTGTCCGACTCTAGGGTTGTGCGCCCATCTCACTTAAGAGGCCAGGGGCCAGCACTGTCCGGAGACACTTCCAGGTCACGTGGCCAGGGTGACGAAGCTGCTCTGGCAAGCCGGCACCAGCGCAGCACATGGAAACGCCCTTTACCTTCCTGCTAGAAAGCGGTACCTATTTATCTACTTGCACTTAGGGGTGCTTTCAAAGTGCTAGGTGGGCAGGAGCTAGGACCGAACTGCGGGAGCTCACCCCACCACGGGGATTCGAACCGCTGACCATGCGATCGGCAAACTCTAGGCGCTGAGGTTTTACCCACAGCGCCACCCGCATCCCGCTGTGTCATTACCCTGCAGCAAATCTTGCATGTCGATAACCACAGGTCATGATCCTAAAAGTAAAGGACCTCTGACCATTAGGTCCAGTCGTGACCGACTCTGGGGTTGCGGCGCTCATCTTGCTTTACTGGCCGAGGAAGCCGGCGTACAGCTTCTGGGTCATGTGGCCAGCATGACTAAGCCGCTTCTGGTGAACCAGAGCAGCACACGGAAACGCAGTTTACCTTCCCTCCGCAGCGGTACCTATTTATCTACTTGCACTTTGATGTGCTTTCGAACTACTAGGTTGGCAGGAGCAGGGACCGAGCAACGGGCGCTCACCCCATCGTGGGGATTCGAACCGCCAACCTTCTGATCGGCAAGTCCTAGGCTCTGTGGTTTAACCCACAGCGCCACCCGCGTCCCTAGGTCATGATCCTATGCGCATGTAAATTGTTGCAGGTACAAATGATGCACTTGCTTATGGGAAGTTGGGATCGGTTAGGCTGCCTGTGGCTACCATCCCTGCAAGAGGGCTCTCTATGTTCTATTGCTCTGCCATAAGCGTTAATAAATCCCCAAGGTTGTTAACCTGTCCTGAAAGCCAAGGGTGACTGGCAACATATATTTCCAAGCCGTGAAATCAACCCTCTAGAGTTGACTAGAGACTATATTAACCAAAAGGAGTTCACACACAGCTCTAAATTATGCCTGTTCTGTGAAGTCAAGAGAACAGCACTGCAAGGGAGAGATCCTATGCCCAAAAAAGTGAGCATGAGGCACAGCTGTGGAAGTTAAGCAGGAGTTAAGCTGCACAAGATAAAAACCTGTTAAGCAGAGGGAATGCTGTTCCGTCTAAGCCTGGCAAAGGGAAAACAAGCCTTTTAAAATAGTGTTCTGCACCAGGCTGGCAGGTCTCTTGACTGAGCTAAGAAGGCTTAGGATCTAGCCTAAGTCCCAAAGCTGTTTATCCCAGTGGACCAGGCCAGTATATGTTGGTGTTTAGTATAGTTGAACTGTAGCAGCACAAAGCCACTTCTCAGCAAATACTGCTTTTTTTAAGGAAAACAATGGCCTTTTGGATAAATTTTAATTAGCTGTCTTGCAGCCACAAACAATAGGCCCATTGATTTTAGCTATTGATTGTGATTATCGAACTATGGCGCTAGAGAAAACTGTGGTGTACCCCTTGAAGGAAAAAGACTGGGGGTGCAGGAGGTGAAACTTCTATGAAAGATAATGCTGATTAGAGAGTAACAGACTATGCTGTCAAGAATTAATAAGATCAGATGCACACAGTTTAATCTTCTGGAAGTTTTCTTGGATAAAACACTGGCTGGGCATGGTAGCTGCAGGAACCCTGTGAGGACATTGCTGAGATGCTCTCCTTTATTGCTAATAAGATCAGACAAGCAGGGCTTTTTCACTGTTGGCACCAGTGTTTTGTAATGCCCCTCCCTGCTGAAATACGAGAGGCTCCATCAGTACTGGCATTCTGCCGGTTCCTAAAGACACAACCCATTTCCTTGAACCGAACTTCTGGTTTTATTGTTTCTACTGGATTTATTATATTTTATTTTTTGACTGTTTTGTTATTCTTTTTAATTGAATGCTTTATTGTCTATTTTAATGAAGAGTGTTTTAACACAACAGTGGATTTGTTAATAATATTATTATAATAATAATAATTTATTTATACCCTGCCCTCCCCGGCCAGAGCCGGGCTCAGCGTGGTTAACACCAGTAAAATTACAGTAAAAACATAATAGGGGGAAAAAAACCCAATTTAAAATACAGATTAAAATGCAGCCTCATTTTAAAAGTAGCCCATAGATCAAAACCATAAGGGGAGGGAAACGTAAGGGTCAGACTGAGTCCAAACCAAAGGCCAGGTGGGACAGCTCTGTCTTGCAGGCCCTGCGGAAAGATGTCAAGTCCCGCAGGGCCCTCGTCTCTTGTGACAGAGCGTTCCAGCAAGTCGGGGCCAGTACTGAAAAGGCCCTGGCCCTAGTTGAGACCAATCTAACCACCTTGCGACTTGGGACCTCCAAAATGTTGTCATTTGGGGACCTTAAGGTCCTCCGCGGGGCATACCAGGTTGCTGTGTATTAGGTATTGATTTTATAGCTGTAAACCACATAGATGTCATTTTAGCATATAAATTAATAAACAACAACAACAGCATCATCATCAAAATATTTCAGTGTGGACTGCTCCCATCCATTACTCTTCTCTGTTGATTTTCTGTTCTCCATCCCCACTCTCAACAGTGAGTTGAGAGTACCCACTGAGTACCTTACCCACTGCGCTTGCTCAGTCCTGAACAGGCTGTTTTTGTGTCTCACCCTTAGGGTTTTCCCCTTAAGATTTTCCATGTTTATGCATACCTTGCTGGTTTCCCCAAGCCTGCTGGTATCACCCTCTTGTGCATGGATGATGCTGTTTTGTCTACATAAGCAACAGCACTCACCGCCCGACAACCAGAAATTGAAGCAGTAATAGATGGCAATTTCTGAAGCTAATGTTGCAGTCCTGAACATGCTTAACTGGCGAAGTTAGTCCCATTGGACTCAGTGGGTCTACTTCTGAGTTGATAAGTATGTGAATGCATCCACTGCAAGAGTAGCTCAAACCAGCAAAAGCACTCGATTGGCTCCACCAATGCATTTTTTAAAACTGTCCTTCACTCCAAAGGTTACTAGGACAGTGTACAAATATATCTCTCCCCCAACCAAAAAAATTAAAAAATTCAAAACATCAACATTAAAACCAATGTTGAGCCAATTTCAGCAAAATATAGCATTGTCCTCATGGAAGTTCATCAACTTTTTAGTGCAGATTTCTTCTATGCAATTGTGCTTAACGTACACATTTTTGCCACGGCATAATGCATTCTCGTATCTTATTTTCTGAAAGATGTGCATTTCCATGCACACTTTGCCCCAGTGTACTCATTTTTGTACACATTACTTGGATGGAGATCAGCATGGCAAAATTTAAATTCTGAAGTGTGAATTCTGAAGGACGGTCGTGCTTCAGTTTGCATATTAGTTTGCAAACAGGAATCCAGTTTCTCCTCCTGCTTACAGTGCGGTCTGCAGGTTTACTTGGGTGCCAAGTGCCACTATGTTCAATGGGGTTTACTCCCTGGTAAGCCTCATTGGATTACAGCCTTAAATTCCTTAACAAAATTAGTGCAGTGGAACAGGTTGAAACTTTGGCAAAGTTTGAAGACTTTAATGCCCAAATGCTATCTTCCCCCCTCCACACTTCTGTAGAAGGCAAAGGTCTTGCCTCAGAGCCCAGGGTCTCCTTTGTTCATTCAAATTCTGAGTTTTACCTTCTTTCAATATCTAAATTTAACTATGAATTTAAAGCAACGTATCTGGGGCATAGCTTCTGAGCACGAAGGCCTCACTTATGGTCAGACCTAGTTTGAAACCATTTAGATCAGTTTTTGAAAGAGAATCCTTTCTAGGTGAACTCCCAATTTATTTATTTATAGACTGGCATTATTCTGTTTCGTTATTTATCACCTTTACTGAACCATTTCTACACTGCCTTTCAGCGGCAAGGTTGTTACTGCTGCACTACAGCCTGGCAGAAGGAAAACATGGTTTTGCCATGATACCAGAATACATTTGAGCCAGGGTGAACAAGCTGTGCCAAATCTGTCTGAGCTGGGGTTTTCCTTGCTGAGCTGGGATAAAACCAGAGATGCACAGCACCCAAAACTGCTCATCCCTGTGGATCTTGCAATAGGATTGCCCCCTAAGATTTCACCCCATGTTTCTTGCTGTTTAATAGATGTGATGGCCTGGGACTCGGGTTCGGACTCGGAACCAGAGGAGTCTCAGTCCGCGCCGGATCATCTGCCACAGGCGGCAGCTGAACCAAGTCTGGGGCCTGATTCTGAAGAGCCCCAGTCTGCACAGGTTCCCCTGCAACAAGCACCAGCTGGGCCGAGTCAGGGGCCTGAGCCTGGCTCCAGAGGTGGGGATTACCTTGATGCCTTCAGCTGGGCCATCACTTACAGCTGCTCCACTACCAGTTGGGTCAGGAGAGGCTGAGGCCGCCTCTGGGTCTAGTAACCCACTGACATCTCCCAAGCTGCAGAGACTGAGGTCTGAGAGAAGGAGAGGCCTGAGTACTCGCAGGAGGAGTGCTCGCCTTCAGGCGAGACAGGGAGGTGAGTCACCAGGGGATCACCGACCTACCGGCAGAGATAAAAGGCTGTCAGGCGCTGCCCCAGGTTGCGGGAGCAACATTGCTGTTTGCTAGAACCTGCCTGAGACCCTGTGCCTGACCTAGCCTGGTTTCCTGCCTTGTGACCTGCCTTGGCCCTGTTGGATGGACGCCTCGTGGAATCCCTGGATTCAGGACTGGACCTGGACTGCATTGCTCGGGTTAACCCCCGGGTCCAGCACAATAGAGTAAGTGTGAGGGACTGGACTAAAGGGGACAAGATGGGAGGAAGAGGAATGGGGGAGATCCCTCACCCCATTCTCCTGGCACTGCAGGGTAAAAGGAACACAGCATTGATTTAAAGCAGGGGCTTGAGGAAGGCCACAGCTTAGAGACAGATGAACAGAAGAGTTGGGAAGTGTTAGGAGAAGGAGGAGGGCAGACAGAAGCAGAGCAGCCAGCCAACACATTGTCACTGGAAAGTATTTCTGACCCCCCTTCTCCCAGAACTTGGCGTGCATTAAGAGTGCAGGAACAAAGGACTCAGAGACTATTGGCCACAAGCAGCCACCGTAAGGGAAAATGCTGTTGCCAGGAAGGAGGAAAGAGGAGCTCAGCTGGAGCAACGCCATTGTTAGGACATAATGCTTTATTTTGTCTCTCGCATTGCTCAGTCCCTGCTGAGTTTCTGAAGACATCTGTTTGAGTTCTATCTCTATCCACTTAAAACTTCACAAGCAAAATCCAGATGATTCTGTTGACCTTCCCGAATGTTTGGCTATCTTCTCGGGGTGGCACATATCATGCCGCCCTTCCGTTAAAGGCAGATCTGAACATTTGTCAACCAGTGGTGACAGCCTCAATGACTTTGAAGAGATAGGCTTTTGAATTATCTGGGTAGCTATGCAGAAGGTGCACTTGCTCCAATATTAAAGTCAGATTTATAGCAAGGCAGTTTCAAATCTGAATGCAGTGATCCTGCAAACAACAAAAGGGAGAAGATCATTTCTTTGTATAATTAAATTACGCGAGAAACTATCATTTAGCTAACACCTTCATTTGTCTTTTATATAGATAAAAGTGTCTATTCTCAGTGCCCACATTTAAAGCCACAACTCTCAAATATTCAATCCATTAAAACAGCCTTCCAGATCCTGACACTACAACTTCCACTAGTTCAAGCCAGCATTGCCAATGGTCAGGGGTGATGGAATTTGTAGTCCAAAACAGATGCAGAGCTCCAGGTTGGGAAATGCTGCTTTGGGATATTTGCTTACAGGACTTGTTAACAACGCCCATTCATTTCAAAGTAGCTTTAAGTCACTTTGAAGTTTCCAGAAAACCATGGTGTTCAGCAGATTCAAACCAAGGTAGAATTAAAATGGCAACACGCTGATTGTTGGCAGACTGAATTCACTAAGCAAAACAATTCCACCCTCCGACCCCCCAATGAAAACTGCAGTGCATTTCAACATTATTTTATTGCCCCTTTGTTCAAGACAAAGGCTGGGCTCGGTTGCTAATGGGCTCAGTTCTGTGCCAGAACATTCCTTCCATATATCAAACCCACCCTTGCAATGAGGAATGTCACTTTTGGCGAGACCTTGTAGTAGTGGAGGCCTCCATGTCAATACATCCTGAAAGCTGCAATTTACAATGTGTCAGGAAGTACTGAAGAACAGCCACTCCCCAGAGCTTGTGGCAAGAATGGACATATCTGCAGAAGCATCTGCGGCTGGGGATCTAAAGGACAAAACCTCCAACATTGCCAACCCTCCTTGCAATCTGCCAGGGACTGGATGGATGATTAGGAGTCACCAGTTGGGGAACCCCCAAGGGAACCCCCAGAGAAGGAAGGCTCAGAGCCAGGCGAATGGTGGTGGGACACCAAGGAGAGGTCAGAGGGAGAAGAGTGGGAGCAGTTGTTGGATCCTGAAGGGACAACAGGATTTAGTGAACAGGAAGAGCTTGTGACAGGGAGCAGTTCAGACTCCAAGGCTGAAGCAGAGGGGGTGGTTTCAAGAATCCAGGGAGCCTGCCTCTCCAAGGACACACACAGTGTTGCATAGAGCAGGACAGAGATTAGAGGTACCCTGGTCAGAGTTTGAGACTGCTTGGGAAGCATCTGGCAGAAGTAGGTGAAAGGACTGCTCTGACAATGGCTCTGTAGAGGCAGGACTTACTGGGAAGGGTTGTTGTATGCCATTTCTTTAATAAAGAGTTAACTTCACTGACCAGCTCTGCTTCTTACTTTCTGGCCTGCGTCTGACTCCAGCCCTGACACTGCCAGGAATTACTGAATCTGGTAATCTCACTTTCTCTCAATTTCTCATTTTTCCAGTCTCAAATTCAATTTGCCACATTCTGCACCAGTTTGCAACATATGTTTATAATTGTCAGCATTTTAGTGCCGATTTCTCATAATGTACATATTTTTGCAATCAATTTCCTCTTAATGCATGTTGGTGTTATTTTCATTAATGCATGCTTCCTATGACCTAACATATACAGTGGTACCTTGGTTGTCGAACTTAATCCATTCCAGGAGTCCGTTTGACTCCCAGAACTGTTTGAAAACCAAGGCGTGGCTTGCGATTGGCTGCAGGAGCTTCCTGCACTCAATCAGAAGCTGCGTCGGACATTCAGCTTCCAAAAAATGTCTGCAAACTGGAACACTTACTTTCGGGTTTGCAGCATTCAGGAGCCAAGCAATTTGTTCAGGAGCCAAGCAGTTCGACAACCAAGGTGCCACTGTACATTCTTGTGCACATTTTTTGGTTGGAGAACGGCATCGCAAAATTGGGAGAAGTGTGGATTTTGAAGGAAGTCAATATGCATTTCAGTTTGCATATTGTTTCAGGAAGGGCAAATTTGGTTTGTGTTAAAATGCATATTGCACCAAATATCTCTCCCATCCCTCCTCACTACCAATTTCTTTCCTCCCTGGAAAGTTAAGGGGGGGGGGAATGATAGAGGAAGAGTCCTGACTACAGAAGAGGACTGCCAATAAACTGCCCAGCAGGATCAATGAATTTTTGAGCTTCCTTCCTTCCTTCCTTCCTTCCTTCCTTCCTTCCTTCCTTCCTCATTTTCAGAAAGATGACAAACTTCCTGAGAAAACTCTGACGGATTGTGCGATAAGCCACAAGGTGCTTGACCATCCTTCCAGAAAATGTGCTTAAGATTACCTGAGACTGTTCTTGAGGAAGCAATCCTATACACAAGCAAGGTGGCATAAATTAAGCAGGCATAAAATAACATCAGGAGGGACACGGGTGGCACTGTGGGTTAAACCACAGAGCCTAGGACTTGCCGATCAGAAGGTCAGTGGTTCGAATCCCCACGATGGGGTGAGCTCCCGTTGCTCGGTCCCAGCTCCTGCCAACCTAGCAGTTCGAAAGTGCAAGTAGATAAATAGGTACCGCTCTGGTGGGAAGGAAAACGGCGTTTCCGTTCACCAGAAGTGGCTTAGTCATGCTGGCTACATGACCCAGAAGCTGTACGCCGGCTCCCTCGGCCAATAAAGCGAGATGAGTGCCGTAACCCCAGAGTCGGTTTACCTTTAAAATAACATCAGCTCCAAACCCTGTTCGGGAGCAATGTTACTGCCAACTAAGCCAGCGCAAGCCTTTCAGAGGGAAAACAAGACTCTGAAAAGAGTTTGACTTAACACTACTGTTATGTAGTGTAGTTTCACCCTGGGCCAACAGGGGGATACTGTATATAGTTTTCACTCAGGTCTGTAGATAGTTTTCACTCAGGTCCGCGCCAGTTATTTTAGGCGGGAACTCTGGGCTGTTGTGGTTACAATGTTGACAGCCGGCTGCCTATAAATACAGGCCGGCTGAGCTGTTCGCAGTCAGTTCTATTCCAGCTTACCATAATAAAAAGCTACTTGAAGAAATCGCTGTGCTGGCTGCTATGTCAACCCACGACCTAACACTGGCGACGAGGATGGGATAGATGGACATCAGAGCACAGCCAGATGCGGCCAGCCTCTGAACTGAGCTGAATCACTGAGCTGAATCACAGAGCGAAATCACTGAGCGAAATCACTGGGCAGAACCAATTCAGAGCTGACTGTTCTGGCTAGAGCACTGTGTTCCATCCATCGCCCTTCACGCCGGCATCGGAATCATGGCTTCACTTGTGCCTCTACCGCCGTTTGCGCCAGCCTCTGAATCATGGGACTCCTACCTCGCTCGGTTCGACTGCTACCTCCAAGCCAACGAGCTGACAGCAGTATCAAAGGATCGGAAGCGGGGCCTATTCCTCAGCCTCTGTGGGCCTGAGGTGTTTGAGACGGCCCGAGCGTTGGTTGCGCCTGAAGCAGTCCAGGCAACACCATGGGACACGATCCAAGAAAAGCTCCGCAACCACTACGCACCAAAGCCGTCCAAGATTGCTGCCCGCCATGCGTTCTACCACCGGAACCAGGCAGAGGGGGAGTCAATCAACAACTACACCACCGCCCTGCGACAGGCTGCAATGCACTGTGAGTTCCGAGACTTAGACGATGCCCTGATGGATCGAATCGTCTGCGGGGTCCGGGACATCCATCTGCAACGGCGTCTCCTAGCCAAGCCAGACCTCACGCTACAGAAAGCCATTGAGGAGGCTGTGGCCTCAGAAGCTGCTGAACGCTCCGCCCAGGAGATCCGCAAGTCCAGCAGCCCGCGTCTTGCTAGGGAGCCAGTTCCGGTGCATCATGAAGAGGCCAGCAGTGAGGAGGCATCCTCCAGTGAAGACGATGACGTGCACCAGACAAAGCGGGAGCGCAGGAAGTTCCAACAGAAGTCCAAGGGCCAACCGGAATGTGCTGGCTGCGGAGGCAACCATTCCCGTGCCAAGTGTCGATTCAGAGACGCCATCTGTAGGAAGTGTTCCAGAAGGGGCCACATCGCTAAGGTCTGCCGATCGTCTCCGTCTGACACCCCCCCTTCATCGACTCGCAAGTCCAAGTCTTCACTCCAGTCTGCCAAGGAAAGTTGTTTCGCTCTCATCAACTGCCGCTGCCCGTCTGGAACCACGATTGGCCAAACCGACTCGCCTACACGACGCAAGCTGAACGTCACGGTGCTCATTGAAGGAGCTCCATGTGACATGGAGATCGACACCGGGTCTGCCCTGTCCATCGTGTCATGGAGCACCATCAAAAGACTGGTACCCAGAGTGTCCAAAAGGCAACTCGACTCTCACCGCGTACACCTGAGAGACTACCAGGGAAACGACATTCCCGTGGTAGGCGTTGGCCGGTTCCGGATCGCCTTCAAGGATTTTTCGGGCCTGCTCCGGTTGGTGGTGGTCGAAGGTCAGCGGCCAAGCCTCCTAGGGCTAGACTGGTTTGATGCCCTCGGCCTGGAAGTCACCGGCATCAACTGCATCTCTAACGCAGAGACTGAGGGTCTGGTCAAAGACTTTGCCAAGGTTTTTGACGGCACCTTGGGCCAATATACAGGTACGCCCATCTCCTTTAGCCTTGATCCACAAGTCGCCCCCATCAAGCTAAAGCCACGCCGGGTTCCCTTTGCTCTCAAGGCTAAGGTGGACGAACAACTGGACAAACTGATCGCCCAAGGAGTTTTGGAGCCAGTTGACCACGCAAAGTGGGAAACCCCCATCGTCACGCCTGTCAAGCCAGATGGGTCGGTGAGAATCTGCGCTGACTACAAGTGCACGATCAACAAGGCACTTCAGCAGCACGCTTATCCGGTTCCTGTTGTCCAACACCTGCTGCATTCCCTGGGTGAGGGTAAGGTCTTCGCTAAGCTGGACCTTGCCCAAGCCTATCAACAACTGCCAGTCGATGATGCCACTGCTGAAGCCCAGACGATCGTCACCCACCGGGGGGCATTCCGTTGCCGCCGGTTGCAGTTCGGGGTGAGTGTGGCTCCTGGCATCTTCCAAAGCCTTATGGAGCGTCTCCTGCAAGGGCTTCCGGGCGTGGTACCATATTTTGATGACGTCTTGGTGTCTGCAGACTCACACCAGCAGCTGTTCGAGCGCCTCCGTGCCGTGCTGACCAGGTTCCAGGAGGCCGGGCTCAAGGTAAAGAGGGAGAAGTGCCAGATCGCCGTTCCACAGGTAGAGTTCCTGGGCTATCTTATCGATGCCTCCGGTCTTCATCCAACCACATCCAAGATCCGCGCTATCCAGCAGGCCCCCACTCCAAAGAACAAAACGGAGTTGCAGGCGTTCCTGGGGCTGCTGAACTTTTATAACATGTTCCTGCCCCACAAAGCCACAGTGGCTGAGCCTCTTCACCGACTCCTTAGCACTAAGACGCCTTGGGCCTGGGGTCATCGGGAGACGGCGGCCTTCAACGCGGTCAAGGCTCTCCTTTCTTCAGACAGTGTGCTGGTACAGTACAGTGAATCCAGGCCGCTGGTCCTTGCCTGCGACGCCTCACCTTTTGGCATCGGTGCTGTCCTTAGTCACCGTTTTCCAGCTGGAAGAGAAGCACCGCTCGCCTACTTTTCCAGGACACTATCTCCGACGGAACGGAATTACAGCCAGCTCGACAAGGAGGCATTGGCACTTGTGGCTGGAGTGAAGAGGTTCCATGAATACCTCTATGGCAGGACTTTTGACCTCATCACTGACCACAAGCCACTCCTGGGCCTCCTCGCCGGTGATCGTCCAACTCCACCGGTCCTCTCACCACGCATGCTGCGATGGACTGTTTTCCTGGCTGCCTACCACTACCGGCTCATCCATCGCCCGGGGAAATCGATGGGCCATGCCAACGCCCTCAGCCGTTGCCCTCTTCCAGCATTTGTGGAAGACCCGGCTCCAGCTTCATCGCTCCTTCTGATTGAGGATCTTCCGGCAGCGCCTGTATCGGCTGCCACTGTGGCCTCCGCATCTGCCCAGGATCGCACCATCAGCCGGGTGCTCAACTGGGTGTGGAGGGGGTGGCCACAAGGGCCCTTTGCATCGGAGTTCCAGCCCTTCGCAACCAGACAACATGAACTCTCAGCTCATCGCGGCTGTCTGCTGTGGGGAGACCGCGTCGTGATTCCCCAGGGACTCCGTCAGCGCGTCCTGGAGGCTCTGCACGTTGGCCACCCGGGAATTGTCAAAATGAAGGCGTTGGCTCGGTGTTACGTCTGGTGGCCTAATATGGACGATGCCATCACTGCCTGGGTGTCCGCCTGTCAAGCGTGCCAGGAGTCGAGGCCTGCACCACCGGCAGTTAAGGGACACACCTGGGAGACGCCAAAGACACCCTGGTCGAGGGTGCACATCGATCTGGCTGGCCCCTTTCACGGCCGGACCTTTATGGTAGTGGTGGACGCCTATTCCAAATGGCTGGAGGTCGCCCTGATGCCCTCCACCACTACCGAAGCTGTCATCCGGGTGCTGCGAGGCCTGTTTGCAACGCATGGGTGTCCTGATGTCCTTGTCTCTGACAACGGACCGCAGTTCACGTCAGGCACGTTTGAGCGGTATCTTTTGGGACTGGGCATCCGCCATGCCCTAACGGCACCCTTTCATCCATCCAGCAACGGGCAAGCGGAAAGAATGGTGCGCTCGACAAAAGAGGCACTGGCGCGCCTGGACCGGGGAGACTGGCATGAGCGGGCCGCCGAATACTTGTTCGTGCAACACATCACCCCTCATGCGGCCACAGGGAGGAGTCCTGCTGAACTGCTTATGGGCCGCCGCCTCAGGTCACCGCTCGACCGGCTACACCCAGACTTTGCCGTGGCTGAACCCCCAGGCTGTGCCAACGCACCACGGTCATTTGTCCCAGGAAACCAGGTCTTTGCCCGGAACTATGTGGGGGACATCCCTTGGGTGCCAGCCACAGTAGTGGGAGTCACTGGACCTCGCTCATACCAGGTGGCACTCGAAGATGGACGCTTGTGGCGACGGCACATAGACCAGCTTAGGCGCAGGGTTGGGGACTTGGACACTACCGAGGTGCCCCCAACTGCACTTGCGGCTCCAGAAGAGACACGTACAGATGGCGAGGCCCCACCTACACCTCCCTCGCAAACTGCCAGCGTGGAGCCGAACCAAGCCGTTTCAGAACAGACTCAGACCACTCCACTTGCGGAGGCTCCACTCACAGCAGCGGATCCACGGGAGTTGGTTCCAACGCCACCTAGGGTCGCACCACAGCCTCAGCGAGAACTGTGTGGCCCTCCGGACTTGGCTACCAGTCCCCGGCGGTCTGGCAGAGTTTCCAAGCGCCCAACTCATTTAAAGGACTATGTTGTTGGACAGGTATCACTGTTGGTCTAAGTATGGGAAATGTAACCGATATGCTTTTGTGCCTAATTGAACCATTACGCGTAGTGCTGTATATAAGGAAACCATTACGATTGTAACTAACGCCTTATCTCGGTGGGGAGGGGTGTTATGTAGTGTAGTTTCACCCTGGGCCAACAGGGGGATACTGTATATAGTTTTCACTCAGGTCTGTAGATAGTTTTCACTCAGGTCCGCGCCAGTTATTTTAGGCGGGAACTCTGGGCTGTTGTGGTTACAATGTTGACAGCCGGCTGCCTATAAATACAGGCCGGCTGAGCTGTTCGCAGTCAGTTCTATTCCAGCTTACCATAATAAAGAGCTACTTGAAGAAATCGCTGTGCTGGCTGCTATGTCAACCCACGACCTAACAACTACCATTTCTTTGCCAGGTCACATGACTGACCTGAACTGAGTTAGGATCTTGCTTAAGTCCCTCTGCCTGGTCCCAGCCCTGCAGCACCCCTCAGTCTTGACTGAACCAGCTTTGGCTGAGATTTGGCAAGTTACTTGGGCATATCTTCAGCTGAGCCAGGGTCAGGAACTTAAAACTGTGGAATCGTGGAATCAAGGAAGTTGGAAGGGACCTTGAGGGTCTTCTAGTCCCATTCCCTGTAGTGCAGGAATCTTTCACCCAACATGGGGCTCAAACCCACAACCTTAAGATTAAGCGTCTCATGCTCTACTGGTTGAGCTAGCTCAACTGAGCAAGGAACGTCCTGGCTCAGACAGAGATCTACTGCACACTAAGCTGTTCATCCCAGACATTCTTCCCATAGGATTGCCCCCTTCTGAAATGTAACAGTATTTTTATAAAAAGAAATACTTCGTAGCTAGACCTTTCTAGATCCACAATTTTTTCAATTACCCATTGGTTCGTTCTAGAGTTGTCTGCCTCATATATTGTCTATTGAAATTATTTTGTGTGTGCAACCTTTCCTGCCATTTTTGCATTATATGTGGTCTGTGAAAAGAGTAAAATAATTTGTGCAAGTTATTTGACGCCCTAAAGTTGATGCAGCTGCCAAAAACTATAACTGCACATTATTTCCATCGTTTTGAACTTAAAGCTAAATCAATTGAATTCATCTTAGTTATAGAAGGGGAAAATACACACACACACACACACACACACACACACACACACACACTTCAGCTGTCTGGTAGAAATCATCCTCCAGTTTTAGTCTTGCAAATAATATGAAATGAAACTAGATTGTCATTCAAGCTGGGATAACATATTTGAAACCTGTATCAAATATCTTTTCAAACTATGTGTTTTCAGTGCACTGAAAATCAAGAATTAGCAAACTAAAAAAGTTTAGTAGCCCATGTACGCCTTAGTGATCATTTGCAGCAATGAGCAGCGTTGCAGAGATGTTTGAAATGACATATACAGGTATATAGATGTACCGATATATATCTTTCAAGTAACTTGGACTATGGTAACCTGATCATTGCAGTGGGTAAATGTGATCAGGTCCTGTTGAATATGGAGTGGCATCCTTCAGGGCAGGCTAGCTGTTGGGGTTCAGGACCCTGGTCAGCTCTGTGCGAAGCAGAGAGCCTGAATTCAAACCCTTCAGAGCACTAGCAAAGGATGTTGCTTCAGCAACTGCCTGGAGCCAACTGTGAGCTTCAATAGCCCTGCAGCTAAGGGATTGCCTCTGGCTCCATCCCCTCAGAGGGAAGCTGTTGCACTTTAAAGGGCCATTGTGTTTTGTACAAGCTCCTAGAGACTTCCCCTTGATTACTTCACATCTGAATCTCTTCTAAAGGGCCATAGGCTCAAACAGAACAGAACAGAACAGAACAGAACAGAACAGTGTTAAAAGAGTGTGATTAAAGGAGGAGGCAAAGATCTATTGTACCTACAAGAGATCCCCCCCCCCCCGCCTACTTACACTCTGGGGCTTCCCTTAAGGAAATCTGATGTAAAAAAATGCAGTAATCCATCTCCTAACAAGCCCAGGGAAGTGATAATGTAATATATCAAGCAACAGCCATGGACCTAGTTTTCATAAGAACATAAGATGAGCCTGCTGGATCCGGCCAATGGCTCATCTAGATCAGCATCCTGTTCTCACAGTGGCTGACCAGTGTTGGAAACCAGCAAGCAGGATTTGAGCACAAGAACAATATCCCTTCCTGTAGTTTCTGGCAAAGCCACTTCTGACGTAGAAAGGAGGTGGGGTTGCTTCACCCTCCCACCATGCACACGGGGGCTGGCTTTCAGCCTCCACGCGATTGAGGGAATCCCAGATCGCATCATCCCCTGGCCAGCCAATCGGCTGGCCGGGGGGGCGTGGCCTGCTCCATTTAATGTAAGGGTGGCCTGGGATCTCCCTCTTTGCCGCTTCCAGCTGCTCCAATTTCCCACCCTCCCACCCTTTAAGGTTTTTTCGTCTTTGACCTTGCTATGGACCTTGGTTGGTCGCTGTTAAGGGGCCTGGTAGGAATTTTTCCACTTGGCAAATTGGCACCAGCCACTTGGTTTTTCGCCTACCTTGTAGCAAATCGTCACAACTTCCTTGGTATTGGCGGTTAGGCATTGGTATTGTTATTGTTACGTAGATGGAAGGGGGGGAGTTCCCCCGCACATTGAAGGGTAGTCCGATAAAGGATTCCGGGGGGTGTGGCCCTGTCCGAAGCCTATGGAGGTGAAGGCCTAAGGCACGCCCCCAAGCGGTGACCCCGGGGGAGTTCCTAGTTGATGTGCATCAGCAGGACTCCCTCTACTGGTGGTTAACCCTTCCCGGACTTCAAGCGAGCAGGCTGAAGCCGGATAGTTGCTTAGGACCAATGCCTAAGCCAATGCCGCTCATCACCTGTAACCAATAAAGTTGGGGCCATATTTAGCCCATTAACCTTAAATATCTGTGTCACATGTCTTTATTTCCACTTGGGGGGGAAGGCAGGAACTCGCCATGCAACTGGTATTCAGAAGCCTCCAACTGGGAAGGCAGAACATAGTCATCATGGCTAGTAACTTTTGATCACCCTCTGCTCCATGAATTTGTCCAATCCTCTTTTAAAGCCATCTAGGTTGCTGGACATCACTGCCTCTTGTGGGAGTGAGTTCCACAGTCTATGCACTTTCTACACAAGAGTTTTGGCTTAATTGGCTTCTGGCCACATAATGGTTCTTATTAATTACATACACAAAGCTTTCACATTTATCAGCAGGACTGCAAGATGCCTCTACCAAATAATTCATAGAATCATAGAGTTGGAATAGACCACAAGGGCCATCGAGTCCAACCCCTTGCCAAGCAGGAAACACCATCAGAGCACTCCTGACATATGGTTGTCAAGCCTCTGCTTAAAGACCTCCAAAGAAGGAGACTCCACCACACTCCTTGGCAGCAAATTCCACTGTCGAACAGCTCTTACTGTCAGGAAGTTCTTCCTAATGTTTACGTGGAATCTTCTTTCTTGTAGTTTGGATCCATTGTTCCATGTCCACTTCTCTGGAGCAGCAGAAAACAACCTTTCTCCCTCCTCTATATGACAATATGACATCCTTTTATATATTTGAACATGGCTATCATATCACCCCTTAATTCATTTTCTACAATATACAATTTCACTGTCTCTCACTCTCAGTCTAGAAATTAAGCCTCTCTGTTTGCAGCATCATTTTCTCCCTCTTCGAAGTCTAATATATATATATATATATATATATATATATATATATATATATATATACACACACACCAACAACAAGCATAAATCTAGCTCTTCTCTTCCGGTGCACCGTATTAATGTACAAATTCATTTTTTTTAAATGATATTTATTAGAAATTTAACGATTACAGAAAAAAGAAGAAAAGAAAACAACAAAAAATTTGACAAGACATACATTACAATACATAAAAGAAAAAGCATAAAAAACAATACAACAATACAGCAAAAAAATAATAATAACAACATTAAAACACACATCCAATGTTCCATATCTGAATCTTGTACAAATTCCTTCTCATATCCTATCGTGGAGACCTTATTGACTCTAAGATGCTTATTGAAAACTAAGTTCCCTACAGCAGCTGTGAAGAATGACTCACCCTAACGATAGACTACAGGCTGTATAATCAGCTGTGTAGCAAACGTGGTCTGTATAATCAGCAAGTTGGCATATTTTCTGGTCTGTGAAAATACAGCTTAGTATATCAGAAACACCGTGCATATCTGCAGAAGTGATTCGCTATGCATTTAGTGCTGGCATCCAAAGGCATCACTTCCATACTTTTGGAAATAAACAAAGAGTGCCAGATGCAAAATACATGTTACAAAATATCAGAAGAAAACACCTTCAGATGCTTGGCCTCTCTCCACTTCCTGTTATCCTCAGATCAGAGGTTGGCAATGAGATACCTCTCAACTGTCCCGCTTTAAGTGGGACATCCCAGAATTACAGAAGCCATCACACCTTCTGAATGGATCCTGGGATGCCACTTTTTGGCTTCTGCAAGAGTCCCCAAAGACATCCATTTGGGGGGACTGTGCTCTCACATGAGTCACATGGGAGCACGACAGCTCAAGACATGTGTCACGTGTGACATGTTGGAGGGTATGCAATGTCCAATCCACTGACTGAGTCAGTGGGGATTTGAAGCAGGTTGGCTCCAGACCAGGCTCATAGAATCATAGAACTGTAGAGTTGGGAAGGACCCCAAGGGTAATCTAGTCCAACCCCCTGCAATGCAGGAATCTCAGCTATAGAATCCATGGCAGATGGCCATCCAACCTCTGCTTAAAGACCTCCAAGGAAGGAGAGTCCACGACCTCTCAAGGAAGACTGTTCCACTGTTGAACAGCTCTCACTGTCAGAAAATTTCCAGCTCTCACTGTCAGAAAATTCCCAGCTGGAATCTCCATTCTTGTAACTTGAAGCCATTAGTTTGAGTCCTACCCTCCACAGCAGGAGAAAACAAGCTTGCTCACTCTTCCATGTGACAGCCCTTGAGATATTTGAAGGTGGCTATCCCATCTCCTCTCAGTCTCCTCTTTTCCAGGCTAAACATACCCAGCTCCTTCAACCATTCTTCATAAGACTTGGTTTCCAGACCCTCGCTCACCTTGGTAGCCCTTCCTCTGCACATGTTCCAGCTTGTCAACATCCTCCATAAATTGTGGTGCCCAGAATTGGACACAGTATTCCAGGTGGGGTCTGTCCCAACACTTTAGCAACCAGCACACCACCCCAGCTCTATGGGTCAATTACTCATGGTTCAGTCTCAGAAGGAAATCCCCTTGAGTTCAGTGGGAGATTTGCTCCTAGGTAAGTGTTCATAGGATTAATCAATGCATTGATAGCATGCATATGATTAATCAATGGGGAGCCTTTGAACTGGCAGTAACTTTAATCAAAATGTACACAGCTGTGTAAATATTCACTTGGGGAAAAAAAATAAGGGTGGCATATGAAAGAGCGAGAAGTGGCCTTGGTTTTAATAGTAAAATTCCATACCTCGCAAATTAGCAATTCAAAGCACTTCTTAACAAGAAGAAATTTTCCTCCACTTTATTAAACATACATTATACGTAGAAGCCTCTGAAGGGACTTGGCTGCCGTGGTGCTAAAATTGTCTGTTTGATCTTCCTGCCTCACTTTAAGATGACACGCTAGGCTCTTTTTTTGTCTTTTCAGCTAATAGATGGGTTCCTCTGGCCTTTTCCTTTAAGTGGAGGAGAAATAAAATAAAACATAAGGTCTTTCCCTTGTCACTTTTCTCATTTCTATTTTGGAGTGGTAGCAGGGGGGGAAATTGCAGAAGATAAGCAGAGATGAGACCTTGTTAGGTCAGATTGTCTGTTTCCATTGTGTGAATATGCCCTATTCTGTATTTTTCCAACAATTTGCCCAGATCAAGTTTAAATTATTTACACGGTGGGATTCCCAAGTGTTCCATTTAGAAACTCGCTTCCTGGGGCAAGTCAACACTATTATCAAGAACTTTGGCCTTGATGGGTTCTTGGACTAATGCCTGAGCCTATGAAGCAAGATCGCTTCCAGCATTCATATGGATGGGAGCATTAAAAAAAAACTGAATAAAAGATTCAGGCAGAAGAAGAAGCAACCTATGTGAAAGGAATTGTAAGAATGGAAGGTGAGCCTTGCTGGATCAGACCAAGAGTTGCTTACTTCAGCGTTTTCTCCAAAGTATAGCACCCAGCCGGAGGTTGCTGGAACATCTCACAAGACATGAAGCAAGCAAGGGAATGAGGCATCTGTCGCCAACTTTTCTGAGAAAGCATCATGGGCGCCAGTCACAAAATGGCCACCGTGGCTGGTGTGGCACAACACAAAATGGCTGCCACTCCCATAATAGCAGAAAAAGAGACAGATCCTGTTGTCGTATTAGCCTCTAGTCAGTGAGGAAATGTACCTACATCAGCTCCCAGAAGGTTCATAGAAAGAAGCACTGGTCCTCTAATTAGAATGGAAGTGAGGGAGGGTGTTCAATCCCTCAATGTTCAAGGTAGGAGTGCCTGACACAGTGCAAGCAGGAGCTGAGCAGGAGGAGCAAATATTATAGACTGCTTGAAAGGATGTTATGAGATGTTATGTATTGGGTTTAACACATTTTATGTTAAAAGGCATGTTCTAACCAATCGTAGAAGCGTTGGTGGACGAACGTTCTAATGACAAGTAAGCACATGCTCTGTCAACAGTCAACGGTCAGTTCATGCTTGGGATTATGATCGTGTTGTCCAGTTTGTTTGGTTCTGGTGTTCCTATGAGTTAGCTGTTGTCACTGACAAATGTTGAATAAACTTAGTTGAGGAACTTATACTGCCTAGCATTTAACACGAGACCTTTCTGTTTACCCAAGATTTTGCAAACGGCGATTCTTTATTTTACATTTCTGTTGTACAAGCTGCTTGGTTTTGATATATAGACTTGTTTTGCTTTTATCCTGGTTTTAGGACATTTTATTGCATGCCCACTGCTTGAAACCTACACTCTGAGCTCCCATTCTTTCCATAGCCCTATGTGATAGTCCTGGCTAAAAGGGCTAACGAACCTCCATGAGGATCTGAACCACAGGCTCCCACAGTACAATCAAATACACTCCTAGGTAGGTATGGAGGAAAAATCAATTTCATTTGCATTTTAGTCAGATGCTGCAGGAGACTCTTGAGAGTCCCATGGACTGCAAGAAGATCAGACCTATCCATTTTGAAGGAAATCAGCCCTGAGTGCTCACTGGAAGGACAGATCCTGAAGCTGAGGCTCCAAGACTTTGGCCACCTCATGAGAAGAGAAGACTCCCTGGAAAAGACCCTGATGTTGGGAAAGATGGAGGGCACAAGGAGAAGGAGATGACAGAGGATGAGATGGTTGGATAGTGTTCTCGAAGCTACCAGCATGAGTTTGACCAAACTGCAGGAGGCAGTGGAAGACAGGAGTGCCTGTCATGCTCTGGTCCATGGGGTCACGAAGAGTCGGACACGACTAAATGATTAAACAACAACAACCTAATTTGCACTTCTGAAACCATCATAGCAACAAAAATGCAGCTTGTTTTCAAAAAATGCACTTCTCCAGGATTTTGAGATGTTCTCCAACCAAACAATATACTGAAAAATTCACACAGAGAGTGAGGAGATTTCACCCCTCCCATATCCAAGAATCTGCTTGTGTTCTCTGCTGATTCTCCAGAGAGGAGGGGGCGGTTTCTGCTCTCTACTTATTCCGCTGCGGCCTCACATCAAAGAGAGAGAGAGAGAGAGAGACTGAGTGTTAGAGAGAGATCGTGTGTATAGATAAGGTTGCTGCTAAGAGCAGCTGCAGACACTCACTGCAGTTCAGCATTTTTCGCTTAGACCTCATTTAGCTCTGTACATAGTTGTGTATTGTAGTTGTAGATAGCATAAAAGAACTTATTCTACAGAGCTGCTCTCCGAGTCGTTTATGCTCTGCTATACTCCTCTGCTGTGCGACAACTGTCTTCTTGTTGGAGTGAATCCGGTGCTCACAACTCTAAGCTGTGAGTCCACAGCACTTTGACCTGTTCCTGTGCAGAAGGTGGTCTCTGGAAGTGCTACCCACCTCGCCTAGCCCAGTCGGGGCTGAAGTGGATGAGTCCAGTTCGTGGCACTGGCTCAAGGGCGATGCTGACAGAGAGACACATCTCTCTCTCTCTCTACTATCATCTATCTTCCATATCTATAGAAAGAAAATAGGCAATGGGGAAAATGTCCATATGATAGCTCAGTTGGTTAGAGTGTGGTGCTGATAACAGCAAGGTCGCAGGTTCGATTCCCGAATGGGACAGCTGCATATTCCTGCACTCCAGGGGATTGGAGTTGATGATCCTCAGGGTCCCTTACAATTCTATGATTCTAAAAGCGTAATTTTCGCTGTACCCAAATTTCAGACATTTTGCATAGATCTGAGAAAGTTTTACTGCTACTCGGTGTGAAGGGAATGGATCTGGCTCTTAGCCTTGGAAAGCTGATTAGATATACCTCATCATTTAGACACTATTTTATTACCTGGTTTCCATTACAGCATTTTGATTTTGCAATAAACAGTACTAATTGGATTAGGAGCAGTTGGCACAAAAGAAAATGAAATATCACCATCAAGAGGGAGGGAGGGAGGAGAGGGAGGGAGCCAGCCAACCCAGCCTTTGATTTGCAATTGCTACAGCTGCTGCACAGACCACCCATTGTCATCAAAACAATGAATGGCGAAACCCAGGCCTCAGTTTTCCAACACTGATGCTTCAGCTACTGGGGGCCAAATCCAGCTCTGCTAGATTTCATTGGCTCTCCTAGGTTTCCCCCGTTAAAATCCTTACATTTGTTATAGCTTTGTGGTGAGCTGCTGGGACCATTTTCTGCAAGGGTGATTTCTCTCTGAGCCTACATAATAATGGAAAGGTGGGATACCACTCTAACAAAATTAAATGAAATAAGTGAAGTCCATAAATGTGTGTTTGGAGAACCTATTCCTAAAGCCGTATGGGTGGCAAATTCATGGCCTGATCCAGCAGACTATTATTATTATTATTATTATTATTATTATTATTATTATTATTATTATGACCTTACTTGGAAAATCAATACAACCCAGGTGGTTAAGAAAGCCCAACAGAGACTCCGTCTCCTCAGAGTATTGCGAAAGAACGATGTCAATCAACATTTGATTATCTCCTTCTACCGGTCCACAATAGAAAATGTCCTTTCATACTGCATCACGGTGTGGTACGCTGGTTTGACATCAACTGATAGGAAGTGCCTACAGAGGGTGGTGAATACAGCACATTATAGGTTGTCCTGTGAATCCGCTGGATGAAATAGCAGAAGAACGTTGCCTCAGGAGAGTGAGGAAAATTCTCAGGGATGATTAACACCCTGGCCAGCAATTTCTTGATCTCCTTCCCTCAGGCAGAAGATATAGAAGCATGATTCGTCACACCAACAGGGTAAAGAACAGCTTCTATCCGTGGGCTGTTAG
Organism: Podarcis liolepis; assembly: GCF_965112155.1. NCBI lineage: Eukaryota > Metazoa > Chordata > Lepidosauria > Squamata > Lacertidae > Podarcis > Podarcis liolepis. Next base: position 13,401,866 of record NC_139560.1, read on the forward strand.
GCTGCTGAAGGAAAAGATAACAACAGGGCAACTGACTTTTGGGTTTGGTTGGTGTGCGTCATTAATAAGGGGAATTAAGACTAAGAGAGCTAAGTGGGGAATGCTCATATAATCTCACTGTATACGAGTTGTACAAGTGACAATAAAGTATTTCAATTTCAATTTATCGAGCTACTGGGATGGCCTGGTTGGTAGAGCGTGAGACTCTTAATCTCAGGATTATGGGTTTGAGCCCCACGTTGGACAAAAGATTCCTGCATTGCAAGGGGTTTGGACTAGATGATTCTTGAGGTCTTTTCCAACTCTACAGTTCTATGGTTCTGTGTGTAGGTATGAGTGGAGTTAAACTGACAGGAAGAGATTGAGGGGGGAATAATTTCTTCTGTATGAGTCTCAATATAGTCTAGTGCTGACCCTGCACCTGTTACGCTAGCAGAGAATAGACTTTAATTTTGAAAACTCTGTGGTCTGCCTCAACCACTCCTATCTTCTCAACGAGACCAGAGCTGGGGGGTGGGGGAAGTGAGAGATTGCCATTCTCATAGGGAGAAATTGTGAGAAGAGACCTAAGAAGTAATGTGAAATCAGGTCTTGCTTCAGTTCAGTTGCTGTAAAAATCAGGAGTGAACTTTACCAATCTCCCACCTTGCCCTTTTTGTTTATTGCTTTTCTGCATCAGGAAACTGGCCCCGGGAAGCCCCAATATAAGCTAATCAGATTTCATGGAGTGTGAAAATATGAGGAAACTCTCATTAACATCAGTCAGTGAAGCATTCAGCGTGAACTCGGTTGCTCTGGGGCTCCTACTCCCAATACAAGGCTGTGGAAAAGTACGTCCTCGCCATTGCTTTTCTTCATCTGCCTTGTTCAGATACGGGGTTATTGGCTGGTCACTTAATCAGTTCTGGACCAGGAGGCAGAGAAGTGCATGACAAGGAAGTGCCGGTCATATGGAGAAGGAGAGGTCAGCATGGTATATGTGGAAGAGAATGTCAGGGCATTCGGACAAAGAGGTGAGGAGGGCTGAACCAAAACAGGAACAAGCAGATCCTCAAACCAGAAAATGGGGTGACACACACACACCTTACAGCTGTAAATCCATGTACAGCTCCTCACAGACCTGCCTCACCAGGCACAGATGCTCAGCCCAGGATGAAATCTGTCTCATGAAGTGGGTTAGAACAGCCACTGTGTGTCATCTGGGCTCAACACAGCGCTGTTTGAACCCTGGCAACCAAACGACCCTGAGAAATTCTGCACATAGATTTGCAAAGAAGAGTTGGTGCTCAGCTGCGCAGCACCTGGGTATTGTCGAGTGATGAAAAGTGACACCAGCAGAGCCGCTCTCAAATAAATAAGCAGAAGTTAGTATAGGTTTCATATCCTGATCGCGGTGCTTCAAATTTGCTTGTTCAAATTATGCTGCTGTTCTTTTCGAATACCTCTCAGCTGTGCCAGCCAAGGCTGGAGAGAGGGAGAGGGAGAGAGGGAGAAAGATGTAGAGAGCTCTTGAGGTTTAATGAAACCATGAAGACAGGTATGAATTAGGGCTGGGCCACATATTAGGGTTGGGGGAGGAACCTGAATCGCCTACTTGAATCAAATAACATCACTCTGGTTCTCAAAAGCTCACCTGTAACTGCATCTGGCACAGCTTGTTTACAAATGGATATGTGGAACAAATACCACTTTGACTGCCCTCCTGCTGTGTTACAATAGTCCATTAATGCCCTCCCTTCTTGGAGTTGTTGTCTTGTACATAATTTACTTTGTTCAACCCAGCGTAGGGGCAGATCCTGCTGCTTTCTTAATTGTGTATCTGGCTGTAGCTATCCTTTTTTTAAAGAAGAAAATGTATTTAAATAAAAGATGGGAATAGGAGGTTGGTTGCAGGTCAGGTTTACATTCTGGGAGAACATCCATCTTTTTCTTCTTAGAAATGGCATCACTGGATGCCACTGGAAGCTTCTTAGAAATGGCATCACTGGATGCCACTGGAAGCTGCTATGCTAGCTTCCCATCAAGTAGGTCACTGTTGCTTACCAGGAAGAAGAATAACAGAACAATAGAGTCCTAGAACTGTCCTAGAATCTGGAAGGGAACCCAAGGGTCAGGGGAGGGGAGAGTCAGGAGGGGAGGTCAGCATAGTGCAAACGCAGCAGCAGAGCCAATCTAGTGCACCTGTCAGTGTGTTTGCACTGCACCAACCTCCCCACCCTTCTGTTACTCTAGCCCTCCTGGTGAGCTACTGCCACCCATCTCCTAGGAAGCTGCTGTAGTAGCTCTGCCACACCCTGTGAGCTGCTTCTGTGTGGAGTGTTCCCAAGCCACTAGGGAAAGAGGTTTGAGAGGTAGATTCAAATTCCTGCCAGCTCTGAAAAGTCACCCTCTCAGATTCAGTTTCTTTGCGTATAAACAGAAATAATAAATCAGAGAATTGCTCTGAGAGAATTACATTTTTATACCAAGCATTATTTTGATGCCTTCAATGAAGTATCCAGTTCAGTCTGTATTTAGTGGAGCTGCTGACACTGATTGGCTGAGCTCTGTGATGACATGGAACGTTTAAAGTTCTGAGAGAGCATAGCTTTCAGAATGCCTGCAGTCCAGTTCCCGTGAAAGAAGGGAAAGCAGCAGTTTGGCTGGGATTTAAAACATACAGATTCCGGGGACAGGAGTGACATTCTGTGGCGAACTGAGAATTAAGAAGAAATTTCTGTAGGTAAGGGTGCTACAGTAAGGGGCGGGCAATTTGATTGCAGAGCTTCTATGGGTACAAAATAAGCATCAGGCAGAAATGGGAATCCCAAAGCCTAAGAAGATAGTAATTGAAAGAGCGCTGAGGGAAAGAGAAGGATTAGGACAGGGAAGATAGAGAATTGATGGGAGAAGGATCTATTAAAGGGGGGAGCTGGGGAACTTGATTTTATACATTCATTGAACTAATCAGCCAGCTCTCGGGCTTCTGACAAAACTTTTGTTTTGTAGCTTTGCACAAATTCCTGGCTCGGAGCCATCTTCTTAATTTTTTTGTATATATGTATTTTTAATCACCCTCTGGACTTTCCAAGGTCTGGTATAATTGCTGTGATGCGAAAACAAGAACAAATTAACATGGCATGTGTTAACACTTGTGCCTAAATGCTTACAGGCTAACACGTACTAATGAATGCAGCAATCTTATGGTACTGGGACATAAACAGTATGCGTTAATGGCAGGATTATTTCCAAGGTTGCAAAACAACTGGTTTGAGGAATGGTGGGTTGACAAGTGAAGTGGCAGTGGGTTGCGTTGGTGCTTTAGGGGGGAACGTCTGACCCCACCGAAGGTGACGGAAACAGCAGGAGAAGATACAATTGTCCTACATCAAACATAGCATACTTAAACCTAGTTTGCCCTGGTTCTGCTAAAACCTAAATGCATATTCATCTCTGTGTTTTAATCTCTCAGTGGCTGTAACTACTGGGCCAGGTTTGATATACAAAGCCCTGACCAACCTGATTTTTTGAAGGTGTATTGAAAATGTTCCTTCGGCATTTGCTCTTGCTGTTTAATTCCTCTCCCCCTGCGATGACTAGACTGAAGGCGCTACAACCCAGCAATTGCATTACTATATAACAAATGCATTATTCTGAAACAAATGTCAAGGGATTCTAAACAAAACCTTTATAGCTTCCTTTTTAATTGTCACTTGAGTGCCGAAGTCTAATTATAATGACATTACATCTCAAGCAGTAAACATAAACAATGATCATAAATAAACGTCTGACAGAAGCAAAACTCTTGTCAACAGGACGTAACATACAGGCAACTAATTATATTAATGGAAACACTGTGCTTTTTTCTTTAATCCATTAAGCTGTCTACTCTTGGGTTTTCTTGCGGAAACAGATGTGTTTTTCAGAGGGGGGGCGTTAGGAGCAGGAAGATTGGGAATAACATTTGGCCACAGGTTCCAGCTCTCCATTGTAAAATTTCACATCTTTAGTTTTGGTAAGGAATAGCATAAAACTCATGGACGTGGGTGGCACTGTGGGTTAAACCACAGAGCCTAGGACTTGCCGATCAGAAGGTCGGTGGTTCGAATCCCCACAACAGCGTGAGCTCCCGTTGCTCGGTCCCTGCTCCTGCCAACCTAGCAGTTCGAAAGCACACCAGTGCAAGTAGATAAATAGGTACCGCTCTGGCGGGAAGGTAAACGGCGTTTCCGTGCGCTGCTCTGGTTCGCCAGAAGCAGCTTAGTCATGCTGGCCACATGACCCAGAAGCTGTACGCCGACTCCCTCGGCCAATAAAGCGAAATGAGCACTGCAACCGCAACCCTAGAGTCGGCCACAACTGGACCTAATGGTCAGGGGTCCCTTTACCTTTAGCATAAAACTCAAGGGTGGGATGTCACTGGTTGTCATCAGTGGGGAGGAGAGGGGAGTGGAGTTCTGTTCCTCGAATGTAAATTCTCATGCTGATGGAATGAGGCCACATCCATGCTACATATTTAAAGCACTTTGATGCCACTTTAAACAGGATTCCCCAAAAGAATCCTGGGAACTATAGTTTGTTAAGGATGCTGGTAGTTATTAGGAAGCCCCTCTTTCCCTTCCAGAGCTACAATTCCCAGAGCGGTTTAATGGTCAATCCATCTTCCTAGGGAATTCTATGAACTGTAGGGTGTAAGTGTGTCCCATGTGGAGCTAATCCACAGTACCTGACCCACCAAGGCAAATTCGTAACACTATACAGGGAAGATGTCATCAACATTGTGATCTCCAGTTGTTTTATACTACAGATCCCATGCACCCCCAGCCTGCAGGGCCAATGAAGGGAGCTGCGGTCCAAAGCAGTTGGAAGGTAAATTTGCTGTGGAGATATCAGATGTGACAGGAAAGGAGGTTGATGATTGGGGAGAAGGATTTTCAGCAGGTACGGTTTGTCTCAGCTCTGTGTCACGACGACACAGCAGAGAAAAGTGCTGTACACTTTCTGATCTGCAGAAGGCACAGGAGCCTTTACCTCTGCAATGAATCCCCTCATAAGGCCATAGGAAAACAGGCAATGGCTGTTCAGGCTTTCAGGCAGGGGGCATTCTTGTTGGGATGCTGCTAAGGAACCAGGGGCAATTGGCAAGCCCCCAGCTGGCTCCAGCCCACCGGCCAACGTGCCAGTCAAACTCCAGTCCTTGGTGCAGCATGAATCTGCGAACCAGAGCTTCAGAAGCTTCAGAAGCTGGGTGCGCAACTCAGCAGAGTAAACACACAACAGAAGTGGCAGGGAGAGGCTGTGTAAAGGACATCTACAGGCAGTTTATTCAGCGTATATCAGGACAAAGGAAAAACATGTCTTCTCCCTTTCATGTCCAAGAGCAAGCAGCATCAGCAATAGCTATACACACAAACGGAAGTTCCCAGCAAGCTGTGCTGGAGTGTAAACAGGCATGTGACATACAACAATTCCACACGTCTGTTAAGGTGGAACGGAACATCAGTATCCTAACAATTCCCGAATATGTCAGGGATTGAACCTGGGATCTTCTGTATGTAAAGCAGATGCTCCACCACTGAACTACCTTTGAAGGTGACCCGAAAACTACAACTAATCCAGAATGTGGCAGCTAGACTGGTGACTGGGAGCGGCCGCCAAGACCACATAACACCAGTCTTGAAAGACCTACATTGGCTCCCAGTACCTTTCCGAGCACAATTCAAAGTGTTGGCGCTGACCTTTAAAGCCCTAAATGGCCTTGGTCCAGACACTCCTGAAGGAGTGTCTCCACCCCCATCGTTCTGCCCGGACACCGAGGTCCAGTGCCAAGGGCCTTCTGGCAGTTCCCTTGCTGCGAGAAGCCAAGTTACAGGGAACCAGGCAGAGGGGCTTCTCAGTAGTAGCGCCTGCCCTGTGGAACGCCCTCCCATCAGATGTCAAGGAAATAAACAACTATCTGACTTTTAGAAGACATCTAAAGGCAGCCCTGTTTAGGGAAGTTTTTAATGTTTGATGTTTTATCCTGTTTTTAATATACTGTTGGAAGCTGTCCAGAGTGGCTGGGGAAGCCCAGCCAGATGGGCGGGGTATAAATATATTATTATTATTATTATTATTATTATTATTATTATTATTATTATTATTATTATTATTATTATTATTGCAAGCAGGATCTGAGCACAAGATCTCTCCCTGCCTGGGTTTCCCGGCAGCTGGTTTTCAGAAGCATTGCTGCCTCTGACACAGTGGAGGCAGAACAGAGCCATCAGGGTTCGTAGCCATTGCTAACCTTATCCTTCATGAATTTATCTAATTATTTTTAAATGTATCCAAGTTGGTAGCCATAACTGCCCCTTGTGGGAGCAAATTCCAGAGGGCTTTTCCATATCTCTCAGTGCCAGATTAAACCCTAGGCAGCTGAAATCTCAACCCCCCCACACCCCGCAATTTATCTCCTAACACATTTTTGTAATTTTCTTTCAAGATCAAATGTTATTTTGATCCATTGTCGTGTGACCCCTAAAAGGCATGGGACCCATAGGCTGGCGCCTACTCTGCCTATTTAGTAATCTGGCACTGGTACCTCTGTTTCCTTAGGGTTGCCACATTTGTTCTGGCAAAACACAGGACAGGGCATGAGTAGCGTGAGCAGATGAATAGGCACCATTGTGGCGGGAAGGTAAACGGCGTTTCTGTGTGCTCTGGCACTCGTCCCAGTCTTCCATGTGCCAGAAGCAGTTTAGTCATGCTGGACACATGACCCAGAAAGCTGTCTGCGGAGCTTCCTTGGCATGAAAGCGAGATGAGCACTGCAACCCCATAGTCGCCTTTGACTGTCCAGGGGTCCTTTACCTTACCTTTACTCATTGCAGCCTAAAAGGATGGCCCTCTGGAATTTGTCACACACGTGCGTGCACATACACACATGAGCATGAATTTGTAAATCTGCCTGCACTGGGCTACCCAGAGCTTAAATACATAACCTTCCACACACCTTTTCAAACACATACATTTGGAGGGGGGAGAGGGAGAGGGAGAGGGAGAGGGAGAGGGAGAGGGAGAGGGAGAGAGAGAGAGAGAGAGAGAGAGAGAGAGAGAGAGAGAGAGAGAGAGAAGACCTGGAACACTGGACAATCCTTTATTATAAAAGACAGGTGGCAACCCTACGGTTTACCCTACTCTTTTCCCCTAGGTAAACCTGAGGTATAGCTCTGAATCGGAACAAACAGCAATCGGGTTTTCCATGGACTGTCGTTTGCTCCGATTTAGCACCAAAGAATGGCTTTTTATGGGGGGAAATGGCAGGGCAAAGGCAAAACTACTCAGACTTGTGCCTAGAAAACATGGGACAAGTGAAGATGAGCCCAGAGTTTGATGTTGCACTGCATGAAGAATCTCTCCTCCTTTCTCAAGTTGTGCTTTTCAGGTGGGGCTGAACAAGCATCCCTTTTTTGACTCCATTGTAGCCACACAGAACCCCTTTGTCCCCATGTCCTATAAGAAAACTTACCTTCGGGCAGGGGGGTGAGGGTGTCAGTAGCAGCAGAGTTGTGAAGTGCTCCCAAGGCACTAGCAGAGGGTGGGTTTGAGACTGCCAGTTTCAGAATCCCTGGTGGGGAAAGGACACTAGCTATGTCATTCGTTGTCCCAAGGGGGATTCCTGGACTGGTATACCCTGGTCCATGCTGGGCAGGCAGGACAGGCTAGGAAGCTGCTTCTACAAAGCTGCCTTATGCTGATTCAGACCGTTTAGTCTTCTAACTCAGTATTGTCCACACTGCGGTACAATTCCCAAGTGACGGCTTTGTTTAAATGATACTGTACCCCACTTTGAGATGGCTTTGCAGTGAAAAGCAGGTAACAAAAGATTAACAAATAAATACACACACGTTCCGGTTAATTGTTCATGTGGGTCTTTTTATCCTCCCTCCTTCTGATTGCTCAAAATCCTTCAGGGGAGAGGATGGAAAACAAAGTTCAGCTTATCTATGGTCCAACTATCGATGCTCAAAAGGTGATTCAGAATGAGGCGGGAGGACTTTTGGAGTGCCTGGGAAGATGCTGGCAATCTTTGCACCCCCAGGATAAATGGAATGATTGCCAAGGGAACGAGATGCCTCTTTCCGACTGACTGGTCTGCACCGCATTTCTAAAAACAACAACGCAACGCTGCACAATCATGGGTTATTTGTCTGCAATTTCCCTATCATTTCCCGACAAGTAATGGATAGCGTTATTTGACATCAATCTTCCAATTTGCGGTCGTAATGGACTCACACCTGCCAAACGGAAAATGATCAAATCCTCCTTATCGCTGTTTTTGTAGCCTTACTCTGCATAACACCTGGTGGAATAAAAAATGTGGCAAAGAGGGGCCTGCTCAGCACTCTGCGGGTGCCGCTCCTACTCTTGACCCACCACCGGTGCACTCCTTTTGTGCACTCATTGTTCTTGCTTGTGTTCCACCAGAGCAACTGAGGGGAACGTCCCGGGATTTCACAAACAGCCAGCTTATCAAGTCTGACTCTAATGCCTAATTGTTTGAAATGGGCAATGCAGCACAAGCGAGCGCTGCTTTTCCAACTTTTCCACGGTTAAATTCGAGAGAGTGTTTCCTGCGAGAAAGGCTTCGTTTGAATTCAGTTCCACGGTGCAAGATGCAGCTAGCTGTAAATATTCACAGGGATGCTCTTTTTGTATTCTTGGAATCACAGAATTGTAGAGTTGGAAGGGACCCTGAGGGTCATCTAGTCCAACCCCCTGAAATGCAGGAATCTCAGCTAAAGCATCCGTGACAGATGGCCATCCAACCTCTGCTTAAAAACCTCCAAGGAAGGAAAATCCACAACCTCCTGAGGGAGACCTTTTCACTACCTATCAATAATTTTCAGCCTGTCACATGCTTCAAAGAACATAATGTATATGCAGGTGTGTTTATATGTATTTTTGCAAGGCAGGGGCTGGAAGGGCCATACTAGTAGTTTAGTACTAGTAGTAGTATTAGTAGTAGTAGTAGTAGTAGTAATACTCAGGGCACCTTCCAACAGTATATTAAAAACAGGATAAAACATCAAACATTAAAAACTTCCCTAAACAGGGCTGCCTTTAGATGTCTTCTAAAAGTCAGATAGTTGTTTATTTCCTTGACATCTGATGGGAGGGTGTTCCACAGGGCAGGCGCCACTACTGAGAAGGCTCTCTGCCTGGTTCCCTGTAACTTGGCTTCTTGCAGCGAGGGAACCGCCAGAAGGCCCTTGGCACTGGACCTCAGTGTCTGGGCAGAACGATGGGGGTGGAGATGCTCCTTCAGGTATACAGGGCCAAGGCCGTTTAGGGCTTTAAAGGTCAGCACCAACACTTTGAACTGTACTCGGAAACGTACTGGGATAAGAGTTTGAACTTGATATCCTGTCTTTCACTCCCCTTAAGGAGTCTCAAAGCGGCTAACAATCTCCTTTCCCTTCCTCCCTCACAACAAACACTGTGAGGTGAGTGGGGCTGAGAGACTTCAGAGAAGTGTGACTAGCCCAAGGTCATCCAGCAGCTGCATATGGAGGAGCGGGGAAGCGAACCTGGTCCACCAGATTATGAGTCCACCGCTCTTAACCACCACGCTGGCTCCCCTAGGCAAGGTACCCATAGATATCTGGTTGACCATGGTGAAGACAGTATGCTGGACTGGGTGTGCTACTGGCCTGATCCAGCAGGTTATTCTTTTTTTTCTTAATTCTTAGTTCCCTGACATACAAATATCATTTTGAGGTGCCTCAGTTCAAATGGTGCACCATCCCCCCCTGCCCCCGCTCAAAGGTGCTTTTTCGGGAACAAAAGGCCACAACCCCATGGGGAATCTGCAAACTGCACACTGAGAATGAAGCTTATAAAAAGGAAGTATTCAACCAAGATATCACTGGGGAGGCAAGACAAAAGACAAGCAATGTACTTGCAAATGAAATAAGCTATCTAGCAGATTAATTTTGGGATGTGAAAGCACTAATAAGGAAAGGAGCGAGAAAGGCTCATGAAAAAGAGGAGTTATTATACAGGAGATGTCTAGCAAAATAATATGGACAGGCAAAGGGCATGTCTCTCTGGAGAAGAGGGAAAAAGAGCAAACGAACAGACGTACTAAATGTGCCTGCAGGTGTCGCGGTCAGAGTGATGGACTAGGGCCTGGGGAGACCAGAGTCCAAATTTCCACTCAGCCATGAAGGTCACTAGGTGACCTTGGAACTGCCTGCCAGCCTAGTTGTTGTGAGGATAATATGGAAAGGGGAAGAACCATGGACACCACGAGTTCGCTGAAGAAAAAATGTGGGATAAAGGTAAAAGTAAAGGGACCCCTGACCATTAGGTCCAGTCCTAGCCGACTCTGGGGTTGCGGTGCTCATCTCGCTTTATTGGCCGAGGGAGCCGGCGTACAGCTTCCGGGTCATGTGGCCAGCATGACTAAGCCGCTTCTGGTGAACCAGAGCAGCGCACGGAAACGCCGTTTACCTTCCCACCAGAGCGGTACTTATTTATCTACTTGCACTTTGACGTGCTTTCGAACTGCTAGGTTGGCAGGAGCAGGGACCGAGCAACAGGAGCTCACCCCGTTGTGGGGATTCGAACCGCCAACCTTCTGATCGGCAAGTCCTAGGCTCTGTGGTTTAACCCACAGAACCACCCGCGTCCCTATATACATGTATATATATATACATGTAATAATAAATAAATATCAATGGGGTGACAAGATGAACAAGAGTAGGCAGCAAAAATTAAGTGTTCCTGGTGGGTCACCACCTATTGCTACTGGGCTGTGTTTGGGACGGAGGAAAGCACCTCATACTAAGTTCAGTTGGCTCAGTATTGTCCACATTCACTGGCATCAGTTCTCCAGGGTTGCAGGAAGGAAATCTCTCCCAGCCCGACCTGAAGATTGGAATCACCTGGAACTTCCTTAATGCAAGGCAGATGCTCTCTCACTGAGCTACAGCCATTCCCCTGACTTGGCAGGTAACAAGTTCTGGAGGCCAGAGAAACCTACAGTCTGCAAATAATAACATCCTCAAGGTCCCAGGCCTCAGAGAGGTTAGGCTGGCCTCAACTAGAGCCAGGGCCTTCTCGGCTGCGGCTCCAATCTGGTGGAATGCTCTGTCACAAGAGACTAGGGCCCTGCGGGACCTGACATCTTTCCGCAGGGCCTGCAAGACAGAGTTGTTCCGCCAGGCCTTTGGTCAGGGCGCAGCCTGACTCCCTCCTCTGGCAACCTGCACAGAATTTTGCTTAATTGGTTGCCTTCAATTTGATTTAATTAATTTTTATAATGAAATATTTTTAGATTGTGTAACTATTTTACTGTTTGATTATTTGATTGTTGTTAGCCGCCCTGAGCCCGGCTTTGGCTGGGGAGGGCGGGATATAAATAAAATTTATTATTATTATTATTATTATTATTATTATTATTATTATTGTAGTCCAGCGCTGTGCTGAAAATATATCCAGCGTTGCACACAGATATGCACACCCAGTGCTTTTTCTCCCAGAAGCCGGAGCTGAATTTCACATTTAAAAACCTCCACCAGCAATAAAAATGATGCCTTCTGTAAAGAAGAAGAAAAGAAAAGATTCTTAATGTATTAGTGTTAGAAACTCAGATATAGAAGCCAGGCGCCAAATGGCTCCTTAAACCAAGGATACAGCCGCCAAAACTGCATGTCTAGTTGCTTTTTTGCGGCAAGACAGCTCTAAAAATCTTATTTTTCGAATGAAGCACTGGCTGAGATTGATTCTCAGTTAAATATCTGGCTAGTTCAGATGACAACACAGAGCTAGGTTAAGAACTCTGAGAACTTAAAAGAAGAAAAGTCACTTGATCCAGGGACAGTCCACATATATATTGGCCTATTCCAACCTCCAATACTTTGGCCACCTCATGAGAAGAGAAGACTCCCTGGAAAAGACCCTGATGTTAGGAAAGATGGAGGGCACAAGGAGAAGGGGACGACAGAGGACAAGATGGTTGGACAGTGTTCTCGAAGCTACAAACATGAGTCTGACCAAACTGTGGGAGGCAGTGGAAGACAGGAGTGCCTGGAGTGCTCTGGTCCATGGGGTCACGAAGAGTCGGACACAGCTAAACGACTAAACAACAACATTCCAACCTCTGTTTCTTAATGGTGACATGGATCATTCATAACATAGGAATATTCTTTACAACTGTGAGCAGGGCAGCGGGGTGGGGTAAGTGAAGAAAAGCTAAGGCAGTTACCGATGACATTGTTCACCGCTCCTGCTCAGGCTGCACAGAAAAGGCATTGTGGTTCCTGAAATTCATCCAACTGTGCAGATAAAATATAACTGGTAGAATTCTACAGTATGTGGTATTAGTGCGTGAAGACAGTCAAGATCCAATTATCCCTGGCATGCACCTCCAGATAGTGGAGATGTCAGGCACCATCCTGACACCCAGGCATCTTCAATTTGTTGCAAGTGGTCAATAACCAGGTGCCAAATGCCCCCTGGCTCCTGGCTAATTTCGAATACTGGTTAAGAACCATTCCAAATCTGGTACAGACACAGACTAGGATAAAGATCTCCACTTAAAAGGTGTGTTGGAATGTCTTTGTTGTTGTTGTTTAGTCGTTTAGTTGTGTCCGACTCTTCGAGACGCCATGGACCACAGCATGCCAGGCACTTCTGTCTTCCACTGCCTCCCACAGTTTGGTCAAACTCATGCTGGTAGCTTCGAGAACACTATCCAACCATCTCATCCTCTGTCGTCCCCTTCTCCTTGTGCCCTCCATCTTTCCCAACATCAGGGACTTTTCCAGGGAGTTTTTTCTTCTCATGAGGTGGCCAAAGTATTGGAGCCTCAGCTTCAGGATCTGTCCTTCCAGTGAGCACTCAGGGCTGATTTCCTTATGAATGGATAGGTTTGATCTTCTTGCAGTCCATGGGACTCTCCAGAGTCTCCTCCAGCACCATAATTCAAAAGCATCAATTCTTCGGTGATCAGCCTTCTTTATGGTCCAGCTTTCACTTCCATACATCACTACTGGGAAAACCATAGCATTTACTATAGGTGCCAAAAGAACAGTAGGGAGGGTGCCTGCCTGAGACATAATGGAAGGGAGTTCCAATGGATAGGTGATGCCGCATTTAGGGTCCAATTCCTATGTCATATGAAATGGACCTCCTGATAAGATGGTTTCTGTAGGAGGCCCTCTTCTACAGAGCACAGCAATCAACAGGGTATATAAGGGGTGAGACGATCTTATAGATTTCCTGGTCTTCAGTTGCATAGGTCTTTGTACATCAGAACCAATGCCTTGTACTAAAACCAGTAGTTGCGTGACAAGGCCCCAGGTCCCGTACTTCCCTTATATAATAAACACACATGGGTATGAATATTTTAGGTTTCCAGTTCCCACACTAGTCATCCACATACTTGTATGGCGAGGCCCAGGACCGCCTAGCTCACTTCAAAATAAATACACAAACACAAGTATTTTGGGTTAATGGGATAAATAAGGCCACAACTTTATTGGTTACAGTTGTATGCAGTTTGGCTTAGGCATTGGGTGAAACCAGGATATATCCCAACTCCTGCCCATCTGCAGGGAGTCACACTAGGGTCTACACTACATCAAATCAGGGCATCCTCAGGGTCCCTGATGGTTCATGGCATGGCCCTAGCCCATGACCAGGCTTCGGACAGGAACCACACCCACAGATCCCTTTAACAGGATACCCTTATCGAGGAGGGGCAGGCAGAGGCTACAACTTCCTCTCCCATAAACAAAGCCTTATCCAATGCCTAACTGAAATATACTCGGAGTCGAGAGTGGATTTCATGCTCTTTATTCAGCTCATAGTGGTGAGGAGGAATGGAAGTTCCCCCAGAATGTCTGCTTTATATACATTATTTACACAATGGGCCCCACGTGATTGGCTAATTCCGGGATTCACCTGTAGCCAATCAGGTTGCGGATTCACTTCCACCTGGAGCTGGATTGGGTAGCTCCTGCAGACCAATCATACTGTTGCATTGTTCTAGGACCAATCAGACTGCTGCATTCTGAATCCTATTGTTCTAGGACCAATCAGACTGCTGCCTTTTGGATCCTATTCAACTCGGTACATAACACTAACCTTACAAAGTTGTGACGATTCCTGCAAGGTAGGTGAAAACCAAATGGCTGGTGCCAATATGCCAAGTGGAAAAATTCCTACCTGGCCCCATCAATATGGCGGCCAACATATGCCCAGAGCAAGATCGCTGTCATAACAACACATAAAAAGAGGGCAGGTGGGCTGGGAGATCCAGTGAGGAGGCAAAAGGAGGCCACCCCCTGGGCGCGCTGCAGTTTAAACGACCTGTGGCTATGCCCCCGGCAGTGCCAATTGGATGGTCAGGGGCGTGACACAGCCGGGAGTGCCCCATGACACGGGCGGCATCCATCCGCCCTCCAGCCAGGTCACTGGGGGGGGGGTCCCAGATGCCGGTCCACAACACGGCCCCCTAGGGAAGGGGAGCAGACCTAACTGGAAGCCACAGGGCAAGCTCAATACCTGTACAAAATGAAATTCTTACATTCCAAAGTGCCCTGAGAATGAGGCAGAAAAACCGTGAGCCCTTTTGCACAGGCAAGGAACACTTTCGAGAAACTGGAAGACAGGCTTTTGACACAGCAGTAATACATTCAGTCATTTGCCCTGTCCAGTTCTCAGAGCCTGGGGCAGGTACCAATACACTACACACCTGTGGAAACCATCCAAAATGATACACGGGGGGGGGGGGGAGTTTAAAAAGCAACGACAACCGATTAAATAATAAAATGCAGTCAGTTTTATTGCAGTCATAGTACAGAACATGGTCTACTGCTTTGCGTCTTTCCATTCAGCATCACTGAACCTGGGCTAATTTCTTCCATAACTGTTCTTTGTTCATTGAACAATACCAAGGCAAGTGGAAGATTCGGGGGGGCGGTGTACAAGTGCAGGATAATGATGCTGTCAGCTTCTCAAGGAGGCCCCATTAGATGAAAAATGCAATCAATGAAAATGGTAATAGGCTTTTATGGCTCCATAAAAAAGTAAAGTCATGTTGAATATGATACTAGAGTGTACCACTACAGAGTTCATATTGAGATGTTAAGTCAAGGAAGGCATAGCCTGGATGAAAGCAGGAGCATAGAGAAGCTGTCTTGTAGTGCCTGAGGTCCATCTACTGACCTCAGTATGGTCTAGACCAGGGTTTCCCAAATTTGGGTCTCCAGCTGTTTTTGGACTACAATTCCCATCATCCCTTTGTTTTCAGGGGGGAAATCTCAGTGGCATTCTCCCCAGCTGTCAACTGCAGCCAGTTGCTATTTTTAATGCCTCAGAAGCTCCATCATTCTTTTTTTAATAATTTTTCTTTGTGGTTTTCAATTTTATACATTTCAAAAATTTTACAATCATTTTAACATTTCAAAACTTCCTCCCCCCCCTTTCTGCGGTTCCTTAATTTTTTATATTTTCTGCATATTCCAAATTAACTTAATCATTTATTCATCTACTTTAAATGTATACTCTTATAAAACTGCAGGTTATTACAATAATCCTGCCAATGTTCTTATCTGTTTACAGTTTGTTTGTAAATATTCAATAAACCATTTCCATTCTTTTATTAAAAGTTCATTATCTTGATTTCTTATTTTTCCGGTAAGTTTCGCCATTTCTGCGTATTCCATAAGTTTTTGCATCCATTCTTCTTTTGTCAGGGCTTCTTTCCATTTTGGGGTAATTAACATTCCTGCCGCTGTAACCACATACATGAATAAATTTCTATACAGTTTGGATAGTTCTGTTCCTATAATTCCCAAAAGGAAAACTCCTGGGTTGGTTGGTTTGTTAACAAATGTTATTTAAAACATCTTTTTTCAATTCATTATATATCATTTCCCAGTAAGCTTTAACTTTACCACAAGGCCACCACATATGCGAAGCTGCATCATTCTGGGGTACTGTGGGAAATTACCGTATTTTTCGCTCAATAAGACACACTTTTTTCCTCGTGAAAAGTAAGGAGGAGCAAAAAACTGCTCCCGCTAAGGAAAAGACACTAAGGCAAACAAGAGGGAAGGAGGTGTTGAAAGGAAGCCGCTGAGCAGCTGATCGGCAAGGGATCAGGAGGGAGATAAGGGGCTCTAGAGATAAAGGAGGCTGCCTGGGAGAAGGGAGGTAAAAGCACATGGATCCTCAGGATTTTTGCACTGGGTCACCCCAAATTCACCATCAGATCACATAGCATGTCCATGGCTACAGCCTGCATCCAAAAAATCACGCATCCAATGTTTTGTGGGGCCGCAATGGCGCAAAAGTGAGGTTACAAAGCACGGATCCACATGGATCCTCAGGATTTTTGCATTGGGCTACCTCAAACTCACTGTCAAATCACATATCATGTCTGTGGCCACAGCATGAACCACAAAAATCATACACCCACTGTTTCATTCAGGATATATTTTTTTCTTCTTTTCCTCCTCTAAAAACTAGGTGCGTCTTATGGTCAGGTGCCTCTTATGGAGCGAAAAATACGGTAAATGTGGTGGCCAGTAGTAGTGAGTGAGGAGGGGAGTTTTACACCCCTACTCTCAGAATTCACCCCCTTCCCCAAATATAGTCAACACCCCACCTCTTGCACCTGTGGATGGGATGGCAGAAATGGGGGGAAGCTTGTTTACTCAGGCATGGTTTGATACCATGTTCAGCTTTCTTAAGAATTAGGTCTATCTCTAACCTCAAAGGGTTCCAGTTTGACTCTGGATCTTCTTTGACAGCTTATTTTGCAAAAGACCTCTGTATAAAGCACTTTTCTGGTCATGGTGCGTCAGGGAGTGGGGCGGGAGGGAACACTAACCTATTAATCAGCCTTTAGGGTTGTAGGAGGGGTGCTGGGTGGGGAATCAATTTTGATCAAAGCGAGGCAGTCAAATGACTGATGTGCCAATTTTGCTTCATCCACTTAGTGTAGTACCTGAGAATATCAAGGCAGCTCAGTCCTTTTATCTCCTAGGTTTCCTTCCAGAAGAATAGAGAAGATAAAAAATTTAAGCACCATCCGACAAAGAACTTCTGAGGATGAAAGCAAAATGTTGAAATCCGAGTGCCATTTCCTTATTCGTGTGACATACATATAGATCTATCTCACACACCAATTTTGTGTGCAAGCGATTCCTGTTCCCGTGCTTGATAACATTTTTGCAAGTCCACTCACCTAAAGATGTACAGAGCACCCCAACAAGGCATTTCTGGACGCCTTTCCCACATTTTGCTTCTCCGCAAAATTGATTGGCTGTTTTCCCTCTTGCCTTCAAGTCTAATGTTCCCTTCAGGCAGAATTCAGCAGCAACTCTAACGCCAGATCTTCTCAGCTTCTCCCACTGCATTGAGAGTTTCATATGAAAGAACTGCTAGGTCAGACCAAAGGTGCGTCTCATCCACCAGCCGGCCTCCAACAACAGCTGCCTAAATGCTTCCAAGAAGCATCCCCTGCACAGTCATTATGTGAGTCCATCAAGATAAGGTAAGGGGTTATTGAACTAGAGTCACACAGAGTTCAGGAGCAATAGACGAATTGCTGTTATTTCTCAGAACCAGCAAAAGGGGACAGTCACTTATGGACTGACTTTGAAAATTGGAGTACCGGAAATAAAATGTTGCAGTCAGTGTGGAGTGCTCGTGTTTGGGACTCCAGCCAGCCATGCCCTTTTCCAGGACACTCTATTCCAGGCATGGGCAAACTCAGCCCTCCAGATGTTTTGGGACTACAATTCCCATCATCCCTGACCACTGTTCCTGTTAGCTAGGGATGATGGGAGTTGTAGTCCCAAAACATCTGGAGGGCCAAGTTTGCCCATGCCTGCTGTATTCCATTCCTCTCCCCGCTGCCCCATTAATTGTCTGCTTTTCCCTCTCAGAAAGTCAGCCAAAAGGGTTGCCCACCTGTCAATCATAAGGGCATCAGGTGATGCTTCCCTCGGAAGCCCCGATTGTCTAACAGTCTTCAGCAAGCATTTGAAAATTAATAAAGGAGGCACCTGCTGAATCTTCATTGGAAGAGCATTTTGCAGACTCAGATTTGTAATATTGTAAAATGGGGCTGACCAACTAGGAAAAACTCAGTAACACTCCATTAGATGGTCTCAGTGATTGGGTTGGGATATAAGGGCTCATGTCACCCTTAAAGTAAAGGTAAATGTAAAGGGACCCCTGAGCATTAGGTCCAGTCGTGGCCGACTCTGGGATTGCGGCGCTCATCTCGCTTTATTGGCCAAGGGAGCCAGCATACAGCTTCCGGGTCATGTGGCCAGCATGACCAAGCCGCTTCTGGCGAACCAGAGAAGCACACAGAAATGCCATTTACCTTCCTGCCAGAGCGGTACCTATTTATCTACTTGCACTTGGACGTGCTTTCAAATTGCTAGGTTGGCAGGAGCAACGGACTGAGCAACGGGAGCTCACCCCGTCGTGGGGATTCGAACCGCCGACCTTCTGATCGGCAAGCCCTAGGCTCTGTGGTTTAACCAACAGTGCCACCCACGTCCCAAACATACCCCTAGAGTACCCTAGGCCTAAGTTATTCAGGGCTTTAAAAATGAATTTTGAAAGTTAATAAATGGTTAAAAGCAAGGATTTTCCCAACATTAGTTGTGCTCAGAGTTGTTGGCATCCATCTGTCTCAAGAGACAATGGAGTGTGCCTTCAGGGTGAAGTCAAACCATTGCATTAGCAGCACTGAAATGCCTCCCCCCCCCCCACTCCCACAAACACATTTAAAATGACAAAGACTGTTAAACTGGCTATGCCATTGCTGTGAACAGTGTTTTCTCTTCTTGCTGTGAACAGGAATTTGCCCTGCATCCTATTCCTAAGCAGCAAGTTGAGTCCAGTTGCTGCCATCCCCTTGGCTTGGCAAGCTTTGCTAGACTCCCAGCTGAGCATCCCTTTCAAAAGGTTGGCATGGTTGGCGAGAGAGAGAAAGAGAGATTTTAAAAAAATAAAATCTAATTGCACCTCATCTGCCACCCAAATGATGCCCAGCAGGATGGCACACAAATCTTCCAGCCAAGACTCAGTTTTCTGGCATTCAGACTGGTTGCTTCTCATGTCTCCCAAACCCAAGCCAAACTGAGCGTTGAGCTGGTGAGGTTGGATGTTGGACTTGGAGTGGAGGGAAGTTGGGTTTAACTCCCCACAATCAGCCATGATGCATCCTAGATATTATTATTATCATTATTATTATTATTATCCATTTTTTAGGTGGTGGCTAACAGATCGAGGTTGAATCCTGACAAGACAGAAGTACTGTTTTTGGAGGACAGGGGGCGGGCAGGTGTGGAGGATTCCCTGGTCCTGAATGGGGTAACTGTGCCCCTGAAGGACCAGGTGTGTAGCCTGGGAGTCATTTTGGACTCACAGCTTTCCATGGAGGCGCAGGTCAATTCTGTGTCCAGGGCAGCTGTCTACCAGCTCCACCTGGTACGCAGGCTAAGACCCTACCTGCCCGCGGGCTGTCTTGCCAGAGTGGTGCATGCTCTAGTTATCTCCTACTTGGACTACTGCAGTGCACTCTACGTGGGGCTACCTTTGAAGGTGACCCGGAAACTACAACTAATCCAGAATGTGGCAGCTAGACTGGTGACTGGGAGTGGCCGCCGGGACCACATAACACCGGTTCTGAGAGATCTGCATTGGCTCCCAGTACGTTTCCGAGCACAATTCAAAGTGTTGGTGCTGACCTTTAAAGCCCTAAATGGCCTCGGTCCTGTATACCTGAAGGAGCGTCTCCACCCCCATTGTTCTACCCGGACACTGAGATCCAGCGCCAAGGGCCTTCTGGCGGTTCCCTCATTGCGAGAAGTGAGGCTACAGGGAACCAGGCAGAGGGCCTTCTCGGTAGTAGCACCTACCCTGTGGAATGTGCTCCCTTCAGATGTGAAGGAAATAAGCAGCTATCCTATCTTTAAAAGACATCTGTTCAGCGAAGTTTTTAATATTTAATGCTGTACTGTTTTTAACACTTGATTGGGAGCCGCCCAGAGTGGCTGGGGAAACTCAGCCAGATGGGCGGGGTATAAATACCGTATTTTTTGCTCTATAAGACTCACTTTTTCCCTCCTAAAAAGTATGGGGAAATTTGTGTGCCTCTTATGGAGCAAATGCAGGCTGTGCAGCTATCACAGAAGCCACAACATCACTGCACAGTGATCCCTCTTGCTGTTCTGGCTTCTGAGATTCAGAATATTTTTTTTCTTGTTTTCCTCCTCCAAAAACTAGGTGCGTCTTGTGGTCTGGTGCGTCTTATAGAGCGAAAAATACGGTAATAAATTATTATTATTATTATTATTATTATTATTATTATTATTAATCACACTTTCATCCAGGGACATCAAATAACTTACAGAAAAATCATTCAGTCGAAAATCCAACAATAACATGCATCAAAATCATCCTCCTATTCGTTATGCATAACAGTATATATTTTTGTCCCTACTCATTTATCACAATTTTTCCCCCTTCCTCCCTCCCCTTTAACCCCTCCCCCCCAAAAAAATTGTTCTCTCTTCAGATCTTTAACCATGTGCACAGATTATACATTCTAATTTGGATGCTTGGGTTAGCTTCCCCCCGTGCTATCCAATTCCTATAACTTGTCCATTTATTCAAAATCATTTGACATTTGTTTTCCCATGTATCTTCCATCATTACCTGTTCAAATACATCAGATTGTATATATTCAAAAACATAGTCATTCCACCAATAAGTCTTAAGGTCCTCCATGGGGCATACTAGGAGAGGTGGTCCCATAGATATGAGGGTCCTAGGCCGTGGGTTATCCTGGGTTAGGAGGACCTGTTAAAGGATTTACCAGGAGGATCGTCTCAGAGACTGAACTAGAACTACATTCAGAACAAAAGAAACATGAGAAAATAAAGAAGGGGGGGAAAGTTGTTCCTATCCCACTCTTCCATGGAAGGTGACTTTCATTGCTTAGATGAGGCCCAGTTCATTATTTGCAAATAGCCTTAATCCCCGAAGGCTCACTGACAACCCCGGGGAGGGTTAATCAACTGGATTCCTCTTCTACACACTGAACTTCCGGAGAAATATGCGAACAGCCACCACCTCGCCCCCTCAAGCAGCGCAAGCTGGCAAAGAACGACGGTGTCCCACTGCTAATATAAATTATTAATGCCTCCTTCAGAGAGACAAATTAATTAATTTCCTGAAAAGTGCAACACTCCAATTCTCTCAAGGGCTTTGGCGCACACAACAGACTCTCCTCCACCGAGACGCCGCTTTGGATTCTTAACTGCAAGCCTTCCAAACCACCCCAGCTTTGATCTGCGGGGTTTTGAACTCACGGTAGTTGGGGGAAGACAGGCGGGGATGTTTCTTCCTGAACTCTCCTGTGTGGTACTGTGGCGCAGCACAAAACTAGAATGAGCGTTTCACTGCAGGAAGCGTTTTCTATCCAAATCAGAAAGGGTGCTTCAAAGTGGAATGGAGCACTTCATCATTGGGTGTCCCTGTTACTGCATTGTATCGCATCTGTTTAATTCCTTTGTGCCAAATGGAAAGCTCTCCCCATCAAGACCGACTATCGGAATTAATGCTTGTTGGAGATGTGGAGGAAATAACGGTGACATGATCCACATGTGGTGGACGTGTGAAAAGATTAAGATTTATTGGGGAGAAATATATGAGAGAGGTATAAGAGAGGTATTCTTGTATGCAACCGCAGCAGCTCGTATACTTGTGGCCAAGGGATGGAAAGATCACAAGGCTCCAAAAATAACAGATTGGCAAATAAAATTACAGGAGTTGGTGGAGACGGCTCAACTGACTAGTAAACTCAGAGGAAACTCAAATGAAAAATTTGTGGGGAAATGGGATGGTTATAGAAGATATGTTCAAAAATACAATAATAGTTTTGACTCCGTGCTCGCATTCAAGTGATAAAGGAACTAAAAGGAGGTGGACAACAATTAAGGATTTATTATGTTTTCAGAATGTATTGGAAAATTTATATAGAAAGGATTATTGTTTTGTGTACATTCGATTGTAAGATAAAATATATGCAAAGGGACTTGACAGGAAGTCAAAATTGAAGAAAAGATTTTGGAAGATAAAAGAGGGGGGAAATATTTACTTTCATTATTATCATTTTGTGTGCGGGTGTGGGTATGTGAGTGTTTGCACATATGTGTTCTTTTGTATAGAATGTTTAGGAGGAAATAATACGGTAAATAACAAATAACAAATTAAATATTTATGTATGTAATTTTTATTTCTTAATTATATTACTGGTAGTATGGCTGTATTGTTTTTTTGTAACATAAAATCATTCAATAAAAATTATTTTTGAAAAAAGAGAGAGAGAGAGAGAGAGAGAGAGAGAGAGAGAGAGTCAGTCGTGAAAATGACTCAGGCCCCATTCGGGTGTTTGCTGTGTGGTTTCTACATCCAGCTCACAGGTCTAATTCACTTACCAGACTCCCCGTTTGGCCTCTGCGGCCATTTCAGCCAAGCCACACCCACCTGCCCTGCACCTGACTTCACAGAATTGTACAGTTGCAAGGTAAAGACCTGGCTCTGCTGAAGGAGTTGGAGGCACCACAGATCATTCCACCCATCAGCCTGCAAGGGGAGCGGGAGATTGTGATCTGTCCCACAAGGCAGGGGAGGAGAATTGGTGTATGCCTGAAGGAGCATCTCCACCCCCTTCGTTCAGCCCAGACACTGGGGTCCAGCTCCAAGGGCCTTCTGGCGGTTCCCTCATTGCGAGAAGTGAAGCTACAGGGAACCAGGCAGAGGGCCTGCTCGGTAGTGGCACCCGCCCTGTGGAACGCCCTCCCACCAGATGTCAAGGAAATCAACAACTGTCTGACTTTTTGAAGACATCTGAAGGCAGTCCTGATTAGGGAAGTTTTTAATGTTTGATGTTTTATCGTGTTTTTAATATTCTGTTGGGAGCCGTCCGGAGTGGCTGGTGAAACCCAGCCAGATGGGCGGGATATAAATAATAGGTGGTGGTGGTTGTAACAATTGTTTTCTCAAAATTTATCTTTTGTACCATGAAAATAACAGTATGTATGTATGTACGGTATGTATGTATGTATGTATGTATGTATGTATGTATGTATGTATAAATAAATGGCATGCTACTTTTGTCTCCCGGTAATAATCCTCTCATTTCCGAACACCACCTGATGATGAGGCAAAGTGAGGCAGCTACCTCAGGCGGTATATGCTGATGTGTAGGGAGGAAACAGACCTGAGAGTGCCCTATGGCTTGCCCTGTATCACCTACACTAGCCTGCTGCCCTCAACTGAAGTGAAATATATTGTCCTTTCACTAGGGGAAACCCATTCAGATGGGCAGGGTATAAATAAATTATTATTATTATTATTATTATTATTATTATTATTATTATTATTATTATTATTACAGTGGTGCCTCGCAAGACGAAAAGAATCCGTTCTGTGATTCTCTTCGTCTAGCGGTTTTTTCGTCTTGCGAAGCAAGCCCATTGACGGATTAGCGGATTAGTGCTATTAGCGGCTTTTAGCGGCTTTTAGCGGCTTATCTGCTGATCGGATCAGCTGATTAGCGGCTTAGCGGCTTAGTGGCTTAGAAAAAAGGGGGGAAAGAAAAAAAACCAGCAGGAACTCGCAAGACATTGTCGTCTTGCGAAGCAAGCCCATAGGAAATTCGTTTTGCGAAGCACCTCCAAAACGGAAAACTCTTTTGTCTAGCGAGTTTTCCGTCTTGCGAGGCATTCGTCTTGCGGGGCACCACTGTATGCACATTAGCTCCACCTCTCTCGTCTCATACCATCCAACATTTATGGATGGGGAAATGGACAGACACACCCCACAACCCCCCACCCGAACGTCTCACTCTACCACTGGCATGTGACCTCGGACCATGTCCCAGAAGAGGACCTGCTCCTTTTGCTTCATAACTTTATTTCTAGGAGGGCTAGATCCTTGCTTTAAAAAAGTAAGAAGAAACTCAGAGCTTGGGGACCCTGCTGGCCACAGGTCTGGTACATCAGTGCTCTCCATACCCATATCTTTGCGCCTCTGAATGACATGCATAAGCCTACAGATTTGGGAAGGGGCAAGAACTATTTCAGACTGCTCAATATGTGTAGACTGAACATGCTTTCCTAACATATTTCATAAGCAACTGCAGAGCACCAATAGGAAAGGGGGGGCGCATGAAATTTCTATTCAATATTGACCCAGAGCAGAGCTCCACTGTATAGTAAACACATTGTAGTGTAGTAAACACGTTAAACACGTTGCAGGATTTCCAAAAAAATAGACCAAAGGCAATTTATATTTCATCCAGCAGAGTTTTAGTGATACTGAAGGCAAATGAGCATAATGGTCACAAATCCAATACAGTCATACAGTGGTGCCTTGCAAGACGAAATTAATTCGTTCCGCGAATTTTTTCATCTAGCGAATTTTTCGTCTTGCGAAGCACGGTTTCCCATAGGAATGCATTGAAAATCAATTAATGCGTTCCTATGGTCAAAAAAAGTCCAAACAAAGCCAAATTTGGTACAACAAGAGTTTATTAAGTGCTCTTTAAAGTCACACATACTGTAAAGAGCATTTCAAAATTCAAACCCAGAATTTTTTTAAAAAAACAGCAGAGTGGCCCAATGGTCACAGAAAATCATAAAAATGCAGAAAAAAACCACACAAGCTTCCAGATTCTTGCAAACCCCTTCCCAACACCAAGTCCTTGAATTCCAAACACCCCAACCCAAAATCCAAAACCCCCCAAAAAAGTTTTAAAAGCTTAACTTAACAAATGGCTGCAAAAGAAGTTTTGGAAAAGCTTCAAAAATCACCAAAGTCTTTTAAAACCTCAAAAAAGGCTACTATGTACACTGCGTTCTATGAGTTGCTCCTCGAAGTCAAGTCACAACTGTATTACCGGTGTTAAGAAAAAGGAAACAAACTTGCAAGACGTTTTCGTCTTGCGAAGCAAGCCCATAGGGAAATTCGTCTTGCGAAGCAGCTCAAAAACGGAAAACCCTTTCGTCTAGCGGGTTTTCCGTCTTGTGAGGCATTCGTCTTGCGAGGCACCACTGTACCTCGTGTTGCGTTAGGTTCATCTTGCATCTTTTCAGCTTCTGAACGCGGCAAACCCGGAAGTGTATACTTCCAGGTTTCGTGCCCCTCCCCACGCATGCGCAGAAGCGTTCTGCGTGCTTCACACATGCGCAGAAGCGCTCTATCACGCTCTGCACTTATTATTGTGAGGATGACCTTGACAGAAAGAGATAACAGAACCAGCTTAAACCAGCTGTACTCAGCTTCTCTGAAGGAATAACCCAAACATCATAAACCTGCTTGTTGTTGTTTTTTACACAGAGAAGCTTCCGGAACCCTCTTGAATTAAGTAGAATAGAAAAAATCTCTACACATCAGATCAAATACTTTCTGTACTAAGAAATGCAAACCGACAGGATGTTCCGTACCAACCACCTCAAGTTACTGGTCATTATTCAAAGATTTCCTGCTTGATCTGCCATCTGGCAAGGTGGGGGTGGACTCGTAATTTTATTCCAGAATGTGTTCCATGGAAGTCCTGGCACCGCATTCTCAAAGCTGGAGCAGCTAGCAGGTTATGAGGCATCATGTTCCTACTCCTGACCTTAATGCGGATCATTTTGAACCAATCTGGAGTTGAAAGACGTTGGTCCCCACAATGTGATAATACGAAATCCGTGGATATCTTGTCTTGGCAGCAGCTGTGGCTGTCGTAGTCCTGTGCTGCCAGCCACGGCAGAGCTCAGTGGAGGGAGAAGTCAGCCAACCAGGGGGGTAATTGCCCGGAGGCAGAGTCTGTATACAAGGTTCAGTCCAGTCCTGAGATCAGGAATATCTCAGTTCACGTAGTCTGACGATCCAAGTTCTTATCAGGAGCAAGAAGGCTGATCAGCAGCAGGTCTGGAGTCACTTCGCCTTCTCCTCCTTCAGGCTGCTGCTGCTCATGGCTGCTATTCTCTTCACCCACCCTTTCTTTTTTAGGCTTGTGATCAAAGGTAAGGGATCATGCAAATCGCCAGCTGTGGGGCCTGGAAGATTGATTTTGAGAGCGAATGTGAGGTGCCATTAGTTATGACTGAACCACCAAAGAGCAAAATATCAGTTCGGCTGAGTTTGAGGTGGCTGTTTGTGTACGTCAAGCCAGTGCGGTGTAGTGGTTAAGAGTGGTAGACTTGTAATCTGGTGAACCGGGTTCGCGTCTCCGCTCCTCCACATGCAGCTGCTTGGTGACCTTGGGCTAGTCACACTTCTCTGAAGTCTCTCAGCCCCACTCACCTCACAGAGTGTTTGTTGTGGGGGAGGAAGGGAAAGGAGAATGCTAGCCGCTTTGAGACTCCTTTGGGTAGTGATAAAGTGGGATATCAAATCCAAACTCCTCCTCCTCCTCCTCCTCCTCCTCCTCCTCCTCCTCCTCCTCCTCCTCCTCCTCCTCTTCTTCTTCTTCTTCTTCTAATGTATTTAAAACTTGATTTCTGCTTGAATTTTGGGAGGGGCTGTCATTATAAATTGGGGGAGGGCTAACCTTTGTTTTGTTTGAGACCCCAAGGTCCACCATTGATGGATTGGAACAGAAATCACTGCCTTATTAGATCCGTAATTCTGAAACCACTCCTCTGGTATTTGAAGAGTACTTGAGGAGGAGGTGGATAATGTGGTAGTGCATATTTGCAGTGTATAAAAGAAGGTGGGAGAAGGAGAAGGAGCAGCACTTTCACTTGAGGGGGGAACTACAAAGCTGGAAAGTGTCAAGGATCATTTTCCCCATCCATGCCCTTTAACTTAGAGACATTCTTCACACTTAAACGACCATCTTTCAACAAATGACATCTTTAGAACAGAGTGGCTCAGTCTTTGATCACTCCAGATTTTAGAGAGGCTTGGGTGGACAGAGGAATTCTCGAAATGGCACCAGAATTTCCAGACACGATGGCTATGACTCTTAATACCAGTTGCAAAGAATTGCAACACGGTGCTGTTGTGTTCAGGTCCTGCTGTTGGATTTCCCACCAGGGCATCTGTTTTCTCACCTCATTAATGTGAAGATGATGGACTAGATGGTCCAACAGGGCTCCACTTACATTCTTAGGAAGAGATTATCAGAAAAAGGGGTGAAAAGCTGCCATATTTGGTGCTGTTCAGCATGCAGGACAAGAGAGATAAGAAGGCAGATTTGGAAAGGAATCTGTTAAGTAGAGGAATTCAGAAGTACAGTGGTACCTTGGGTTACATACGCTTCAGGTTACAGACTCCGCTAACCCAGAAATAGTACCTTGGGTTAAGAACTTTGCTTCAGGATGAGAACAGAAATCATGATCCGGCAGCACAGCAGCAGCGGGAGGCCCCATTAGCTAAAGTGGTACTTCAGGTTAAGAACAGTTTCTGGTTAAGTACGGACCCCCGGAAGTAATTAAGTACTTAACCTGAGGTACCACTGTATCCCTAAAGGAAGCCTTCCCAAAGTAGTGGTTTGTTTTCTATACCAAACCAATCAAAGCAAAATCGGCCATGATATTGTCCTCCTACCTACTCGAGTTGTTCATGTGAATACTCAAACTAACACATGGCTTTCAAGTATGTTGTGGTCTTCCTCCCTTTTGTGCCCAGTTCTTCTTGTGGACAAGCTCCTACTGCGAAGCGATGCTCACAATTCACCTTGATCTTTATCTAAATACATATTCTTTCTGCAGTGTCTCCACTGCAATTGAGCAATGGGACCCTCTGCAGCAACACGGGAAAGATGCTATTATCTGAGTAAATTGAAGGACTTTCAAGTGTACAAAAGCTCTTTCTTATCTCATCATACTGCTTTGAATTTCACCCATGCAGAGGGAACTTTGAAAACAGCCTTTGATGGTGTTGGTTTCCTTTTGAGGAGGGAGCCCTGCAGACTCCCTGTATCTTTCTTGTAGCTGGTGATTTACAAGTATACCAGCTGAGTGTGGGGAAAGGAAGAGACAAGCAATCAAGGAGGAAATGCTCACCTTAACAAGAGAACCAGTCTCCCCAAACCAAGTTTTGCCCTTGTGGCTTCTCAAGGTGGCCAGATACAAGTCGTACAACGTTTTCCATTGACCTCACCCAGGCAGAGCCAACACGTGACCAAATGGATGCCAAGTGGGAATTTCCAGAGGGGCAGCAGAAAAAGAGGAAATTTTGGTGTCTTCCGTAGTAAATTTCCACTGCCTTGCAGGACATCTACAGAAGACCCTACACAAATCCAGAGTGAGTCCCTAAGATGGTTGGATGGTGTCTTGTACGACTCCTTCCAGCAAATCCTGCAGCTGAGCTGGTGCCAAATGTATTGCTCTGCTTTCCTTTGGATCAAAGCTGAAGGGGGGGTTGAGAAGGGGATCTTGTCATCTGGGCAGCTCAGGACCTTTGCACACACTGCCCAGGCTTGTGTCCCGGGAAGGTCACTTTTGTGCTGCTAACACAATAGTTTGACTTCACCCATGGAAATATCCTGCATGGCAGCGGAGGTTTAGGATCAGAGTTTTCCTTCTCCTAGATGGGCTACCTTCTCAGGTGGACGAGCCCCATCTGCCCCTCACTTCCCTCTACAGCACATGCAGAAACTACCTTCTTGACCATTGGATCCACTATTGGTCTTGTTGGTTCAAGCTACCAGAGCCTGTCTTTGCATGCAGGGGAAGTCCCTAACTCACGGAAGGTTTGATACCCATCGGCTACCCTCATCTGGTTTTGCTGGCCAGTCAAAGCCATTCCCAGGGTGTGGCTGCTGTCACATGCTGATAACTTCTAGGAGCCACAGTGGAGAGCCGAGTGCAGGGTGGGAATCAAAGGTGGACAAACTACCTGTGGCAATCACACAGGATCCCCGGACGTTTAACGGTCTATTGATCCCTGTGCCACCACTGTGCTCGCTTCCCTGCTGCCACCAACCCGTTACTCTCTGGTAAAACACTGAGTCCAGACAGTTGTTAAAAGTGAACCAAAAAAGACCCCAAGTTTATTTTACAAACATTAACAAGTTTATGGTTTCTCAGATAATATTCCTGTGAGTATCTTAACTTTAGTTTCTTCACTGGCCTATACCTTCCTGATACCTTCTGACTGATTTTCTCAACTGTTTGACTGACTCCTCTTAACAAATTCTCTCACTCTCTCACACCAGACGAGCCCAACCCACAAACTTATCTTCTCTGTCTGTTCTAACTCCAGACTGTCTTCTCAACCACCCTAACTCTAACACTAACTTCCTCAAAAAACCCTCTGTGCGTAAACCTTATACACAGTTAACTCTGCCCCTTGGGTTCCCATTGGTTAGTCATTTTACAATTAGTTAACGCTTTCTTTATGAACCCAGTATGATGTCACACACCTAGGAGGGCAAACGCCACACTACCCCAGAAGGAGCTCAATGTGTTTCAGAAGGTACTACCCCTCCCCTGGGGAAGAAATGGAGGCAGTGAGAGATTTTACTTTCTTGGGCTCCATGATCACTGTAGATGGTGACAGCAGTCACGAAATTAAAAGACGCCTGCTTCTTGGGAGAAAAGCAATGACAAACCTAGACAGCATCTTAAAAAGCAGAGACATCACCTTGCCAACAAGGTCTGTATTGTTAAAGCTATGCTTTTCCCAGTAGTGATGTATGGAAGTGAGAGCTGGACCATAAAGAAGGCTTGAAGAATTGATGCTTTTGAATTATGGTGCTGGAGGAGACTCTTGAGAGTCCCATGGACTGCAAGAAGATCCAACCTATCCATTCTGAAGGAAATCAGCCCTGAGCGCTCCCTGAAAGGACAGATCGTGAAGCTGAGGCTTCAATACTTTGGCCACCTCATGAGATGAGAAGACTCCCTGGAAAAGACCCTGATGTTGGGAAAGATGGAGGGCACAAGGAGAAGGGCACGACAGAGGACAAGATGGTTGGACAGTGTTCTTGAAGCTACCAGCATGAGTTTGACCAAACTGTGGGAGGCAGTGGAAGACAGAAGTGCCTGGTGTGCTCTGGTCCATGGGATCATGAAGAGTCGGACACGATTAAATGACTAAACAACAACAAACCCCTCCCCTATCACCCCATACACCTGTTATATGCAAAGGCCAAAATAAAAGGTCATTTTGCATATCCAAAGTACTATGCAACAGTACTATGGCAGTTTTTTAAAAAAGTGAGCAATTGTCTACACTGCTAGCTTCATGCATCTCATATCATTGTTTGAGTCATTTGGCAAGGTAATAGAGTAGCAAAAACAGATCAAATTTCCATATAAGAAACACCTTGGGACTTCTCTGGCTGACACCATCAGGCTTTCCTTCTGCCTGTTTCAGGAATCAATACATGCTTGTTTGGATCATTATTTAAACAAATATCTCACAGCTGGCTCCTGCCTCCATGCACATAAACTTCACCCCTTTCTGGCTTTTGCTTGCCAGCTGTCGCAGGCTTGCGAGCTGCTGCTCTAGTGTAACATCTAGCATTAAAAAGGAAATAGAAATACTAAACAACAATAATGCAGAAGGTATTCAAAGACATTCCTGGTAGCGGCAAACTGATGTGGTTCAGCCTTTCATCCGAAGGAAGTCAAACCTAGGATGAGAGTATGCAGATGAAACGAAGAAAACAGAAGCAGATGTTGTGTCCTTAGGAGCGACTGTGCACCCGAGAAAGTAAATATTCTTTCAGAAATTCATAGTACGAGAGAGACCGCTTGCTTTTCCTGCTCAGTTCGTGTTTGCGCTGGCTCAGTCTCTTTTACAGTGAGCATGTCCTTTAAATGTGCCCGTATTTAACTGGATGTCAGGATTTGATGCCCACCCTCCCATTTACTATCAACAAGTGGTGCAAAGATCTCGCCGGAACCTACCACCATCATTGGTGTTTCTTGGGTGCCACCACACAACCCAAGGTAAGGGAGGCTGCAACAGTGTCAGGGCAGCAGGGCAGTGTTCCGTTCCCATTTCACCCCTGGCAGCGAAATGGGATGCACCGCTCCGATAGCTCTTGTGACTCTGCAAGGCCCAGCCATTGTCATCAAGGACCATGGAGGGGGAGAAATACCACAGATCCTGAAGGAAGCACAGTTAGAGTGTTGTACTAGGACCTAGAGAAGAGGGTTCAGGAAGGTCGCTGGGTGACCTTGGGTCTCTCTGTCTGTCTGTCTGTCTGTCTGTCTGTCTGTCTAAGCAATCTCACAGGGCAAAATGAGGAGGGAAGGAACCACATATGCCACCTTCAGCTACTCGAGGGGAAGTGGTGATATAACTAAAAGGTAAAGGTAAAGGGACCTCTGACCATTAGGTCCAATCGTGACTGACTCTGGGGTTGCGTCGCTTCCAGGTCATGTGACCAGCATGACTAAACCGCTTCTGGCGAACCAGAACAGCACACGGAAACGCCGTTTACCTTTCCGCCGGAGCGGTACCTATTTATCTACCAGTACTTGCACTTTGACGTGCTTTCGAACTACTAGGTCAGGGGTCTGCAACCCGCGGCTCCGGAGCCGCATGTGGCTCTTTAACACCTTTGCCGCGGCTCCGGGGCGGATACTAGCGAGGGGAGGAGGCGCATTGTGTGCCCCGACACTCCCCACTGTGGCGGGCACTGTACTGGCTGTGATGTCGCATGGGGGCGGTGTGTGCGCTAGTCACGCACCGTCCCGACATCACCTTCCCGGTTTTGCGGCTCCCAGGTTTTTTTTTCTTTGGAAACGGGTCCAAGTGGCTCTTTTTGTCTTAAAGGTTGCAGACCCCTGTACTAGGTTGGCAGGAGCAGGGACTGAGCAACAGGAGCTCACCCCGTCATGGGGATTCAAACCGCTGACCTTCTGATCGGCAAGTCCTAGGCTCTGTGGTTTAACCCACAGCGCCACCCGCGCCCCGGTGATATAACTGTTACAACTAAATAAAGCTCTACCCGTGGATTGTTGGGATGTGTCCAAGGAAACGGGGGCAATTGACAGGCCCCCAGATGGCTCCAGCCCACCAGCCGGCAGCCAGGCGAACTCCGGTTCTTGGAACAGCATCAAAACTGCAACCTGAGCTTCAGAAGCCGTCAGAAACTGGGCACGCAAGCCAGCAGAGATAAGAACTCTTTGCAACGGAAAGGCGGACAGAGGCATATGTAAAGCAAATTTACAAGCAGTTTATTCAGCATAGTTCAGGAGAAAGAAAACATGTCTGCTCTCTTTCATGTCCAACATCACGAAGCACAAGCAAAAGCTATACACACAACGGAAGTTCCCAGCAAGCTGTGCTGGACTGTAAACAGGCATGTGACACACAACAGTCATGCCTGTTCCTTTTAAGGTGGAACGGAACATCAGTATCCTAACATGGATTTCAGCAAAATGAATAAAGTAGAGTAGAAAACAGGCCCTTTTTTTCCAGCCAGAACTCAACGGAACTCAGTTTTGGCAACCCTCAGGTGGGTGCCATTGCCATTCTAAGAGAATGAGGGATGAGTTCATGGTGAGTTCTGGCACCACCTTGGCAGTGTTTGAATGACCCCCTTGTGTATATAAAATAGTAAGAAATGAAGTTGGTACAATATGTTGCAAGAAAGTATTAGAAAATTTATTAAGAGTAAGGTAATAATTATAAATACATTCAATAATATAAATGCAAACTACATCAGGAAAGGGTGGGAAGCCTATCTTTGTTATATTTTATTTTATGTTATTGTTATGTTATTTTATCTTATTTTAGTTTAGTTTAGTTTGAATCTATGTGGAAAGAGAATGTGTAAGTCTAAATCAATACCCTATGGTAAATTTATTCAAGAATATTTTTTCTTTGTATATGTATGTGTGAAGTTAATACTGTGTATGATTGTATAATGAATTTCAATAAAGACTTTTTGTTGGCAAAAAAGAGAGAGAGAGAGAGTTCTGGCACCTCATTTTCCATAAAAAACAGCACTGGGGGGGACCCAATAAAATATAAATAACAAATAATAATTTTCTTGATTTTATGATATGTCTAGCTAAAGAACACTCAAGGTCTTCACAGTGCATGTCTCCCTGCTAAGCAGAAAAACACATTCCACCCCACGGAGGTGTCGTAAATTAATAAGCTGGGTGTCTCATGCCATTCCACTCATGAAATACTAACATTCTCCACCTCCCGACATTTCAAAATTCAGTCCGTTTTGCCATATATAAATTATGTGTGTGTTCTTCTGGTTAGATTTCCAAGGGGCTTATAAACAAAGCCATGAACAGGACTTTGCTGGGGAAAGAACAGCTCAGCTGTCTCCGAAATGCTGGTATGGAGTCTGTTGATTTTGGCACTTTGGAGAATGGTCAACAGAACGTCATCCACTTCAATAAATAATCTGCTGATGAGTCTCTTGTTCTTGCACATGTTTATGGGTCCCAGTAATAATTTATCCCAAAATAAATTAGATCCTTGCTGTGGTGACTATTTGCTACCATCAATCTGCACAGATGGGAAGCGGTACAAGTCTACTGATGTACAGTGAAACATTTCATTGTGGTGGTTTGTTATCAGCGGTGGTTTTGAGTGGCTCGCTTGTTTGTTTTTAATCCACCCTGACCAGAGTTGCATTATTCCAAACACTCTGGAAGCTTTTCATACATGAGTCTTTCATGCATCTCTGACACCACTGATGTGAATAGGAGCATATGAAGCTGCCTTGTACTGAGGACTCAGCTACATTAGTAAAAAATAAAATAAAAATTTACACATCACTTGGGAAGACAGGCGAACCAATGCCAGTGTACTGGAAGAAGCAAAGATCACCAGTGTCGAAGCAATGATTCTTCAACATCAGCTTCATTGGACTGGTCATGTTGTGCGGATGCCTGATGATCGTCTTCCAAAGCAACTACTCTATTCCGAACTTAAAAACAGAAAGTGTAATGCTGGTGGTCAGCAGAAGAGGCTTAAAGACTCTCTCAAGGCAAATCTAAAAAAAAAAATGTAGTATAAACACCAACAACTGGGAAACACGGGCCTGCAAGCACTCCAATTGGAAAACAGCTTTTACCAAAGGTGTCATGAACTTGGAAGATGCTCAAACTCAGGATAAAAGGGAGAAATGCGCTAAGAGGAAGGCACGCTTGGCAAACCCTCACTGTTATCAACTCCTGCCTGGAAACCTATGTCCCCACAGTGGAAGGACATGTGGATCCAGAACTGGCCTCCACAGTCACTTACGGACTCACTGTTAAGACTGTGTTTATGGAAGACAATACTACTTGGCTACGAGTGTTCGCCAAAGAAGATAATCAAAGTTCCTTGCCCAGTATATCATCACTGATTTCACCTGTCCGTCTTTTGTTTCCCATTCCACCCATCAGGACTTTTGAAGGACACACCCGGCACAGTCAGGACTCTTCTTACCATGGGATTGTTAGGATATAGTTCCGTTCCACCTTAAAAGGATCAGTCATGACTGTTGTGTGTCACATGCCTGTGGGATCAGCTGGGATCTTCCGTTTTGTATATTGCTTTTGTATTGCTGTTTTTAGCTGGACACGAAGGGAAGCAGACATGTTTTTTTCCTTTGCTCCTGAACTATGCTGAATAAATGCTGTAAATATGCTTACACATGACTCTGTCCGCCACTTCCGTTGTGGAGATTTATTCACTCTGCTGATAGAGTAAATAAGCTGAGTCTCTAAACATATCTGAGGCTCGTGTTGCTGCTTGATGCTGTTCTAAGGGAGACCAGTGATCGCCCAGCTGCCGGCCGGTGGCTGGAGGCAGCTGGGGGCCTGCCAAATGCCCTTGTCTCCCTGGCAGCATCCCAACAGTGATGCAACACATGCACCAGTCCCGTCCCCACAAATATTGGGCAGAACCTGACATGCCTAGCTTTGAGTCTCAGGGAGATGGGTTTTTTCACTGGTGGCACCTGTATTATGGAATGTCTTCTCTGCTAAAATAGCATGTACTAGAGTCAGGTGAACACTTAGCCTGAAGGGGTATCAGAGACGTTTCTAGGAAGGAGTAGATTCTAAAGTTCAGGGAAGCTTCTGAACCAGGCCGAAGCATCTTCCAGCCAGACTTTCTTGCACCCCGTCAAGCTTGTTTTTCATTCGTTTTAACAAAGTGTTTGAACAGTTCCACAACAAAGAAATAAAGAAGTCCCCCCCCCCCCCGTTGATGTTGCTGAGCTGCTGATCAAACCCTATGGCATGGAAATAAAAGGTTTTCTACATAACCACACACAAAAAATCCCCAAAGGGTTAAGGCATATTTTTAAAAGGGGAAAGGGGGAGAGAAAGAAATTCCTCCTCTAATCAGTGCTCTTTTATCTGTCACCGAACTGGATTACACAGATCTGCAGAGAACGGAACACATTTGTACCAATTGTTCCCCATTAATGTGTCTGCTTCAGTTTTCCTCTGGGGAAGCAATGAATAAAAACAATAAGTGGAGCCTCCTTTTAACTCCCTTCTCTTCCTTCCTGCAACAAAGCACAACAAAGGGAAGGAGGGAGAAATAGGTTAACAGCAGAGGAAGGTTCTTTAATTTTCTAGTGACCTTCGTGTGTTCCTTTGTAAAGATTTGCCAGTGGGAGATCTAACACTGGGAGATCATTGAT
The DNA here is from genome assembly GCF_965112155.1 of Podarcis liolepis. Taxonomy (NCBI): domain Eukaryota; kingdom Metazoa; phylum Chordata; class Lepidosauria; order Squamata; family Lacertidae; genus Podarcis; species Podarcis liolepis. The sequence goes on from NC_139560.1 coordinate 13,437,492, forward strand.
CTTCCATCAATAGTTTAGAAGTTTTCTGCCTGCCAGTCACCAATTTAGAGATCCAGCCTAAGTCACTACATGGCTGTTCTGGTCCTAAAATGTGCACTTTACTGCCTATGAAGTGCCTTTAGCCCAGGGATGAAGAAACATGTGGTTCTCCAGATGTTGATGGACTCCAGCTCTCATCAGCCCCAGCCAGGATGCCCAATGGCCAATGGCCAAGGAGATGGGAATTGCTCCAACATCTGGAGGGACACAGCTTTCTCATTCCTGGTTTTGCCCTTTTTGACAGTTAAACCCATGTAAGCAGGAGAGCTTGCCAACAAAGGTCCGTATAGTTAAAGCAATGGGTTTCCCAGTAGTGATGTACGGAAGTGAGAGCTGGACCATAAAGAAGGCTGATCGCCGAAGAATTGATGCTTTTGAATTATGGTGCTGGAGGAGACTCTTGAGAGTCCCATGGAATGCAAGAAGATCCAACCTATCCATTCTTAAGGAAATCAGCCCTGAGTGCTCACTGGAAGGATAGATCCTGAAGCTGAGACTCAAATACTTTGGCCACCTCATGAGAAGAGAAGAGAAGACTCCCTGGAAAAGACCCTGATGTTGGGAAAGATGGAGGGCACAAGGAGAAGGGGACGACAGAGGACAAGATGGTTGGACAGTGTTCTTGAAGCTACAAACATGAGTCTGACCAAACTGCAGGAGGCAGTGGAAGACAGGAGTGCCTGGCGTGCTCTGGTCCAGGGGGTCACGAAGAGTCGGACACGACTAAACGACTAAAGAACAACAACAAGCAGGAGAGCTGGTTATAACCATCCTCTGTGGCATGATCTTATGAAATGGTTTTGGAATCATTTGTGCATTTGAATGGTAACTTCTGCAGAGGATTGCCTTCTTTACTCCTGTAGGTTTCCTGCATGATTTAGAGCTATGTTTCCCAAACTTGGGTCTCCAGCTGTTTTTGGACTACAGTTTCCATCATCCCTGACCACTGGTCCTGCTAACTAGGAATGATGGGGGTTGTAGTCCAAAAACAGCTAGAGACCCAAGTTTGGTTTGATTTAGAGCAAGGAAAGGGAATGCAGCTCAGCCTAGTGGTCTCAGGAACCCTTCCCAGTAGGTCTTGCCCCTTTGGAGCAGTTGCCAGGACTGAGGGTCCCTGCCTTAAGGCCTTCCTCTCCAGGATGTTTCCCAAGCAGTCTCAAACTGCACCTGCACACTTCTGACCTCTGTTCAGTTCTTCTCTTCAATGGTGGAACATCTCCCATGCATGAAGAAGGTTCAATCCCTGACATCTGCAGGTAAGGCTGTGAATGTCCTGAGTCTGAAACTTTGGAGAGGGGCTGCCAGTTAGTGCAAACAATACTGAACTAGATGGACCAGGGGCCTGACTCAGTAAAAGGGAGCTCCCTGTGTTCCTATGCTAACTTCTGCCTTGTTAGAGTATTACCAGATGGCTACCAGATAATTAAGACACTTGCTGGGCTCAAGCATTGATTGCCATGTTCTACAGAAGGCATAGGCCAATGGTTCATAAATTAGGGAATGGCAATTATGCTAATGAAATCTGATTAAGATGTCAACTGTACTTGCATGGGCTAGTAGCTATCATATTTCATTGCAGTCTGGTTTTTAAAATAAAAATAATCATGCTGTTGTGATGTACTATGCCAGGGGTAGCCAATGTTGCGCCCCCAGGTGTTTTTGGACTACAGCTCCCATCAGCCCCATCCAGCATCACCAATGAGCAAGAATGATGGGAGTTGTAGTCCAGCAATAATCTGGCGTGCATCACATTGGCTACCCTTATACTATGCAGTAAAAACAAAATGTGACATCTGCTTCATTTTCAGCTACAGACTGTGCACAGCTAGGTAGAAGTATCTGTCCAAAACCAAGGTAGAGTCTCTAGGTCATCTGGAGGCAAAGGAGATTTGTTTTTCATCTGCTTTTTTTGTAAAAACCAAGCAGTATGCAAAGTTTGTTACCTAATAAATAAATAAAACGATAACAGCAAACTTAAGCATATCAAAAACTGAATCTTGACCCCAACAAAAACTCCTAAACAATAGTCTCTGTGTATCCTGAATAGGACGTCTTGCAGGACTCACAGGTAGGATGGTCTCTAGACCCATCAGCAGCCACAGCAGTAGCAATTCTCAAGCAATTCATCTACCATCTTGCGCCTGAATCTCCTGGCCTGAAAATGGCTGTTGAAGCAGTCAGGTATTAGTCCCTTACAGTGCAGGGCTTCTTCACTAGATTGCAGCTGTTGATGTCTCCCATGATCTCTTCCTCTGATGGTGGCAGATGCAGAACCCACTGTAGCAGCAAAGTCATTGCAAACCTACACCCAGTTCTCAAAGAGTCCAGCTCTCCTCCCTGTACACTGGAATCTTTTTCAGCCAAAGGACAGAGCAGAGGTTGCGAATTTTACCTATGCTAGGGGCTGCCACCCCTGCTCACTCAACATGCCAATCTCACCAACAACTTTGCCAACCTCCCTTCTCCCAAACCTGGCCAACCCCTCCTCACCCGTGCCCTCTCTTGTTGACAACCACATGAACTGCTGCGTGGTGACAGCATTACTATTTTATTATATAGTAAGATAAGACACAGTAGAGTAGGTATTACACACACTTGCACACCCTTCTCTGCTCTCCATCTAGGCTAGCTCCATCTAGAATGATTGGAGTTCAAGGACACATTTTGGCCAGTGGCGGAGGAAGGGGGGTGCAGTCCGTCCTGGGTGTCATCACTGGGGGGGGGTTACAAAATGAGTTTTTCAAAAAAATAAAAAATAGGATTAACGAAACTTTTTTAGGAGTGACGTAGTGGCTTAGGCTCCTGCAGGTTCCGCGCTGCCTGAAACGGCAGCTTGGGACTTGCGTCTGCCTACTGCCTCTCTTCAGCCGCCCTACAGCTGAGGGGGAGGAGGCGGAGAGGCTTCAAGCGTCAGAGAGGCTCGCCCTGCCCCCATGGGCAGATCACCCCAGCTGCAGGACACCCCCCCCCCCCGCACCAGGCACCCGAGCAGCTAGCTACGCCACTGATTCCAGCTAGACAAAAACCACTCAATGACTGGGAAGTAGAGTCCCAAAGGTCAGAGAGGTTCCCTGTCCCTGTATGCTACATGTTGAACAAACATCTACTTTAGCAATGAGACGAAAGCCATGAGACTTAAGTCAAGAGGCTCTTATGAGGAAAAGGAACATTTCTTAGAGTCACCAGAGGAACAACTGAGAGGAGGCAGGTGATTACCAGAGAGGGGGTCTTTTTTTCAGTTCTGGATCTTTTCCTTTGGAATAAAGGTAAACGGACCCCTGACCATTAGGTCCAGTCGTGGCCGACTCTGAGGTTGCGGCGCTCATCTCGCTTTATTGGCCGAGGGAGCCGGCGTACAGCCTCTGGGTCATGTGGCCAGCATGCTTAAGCCGCTTTTGGCAAACCAGAGCAGCGCACGGAAATGCCGTTTACCTTCCCGCCGGAGCGGTACCTATTTCTTTACTTGCACTTTGACTTGCTTTCAAACTGCTAGGTTGGCAGGAGCAGGGACCGAGCAACGGGAGCTCACCCCGTCACGGGGATTCGAACCACCGACCTTCTGATCGGCAAGTCCTAGGCTCTGTGGTTTAACCCACAGCGCCACCCACGTCCCTTTGGAATTGTAGTTGTTGTTTTGTCGTTTTGTCGTGTCCGACTCTTCGTGACCCCATGGACCAGAGCACGCCAGGCACTCCTGTCTTCCACTGCCTCCCGCAGTTTGGTCAAACTCATGCTGGTAGCTTCGAGAACACTGTCCAACCACCCTTTGGAATAACCACCCCCAATTGACTCATCTGGCACCTCAGTTTTTTAGCATTATGCTACTAAGTTATCACCGTTCCCACCGACCTCCCAAGCCTTTTAAGTGATTGCTCCACTGTTTTATCGTTTTAGTGGTTCTTGGGTTTATGAACTGCTGTTTTATTGACTGTGGCGGTGGCTGTTTTCGTTATTGGCAAATGTTCTATTTTTATCGCCCAGAAATTGTTTACATTTTTATTGGTGAGTCGCTGCTGTTCCTGTTGTACGTCACCTTGAACCCTTCAGTAGAGAAAGGGTCCCAGAGGGACTACTTAAAATAAATAAATAAGATGTGCTCTCTTTGCTCTCCCCCCCCCACTTGCTCCATCTGAAACTTTGCTATTTCCTAACACTGGCATTTTCCTCAGGGTGCGCGTGTACATGCATATATGTGTGTGTGTGAGGGAAATTGCATTATACATGTCCATTCCTGGTGCATCATTCTATTACTAATAGAACATTGGGAAGACCTAGTGTGTATCAACTAGGGACAGAATGCAAAGATCTACGTGGAATGGAATGGAATCTGACTTCTCCCAGGGCATTAATTTCAGCAAGACTCCTGGCAACGATGGAATTGAGAGAGAGAGCCTTTTGGTCAAAGAACAGTGTATATTTTCAGAAAATCCATCATCTGTGCAGCTGTTCGGCAACTCAGCTGACACCAATCTATATTGGAAATGCAGGCAAGAGAGAGAGGACTGAGCTACTTTATCATCCCTCTTCTGGATCTAATGGGAAGACTTTGCCTTACATGTGGTAATAAACTCCCCAGCAGATGGCTTGGCTGGAAGTGATATTACTGCACGATCAAAAATGCAAATCAGCGTTCGGAAAAGGCTGGTGGGACTTCTCTCGCGGAGAGTTTCAGACTGTCCTTTAAAAGGGGATATTGGAAACATATTCGGCATGTTGTTAAAATAAAATCTGGGTTTTGTTCAGTGATAAATTATTTAGGGACAGGGGAGCAGCATGGAAGGAATTAAACTGAGAGTTGAGTTCTAGTATTGTAAATAAGACAGCGTTTTGTTTATTAAAAAATGATTTTGTATCCTGGAGGATCCCAGATAAAACAGAAAAGCAGGGCAAATGAAACCAATCGGCTCCCTCACATGGTGGCCACCCTACAAGATGGAAGACCCTCACTAATAGCGGCCATTTTGGGTGGCAGCTGCCATTTCCCCCACCCTTCCCAGAATGCCCTGGAGTGACTCTATGCCTGGGGCATTGTGGGCTGGGGAGAAGATGCACTGGGGAAAACTCTAGTAGCCTTCATGGAGTCTTTAAAACTAAAGACAGCCATTTTCACACACAGATCTTAATGTTAAGGCTCCCTGAACAACTTCATTGCCTTCAACTCTGGTTCCTGTTTTCCCCAAAGCCTCCTGAAATTCCCAAGCTTAAAGAGATTCATTTTAAAAAAGAAAGATATTTTGACTTGGTGCTAAACAAAAAGCAGGGCGCCTATATAATATAGTTCCCATCTCTGCTTTGTATCCAGGGTTGCCCATTTTTTCTAGCTATGCTCGTGTGTGTGTGTGTGTGTGTGTGTGTGTAAGAGAGAGAGGGGATCTATCTATCTATCTATCTATCTATCTATCTATCTACAGTGGTACCTCTGGTTACGTACTTACGGTAATTCGTTCTGGAGGTCCGTTCTTAACCTGAAACTGTTCTTAACCTGAAGCACCACTTTAGCTAATGGGGCCTCCCACCGCTGCCGCGCGATTTCTGTTCTCATCCTGATGCAAAGTTCTTAACCCAAGGTACTATTTCTGGGTTAGCGGAGTCTGTAACCTGAAGCGTACGTAACCTGAAGCGTATGTAACCCGAGGTACCGCTGTATCTATCTATCTAATCTATTGTATGGAATGGCAGCGATTGAGCAATCATTATAGCAAATAAATGAACACACACAAATATATATCCAAGTACTTTATTTCGTATACATGTGATCGGAAGACACCAGCCACTCAAGGAACAATGACCCCACTCTGTAGCCCCACAGGGTAGATTTCAGCTAAGTGGAACCAAACAATGGCGGTGGGAGGCAGAGAAGAGAAGAGGCATTTCACTTCCTGGAGACAAGATTCTCTGTTCAGAAATGCTTGAAAGAAGAATGTTGCAGGCCGTGCTTTAATGCTATGCATGCAGAGAGCTGGCTCCTTTATCTAATTTTTCTTAATATGTGTGAAGCTCCTCGAGCTGTGGCGAGGCGCAACGCAGGGTGGGATATCGGCATCACAACACGCCATGCTTCACGCGCACCAAAGGGAACGTCCCAGAGGCGCTTGCCATGCAGAGAATCATAATAAACAATTATGGAATATTTTACATTTATATGGAGTTCTTATTTACTGAAGGAGTCCAAAGCAGTTTTAAACCAGTATGTGGAATTGTACACGGGGCGCCCTTCTCCCTCCCCAAATGAGGCGAGTCTTATACACAATACAGCACAAATCAGATTTGTCTAGCAGAAAGCCGAGGGTAACGCCAGCGTTAATTAGAACTGCACAGATGCTGGTGCTGTAGCAGAAGCTGCGATTTTGGCTCGAGATGCCAAAAATGACACTGTCACTTTTTCTCAATTATGAAATTTGGGGGGCTCCTCCTCACACTTTCCTGTCTGATGTTGTATAATTAGAAGCACTGCGTTTAAAGCTTGGTTTCAAAGCTGAGCTGAAATCTCTTCTTCTTTTAGATATTTTTGAATATTTTTTTGAACGCCACCAAAAAGATTATATATTTAAAAAATCAGAATGCTTAGACCCCACTTTATAACCCCGAGAGGCTCTTGAAGCGGCTTGTGAAACAATTCTCACAATAAAAATGATATCGAAGAAATGCCACAATCGTGACAGCTTTACTCAGGTGGGATTTCCTGCCTTCAGGCTTGGCCTTCCTCGGTGTTGTTTTCTGAGGTAAAGAAAGAAGATTGAGTGGCTAAATCTCATTCAGGCCATAACAGAAGCAAGTATCCTCTTGCAGGCATCTGCCAGTTGCCAAGTTACAGCTCCCATCCTCTGGGGCAAAGCATTGTGCCTGATCAGCCGTAGGTCGCTCAACCCATAATGGAAGCAAGTCTTCCCTTGCTGGCAGCTGGTGTTGGAATATGGAGCAGCATCTGCAATAGACAGGCTTTGTTGCCTCAAAACATTCCTCAGTCACAGCAGTCGGCGCCGGGACTCTGAAGTAAATGGCGCCGTAATAAATGATTAATGCACAAACCAAAAGCAATATTTATTCATTCATTTATATCCCGTGCGCGTCTCAACATAGTGGGGGACAAGACTGTGACCAGGTGGTTTGTGTGACAACTGAATCCCTTTCCCAGGTATTTTACGGGTTAGTGGACAACTTCTGAGGGCTCTTTACCTTTGATTTGGAGTGGATTGACCTTTGAACAGAGGGGGGGGGTCCCCTGTAAAATAAAGCACCTGAGCTGTCTGCCTAGTAACTTAGCATTCATGTGCATGAATCCACCCCCGTGAGATAATATTCATCCAACCCACACGAACGCATACAGAAACACACAGTTATCGTCTCTGAGAATTAACTTCCAGAGACCCTGGGGAGAGAGCCGAGCTCCAAAGAATGACAACTCCAGCAGTTAACAAAGTAATGACACAGCATCTCCAAAAGGCAGAAATTGGGGAAATGGATTTCCAAGAGCACAGGCCAGGAAAGAGGGACTGCGCACTGGGAAAGAGGGACAGCGCACTGGGAAAGAGGGACAGCGCACTGGGAAAGAGGGACAGCACACTGGGAAAGAGGGACTGCGCACTGGGAAAGAGGGACAGCGCACTGGAAAAGAGGGACAGCGCACTGGCTTTCCCAAAATAATTAAGGGGGGTAGTCCTGCTTTTAAAAAGAGAATGCAAACGCAATTGCAAGGACATTTACTAAGACGAGTCTGCAAAAGAGGCTCCACGGATCCTGATGTGAAACATTTGTGGTCATCAGAGATTCCCGTTACATACCCTCCAACATTCATCACATGAAAATAGGGGCATTTCTCACTCTCCCCACAACTGACCCTCCTCAACCTCCTATTTTTGTCCCCCTCCCCCAGCAGAGCATTTCTTATCATAAGAATGGCAAGGGCCACCACCACTTTTGGTTTTAAACACAGTATAAGGAGTCTCTATGGGAGTATATTGTATTTAAACATGGGGTATCAGAGTTTCCAGGGGGCTATCCAGGTTGGGATAGCTGGGATAGCAGGCTTGTGGGTTTTGAATATCTGATGTAGGTTTTTCAATTTCGTTGTTCTGTATGGGACAATGACAATAAAGATTATCGTATCATTATCGTATCATTTCCAGGAAATGGTACAGTGGTATCTCGGGTTACATATGCTTCAGGTTACATACTCCGCTAACCCAGAAATATTACCTCGGGTTAAGAACTTTGCTTCAAGATAAGAACAGAAATCGTGCTCCGGCAGCGCAGCAGCAGCGAGAGGCCCCATTAGCCAAAGTGGTGCTTCAGGTTAAGAACAGTTTCTGGTTAAGAACGGACCTCCGGAACGAATTAAGTACTTAACCCGAGGTACCACTGTACTTGGAACAACAGCACAAACATGGTTGCTCCCAACCCAAGGCCAAATGGATCTCTTTGAACACTGGTAGACCTCATAGAATCATGGAATTGTAGACTTGGAAAGGACTCCAAGGGTCATCAAGGCCAAACCCCTGCAGTGAAGGAATCTCAGCACACAGTACCCCATCCAATTTGAAACCATACCAGACCCTGCTTAGCTTTGCAAAGATGCTAGCAGTCTTACCGCTGTCCCACCACTCAACAATGGTGCCATCCAGAAGTTGTTGGACTACAACTCCCATCTGTGGAACAAGCACAGACAATGGTTTTGGATAGTGGCATTTGTAACCCAACCTTTGGAGAGGAGCGCATTGGCTACTGTTATTAAGAGAATGGCTGAAGAGCTGAAGAACTGCATTTCCCTGGAACAAATTTCCAGAATAGCCTGTGTACGTACCCTACATATAAAGTACATTTTTAAAAAAAATGGCTTCCCCTGCAAAGAATCCTGGGAACTGTAGTTTGCTCCTCACGCCGTGCTGTTAACAAACTACAGTTCCCAAAATTCTCCAGGGGAAGTTGTGCTTAAAATACATGGTGTGTATGCAGCCTTAGACATTAACTCGCTGCAATTTCAGGCTTGGCACCAACCACCCCATTTGACAATAATAACAAAATATTGGTCTACTTTGCAGAGTTGATGCAAAGGTTATTGAGATAATGCATGTGAGCACTCTAGGGGGAAAGTGCTATATTAATAACAAGTTTCATCTTCATACTGTAGTTGTTGGTTATATTATGCTGTCACTCATTTACTCGTACGTCGCCTCTTGCCACCGCCATTTTTTAAACTCCTAATTCCGCAGATGAAATCAAAGTAAATTGACAAGCAACTTTATGTTTTTGGGTTTAAAAAAACACACAAAAACAACCAAATAAACAAACAAGGAATGCGGAGAATCATTCTTTATTTGCAAGAATTTGTGTTTTCCTGGTGCAGAATTTAGAATAGAACTTGCACATCTTTCACATTCTTTAATCATTCATCTCGAAGGCAGACAGGCAGGGCAAGAACCATTACATTTTCATCCCTGAAATGCGATGCTTCGAGTACAGCTGCCTCTGGATAACAAGTCAACATTCCTGTATTGACTAAGAACCGGCCAGTTGCTGGTCCATTGCCTGCACAACTGTGCTGATGGTGTGATGATGCATAATTTCGGAGCTGAGTAGCACAGGAAAAATGTATTCTGCTGACTAGGAGAGGGATCTTGTTAAGTTGTGGGTGAACATATCAGACGACACAGCGATTCTTCAAACAGCTCTTGTTTATTCACAGGCCAGAACAGAACTGAATTGAAGGGTTCAGTCAGCCTGCTTATATAGAGCTCCAGTATAACATAACTGTAACAATTTTCTAAAACTATCCAATCACTGAACGTCACTTCCGATCCCTTATTTGCATAACTATATACAATATCCCCCTGCTGGCCCAGGGTGAGAACTTCAGTACATAGAAAAAGAGACAGAAGATTAAGCCTATTGAGATGTCATTGCTCCTCTGTGGGCAGCAGGATTCTAGCAACTGGTATTCAGAAGCATTTTGCCCCCAACAGTGGACGCTGAACAGAGCCACTCAAACTAGAAGTTGTTAATAGCTTTATCTTCCATGAATCTGCCCAATCCTCTTTTAAAGCCATCTAAGTTTGTAGCCATCACTGCCTCCTGAGACAGTGAGTTCCACAGTTTAACTATGTGCTATGTGAAGAAGTACTTTATTTTATCAATTCTGAATCTTTCAACAGTTCATTGGATGTCCACACATTCTAGTGTTATGAGAGAGGTTTAAAGACTCTCTCAAGGCAAATCTATTTTTAAAATGTAGTATAAACACCAACAACTGGGAAACACTGGCCTGCGAGCGCTCCAGTTGGAGAACAGCCTTTACCAAAGGTGTCATTGACTCTGAAGACACTCAAACTCAGGACGAAAGGGAGAAAGGCGCTGAGAGGAAGGCACGCTTGGCAAATCCACACTGTGATCAACTCCCACCCAGAAACCTATGTCCCCCCACTGTGGAAGGACGCGTGGGTCCAGAAATGGCCTCCACAACCACTTACGGACTCACTGTTAAAACCTGTTTATGGAAGACAATCTTACTAAGGCCAGGGCCTTTTCAGTACTGGCTCCGACTTGGTGGAACGCTGTGTCACAAGAGACTAGGGCCCTGCGGGACTTGGCATCTTTCTGCAGGGCCTGCAAGACAGAGCTGTTCCACCTGGCCTTAGTTTGGACTCAGTCTAACCCTTATTTTTCCCTCCCCTTATGGTTTTGATCTATGGGCTACTTTTAACATGAGGCTGCATTTTAACCTGTATTTTAAATTGGGTTTTTTCCCTATTATGTTTTTACTGTAATTTTACTGGTGTTAACCACCCTGAGCCCGGCTCTGGCCGGGGAGGACAGGGTATAAATAAAATTTATTATTATTATTATTATTATTATTATTATTATTATTATTATTATTATTATTACTTGGCTAAGAGTGATCGCCAAATAAGAAGAAGAATGAGAGAGGAAGATAAAACTTCTCCTTGTCCATTTTCTCCACACGTGAATAGTTCTATACACTTATCTTTTCTCTAGGGACACAGGTGGTGCTGTGGGTTAAACCACAGAGCCTAGGAATTGCCAATCAGAAGGTCAGAAGTTCAAATCCCCACGACGGGGTGAGCTCCCATTGCTCAGTCCCTGCTCCTGCCAACCTAGCAGTTTGAAAGCACATCAAAGTGCAAGCAGATAAATAGGTACCACTCCGGCGTGAAGGTAAACGGCATTCCCATGCACTGCTCTGGTTCGCCAGAAGCGGCTCAGTCATGCTGGCCACCTGACCCGGAAGCTGTACGCCGGCTCCCTCGGCCAATAAAGCGAGATGAGCGCCGCAACCCCAGAGTCGGCCACAAATGGACCTAATGGTCAGGGGTCCCTTTACCTTTACCTTTTCTCTAAACTAAAAAGCTGCAAACTAAAATGTTGTAACCTTTTCTCTTAGGGGAGTTCCTCATCCCCCTTGATCATTTTGGTTGCCCTATCCTGAACCTTCTCAAATTTCACAATATCCTTCCACATAAGAGCATAACAAGAGCCTGTTGGGTCAGCCAATGGATCATTTAATTCCGCACTCCCAGTGGCTGTTCGAAAGCACATCAAAGTGCAAGTAGATAAATAGGTACCACTCCGGCGGGAAGGTAAACGGCATTTCCGTGCACTGCTCTGGTTCACCAGAAGCGGCTTAGTCATGCTGGCCACATGACCTGGAAGCTGTACACCGGCTCCCTCGGCCAATAAAGCGAGATGAGCACTGCAACCCCAGAGTCGGCCACAACTGGACCTAATGGTCAGAGGTGCCTGTGGTACTAGATGCCTGTGGGATGCTCAGCAGGATTTTACCACAAGAGCCTTCTTCTCCTGTCCCCTCCTGTGGTTTCCAGCAACTGCTATTCAGAAGTCAAATGTGTTGATTTTTGAGGCGATTGTAACCTGTGAAGTAGGAGATGTGGCCAGAAGAAGTAACAACAACCAGTATTTTTTTTGTGCTTGCGACATTACTACAATCACCTCCATCGACATGGAACTGACTTCGGTGTCACTCAGCAGTTGGCTCGATAAGCAATGATATCTTGCAGTTCCAGCCTTGGCATTCTCGGAGCCTCAGGTGCAAGTTTTGTGACACGTGTTATTGAAAAGTTTGGTGCTTCAAAGACCTCTGAAGGGCATCATTCAGGCGCCTTTTGAGGTTAAAGAAAATGATAGGCTAGAGAAGGAACGTGGGGGGGGTGAGGGGAGCTCTTTTAGCTATTTGAAGCAATTCCAAAAAAAAATCCCCCAAAAAGGGTGACTGGTGCTTTTGTAGCTTTTCAGCCACAGGCTCTTGCTGTTGTTGGAAATAGCCAGAGTTCACAGTTTTTGAAACATCTCTCTTTTCCGCTTGATTTGATTCTAGTGAGAGATACATTTCAAGAGACAGACACACACACACACAGAGAGAGAGAGAGAGAGAGAGAGAGAGAGAGAGAACTCAGCTATACAGCTGCAAATAGACCGTTTTGTGTTGTAAAGTGCATTACAGAAATGTAACACTAGATGGCAATGGTGAGCTATGGCAAATTTGATACATTGTTCAAAACTTTTTTTTAAAAAAAGAATTTTCACAACATTTTTTATATGTGTCTAGATTCCAGGAGAGAGAGAGAGAGAGCATTAAGAAAGACATTAAGGCTGTCTGCTATAGCACTGAATACCTGCTCTACACCACCAAATCAGCAACAGTGGTTAAAGGGCCATACTCTCCAGGTGTCCCAGTTTTCCAGGGATAGTCCTGGAATGACAAAAGCCATCCTGACCGTGTGCACACTACACGTTTAAAGCACATTGTGTACCTGAGGTTGCCTGCACCCTTAAGAGCCATCCACTGGCAGTTGGAGCTGTTGGAACACAGAGGGAAGGCGACCATTATCATTCTTTCTTTGATTCCCCTGCTATGCAAGCTTAGGGAAAAAAAATTGAGGCCTTGTCTCTGCAACACAGGTTAGTAGTTATGGTCACATACACATACACACACACTGAGGTCCAGCCCTACCATTGGGTAGAGTGCAGCAGCTGTCTGAGACTGGCATGAAGTTTTTCAGGACGCAGCTGTGAACAGACCTGTGTGTCCCACATGGCCTGCTAATGTGACCCCAAAGCTAACCTCGGACTGGGAGCAGCTGCCAAGACCACATAACAACGGTCTTGAAATACCTACACTGGCTCCCAGTACGTTTCCGAGCACAATTCAAAGTGTTGGTGCTGACATTTAAAGCCTTAAACTGCCTTGGTCCAGTATACCTGAAGGAGCGTCTCCACCCCCATCATCCAACCCGGACCCTGAGGTCCAGCTCCTGAGGTTACAGGGAACCAGGCAGAGGGCCTTCTTGGTAGTGGCACCCGCCCTGTGGAATGCCCTCCCCCCAGATGTCAAAGAGAAAAACAACTACCAGACTTTTAGAAGACATCTGAAGGCAGCCCTGTTTAGGGAAGCTTTTAATGTTTAATAGACTACTGTATTTTAATATTCTGTTGGAAGCCGCCCAGAGTGGCTGGGGAAACCCAGCCAGATGGGTGGGGTATAAATATATTATTATTATTATTATTATTATTATTATTATTATTATTATTATTATTCAGTGGATGATGCTGTCTTGTCAGCAGTGTTGAACAAACGGTCAACAGCCATTTTGGTCATCAATTGTAGGTGCACTAGGAAGTGGGGCACGATTTTGTCCTTCACCAGCAAATTGTCTTGGGGTAACCTTGGGATCTCCATTCTTAGAGGCAGGAAACATGAAAATTTACACTATCAGGTGGCCACATGGCGGGAGATGTTTTTTATGAGAAAATGTATTGTGATATCATGAGAACACAATACCTTGCAATGCTATGGTCTGAAACACATATGTTCAAATCTGCAAATACTATATTTGCATGTTAGCAACTAAATTAAAAAGTATCCTGTCAAAAAAAAAGTTAAAAGTAAACCAAGCATCTGTGAGAAAATCCAGATCAGAAGTTCTTGGAAACTCTTGGACAGGAAGCTGAATCCTAGACGATCACCATAATTCTCCCTTTCCCTTTGGAAATAGGTTGATCACAGGTTGTAGCTGACAAAACAAATTCTATATTTAGTGGCAGTATGATTTTGGGGCACCCAAATTGGTTACCCCATTTGGTGCAAAACTTGTCCAACATACTTCAATGCAGGAATAAGCAGCTGTCCCGTACGGGGATCAAACCTGCAACCTTGGCGTTATCAGCACCACACTCTAAGAGGAAGGATGTGAAACTGAGAAAAAAATTCCTAGCGTGGGATTTCAAGAACTTGGATTAGGACAGCCTTCTCTAATCGGGTTCCCTCTAGATGTTTTGGGCAACCCCATCATCCCTGACCATTTGTCATGCTGGCCAAGGCTAAAGCTAGATTGTAATCAAAAACATCGAGAGTGTGCCAAGTTGGGGAATTATTTATTTTATTTTTTTATTGCATCTACCGTATTTTTCGCTCTATAAGACGCACCTGACCATAAGACGTGCCTAGTTTTTAGAGGAGGAAAACAAGAAAAAAAAAAATTCTGAATCTTTTATTTCTGTAGAGCCTCTTTACAAAAGCTTGATTTTGCAAAATAAAGAAATTCCTTCCAGTAGCACCTTAAAGACCAACTAAGTTAGTTCTTGGTATGAGCTTTCGTGTGCATGCACACTTCTTCAGATACACTGAAACAGAAGTTTCCAGATCCTTCTATATAGTGAGAAGGTGGGGAGGGGTATAACTCAGAAGGGTGGTGGGAATGGGAGATTGGCAGATAGCTGAGATGAGCCTGTTGACGACTCTTAACGACTGTAATTGAATTTAAGAGTCGTCAACAGGCTCATCTCAGCTATCTGCCAATCTCCCATTCCCACCACCCTTCTGAGTAATACCCCTCCCCACCTTCTCACTATATAGAAGGATCTGGCAACTTCTGTTTCAGTGTATCTGAAGAAGTGTGCATGCACACGAAAGCTCATACCAAGAACTAACTTAGTTGGTCTTTAAGGTGCTACTGGAAGGAATTTTTTTTATTTTGACTATGACAGACCAACACGGCTACGTATCTGTAACTTGATTTTGCAAGTGAACAGGAGAAGCATTTTAACAGGCATTAGTGCTTGGATTTCATTCTCTCACAGGAAGCCCCAGAAAAAAAGATGGGATCATCTGGCCGTTTGGAGAGATAGAGGCACGTGGTTTGGGCAGTGATGGAATCCAAGACTGACTGAAGAGGGAAAACAAGAATAATGTTCTCCTGTCTGTTTGTCAAGTTGCTCAGGGGGCTATATAAGGGCTATCACACAACAACCTCACAATAACCCAGTGAGGTTAAGGTGGCCCTCTCTGCGCAGAGCCTCTCTAGAGAAGCGGGAGGAGAAACGGAGCCCCTTCCGTTTTTCCTCCCGCCTCGCTGAAGAGGTGCTGCGCAGAGAGGGAGAGCTGCACGGCGCCATTCGCTCCATAAGACGCACACACATATCCCCTTACTTTTTAGGAGGGAAAAAGTGCATCTTATGGAGCGAAAAATACGGTATATACCACCTTTACACCAAGAAAATTAAGGTTGTGTGCATGGTTCTTCTCGCTGAATTTCCCACAACAACCCTGTGAGGTAGGTTAAGCTGAAAGGCAGTGACTGGCCCAAGGTCATCCAGTGAACTTCATGGCCGAGTGAGAATTTGAGGTCTCCCAGGTCCTAGTCTGACACATTAGCCACTACACCACACAAGGCTGAGTTAGTGGGAAAGGCTGTTTGAGCTCTATAGTCTTATTCTATTTCCAGATAGGTGAATGTGATGAAGCTGCCGAGTCATTCCTGAGCCTTTTTTAGAGGCTGAGATAATGGATTCCCTGAGGGATAGCGACGAAGAGGATGGCATAGAAAAACCTCTTCCGTCTCATGAAGCCTATTTATGTCAGGGTAAGTCTCAAGATCTCCCGAGTGAAGGGAAATGGGATGGTTCACTCTTGGGTGGTGGGAACCAAGTCCTGCAGGGAACAGTTGGAAGAGTTAGGTGTGGAAAGAAGAGAGAAATGGCAAATCAAGCTTTTAGACTACGCCAAAATTGCAAAACTGACCGGAAAGCTCAGGGACCAAGAAGACAAAAACTTAAAGAAAGAATGGGGGAAATTTACAATTTATTTAGGAGACAACTGTAAGCAGATGAAAACATCAACAGGATTTTAATCTCACTTGTAATGTAACAAATACTATGGACAATGTGGATAGATTTAAAATGTAGATTATGAAATAATATGCAGTTGAAAATGTTGACAGTAGGACCCATGGATCAGATGGGGGGGAGTCTTGAGATCCAGAGAAATCTCTCTATATGGATATATATTTGGTTTTGTTATAAATTTACATTTATAACAAATAAAATAAAAGCGATTTCACCCCCCCCCCAAAAAAAAATGGGTGGAGGGAAGTACTGGGCTGTGGGGGAGGGAGGTGAAGCGATTAATTGAAACTGTTAAAGTTTGGTATAGGATTTAAGAGATTTAAATTTTCATAAACATTCTATAAGGAAAGCAGAAAGCAGAAAGCAGCAAGAAATATCAAGTAAAGATATCGGAGAGGAGATCAGTGTAAAGGAAAACATGAGACTTATGGTTTTGTTACATATGATTTTATTTTGGAGTTATCTGTTTATTTTGGAGTTGTTTGTTGTAAAGAATGTATATCATGTGAATAAAATAATAAAGGATTTTTTAAAAGGAAGAGTTGGGTGTGGTAAGCCCGGAGAAGAGAAGGTTAGGAGATGGACATAACAGTTGCCTTCAGATATCTGAAAGACTGTCTTTGCAAATGTTGGAGCAGACGTATTCTCTGTTGCTCCAGAGAACTTAGAACCAATGGGTGGAAATTGCAGGGAAGCAAAGATTCCCAAGCTACAGTTTATGAGAAACAGCCTGATGCTCAGAATTAAACAGACTGCTTTAGGAGGTGGTGCGCTCTCCACAAATAGTATCTACGCCGAGCTATATGGCTACTTGTCAGGGAAGCTGTTGCTGCATTCTACATTACAGAGCCTGTGCTGAGCTTCAGGATTAGACCAGATGAGCTTCAGGGTTACTTCTGGTTCTATAATTCCATTTCCCCAAAATCTCGCTGTTGTGTGGAGAGAGAGTAGCAACAGCTTTGTTTCCTTTCTTCTTATTAAGGCTTGAAACAGCTATACCAGACCCAGCAGCTATGCGATGTCACCTTGGGCGTGGAAGGAAAGAGCTTTCATTGCCACAGGTGAGTCTGTACCATTGCAGGCAGTGGTAACCCCTTGCAGACAAAACAAAACTTGTTTTGATCCTGGCCTATTTCCCACCACAACAGGGACAATGTTGTTTTATGTAGAAGGAACTTTTCAGCAGGTAGATCTAAATGGCTTTTGGGTCCCATGTGGTCCTGTGGAAGTTCTAGGACTTGAGCCATACACTTACTCGGTGCTTGTATCCAGAAATATAAATCCCCTACCTAACTCTTTCCCTTCTGGTGGTTTCCAGCATGGCCAATAGTCAGGGATGATGGGAGTTGCTGTCCAAAACCTCTGGAGGGCAGCAGGTTGGAGGAAGCTGCCCAACACCAAGGCTTGAGAGTTATCATCACCTCTGTCACATCTGCCTTGAGTTTCAACCTATTAGGTCTCACTCTGTCCAGAATAGCATCTAGGCAATCCAGGAAGACACAAGGACAGATGAATTGGATGAAAAAGAGAGAAATAGAGTCTTGTCAACATTTGGATGCCACCACAGTTCAAATCCAGGGACTCCTTGCATCTGAATGCAGATTTTTCTCCAGTGTTGGGAACAAAGGTCCGTATAGTTAAAGCTATGGTTTTCCCAGTAGCGATGTATGGAAGTGAGAGCTGGACCATAAAGAAGGCTGATCGCCAAAGAATTGATGCTTTTGAATTCTGGTGCTGGAGGAGACTCTTGAGAGTCCCCTTGACTGCAAGAAGATCAAATCTATCCATTCTTAAGGAAATCAGCCCTGAGTGCTCACTGGAAGGACAGATCGTGAAGCTGAGGCTCCAATACTTTGGCCACCTCATGAGAAGAGAAGACTCCCTGAAAAAGCCCCTGATGTTGGGAAAGATGGAGGGCACAAGGAGAAGGGGACGACAGAGGACGAGATGGTTGGACAGTGTTCTCGAAGCTACCAGCATGAGTTTGACCAAACTGCGGGAGGCAGTGGAAGACAGGAGTGCCTGGCGTGCTCTGGTCCATGGGGTCACGAAGAGTCTGACACAACTAAATGACTAAACAACAACAACAAAGGAACCTTGTGATATCCCACAGGAGAATAGTTACTAGTTAGAGCAGCGATGACTCCACATTACCTTCCAAAAGCACCAGAGGACACCCCACAATATAGTGCCACTCTGTCCTAAACCTGAGAAAGGTCCAGGAAGACTGGATGGCCAGTCAAATGAAAGAGCACTGAGAGGTCTTAGAGTAGGGTTCCCTAAGCTTGGGTCTCCAGCTGTTCTTGGACTACAACTCCCATCCTCCTTAGCTAGCAGGACCAGTGCTCGGGGATAATGGGAATTGTAGTGCAAAAATAGCTGGAGATCCAAGTTTGGGAAACCCTGTCTTAGAGAATCCAAACAACTCTCCCTTTTCCATGGCCAAAAAAGAAAAAGAACATTAGTCAGAGAATCTTCTTGTTCCCTTTCATGATTCATGGCCTCCTCAGTAGTGGCTCCACATGTATAGAATGCTCTCCCCTGACAGGCCCACCTGGCAACTAATTTAATGCATTTTTGGTACCAGACAAAAAAACCCAACCCTTTTCATTCTCTCAGGCTTTTAAAGTGTTTCTATTAAATTCTAAATTCTCTACTTCTGCTGTTTGCAATGCAGTTTCCCCTCGGTGTTTTAAAACTGCATTTTGAAGCTTGTTCTGGTTTTTGTGATTTTACTTGGCTTTACTCTTTTCCTGCACAATGCCCAGAAGGCAATAATAGTGGGGGGGGGGTCCCCTGCATAGCTGTCAATGTTTCCCTTTTTTAAAGGGAAAGTCCCTTATTCCGAATAGGATTCCTCGCAAGAAAAGGGGAAAGTTGACAGCTATCGTCCCCTCTCCAGTAAATATAGCTAATAAATAATGTGCACGTTTCTTCTTTCCAAATGCAGGATGCTGTTGGCATCAGTCAGTCCTTATTTCAGAGATATGTTCGTCCATTCTGAGTCACACAACGGGGAGATTCAGCTTGAGGACATCACTGCTTCCACACTCCACTGCCTGCTGGACTATCTCTACACAGAAGAGGTGTCTCTCACTGCAGAAACTGCCCAGGACCTCTTTACTGCAGCTAGCAAGCTCCAGATCCTTCCACTGAAAGAGACAGCTGGAAGGTAATGCAAGCGTCAAGTCAATAATAATAATTTAAAAATTTTATTTGTACCCCGCCCTCTCTGGCCAGAGCCGGGCTCAGGGTGGCTAACATCATGAAACTAAGACAGGATACAAAGAAGTACAGGAGTTCCCTCTCCCTTCTCACTGATAAGAATTAACGAGCATTTGGTAGATCTATAGTCCTTCTATTACAGCATTATGTTGCAAGCACAAACAGGCAAACCTCCGTAAGGATATCAGTTGCCTACTCTGACTCCTCCCCACTTCTGCAGCAAGAAGCGGGCCAGCAGGAAGTCTCTCCCCCCCCCCCGCCGCCCATGTCTCCTTTGTTCTCTGACACGCTTGGACCTCTGAGTTTGGGGGAGGGAGGGGTTCCCCCCACTCCCGATTGATGTATCGCCCAGCTGCTCCCTCCTTTCTGGTTGCTTAGCTACTATCTCATAGCTGGGTAGCTCCTCTCTCAACTGTGCAGCTTCTGTGTCTGCCTGTCTCTCTGCTTCCGGAAATGCTGGAAGCACGGAGGGGAGTAATATTCCTCCTCTTCTATTAGGAGTTGATCTCCCTGTGATTGCATTTCCCAATCTTTCGATCCGAACCAGTCCCTGACAGCAAGGAAGTCGCCCCATTCCGCTTTAAAACTTTTGCACACATTGCAAGACTGCCACATTCCCAAGCATAGCAAACTGAACACCTAAGAACATATGGGTGTAAGAGGACACCTGGTGGATCAGGCCAAAGCCCCATCTAGTGCAGCATCCTGTTTGCACATTGGCCAACCAGGTGCCTGTGGGACAGAGCACAGCTTTGCACTCTGAACACCTGCTGCAGCATTGCGCACTAACTGCAGCATCTGCATCACGTGCAAGAGAAGCTCTTCACAGAGTGGATGGGTTAGTCATATGAAAAACCAATGAGAAGTCTTAGAGAATCCAAACAACCCAAACAATAGTCAGAGAATATTCTTATCATTCCCTTTAAAAACCTATACATGAATATTGAATAGATCAGGGGTTCCCAAACTGTGGTCCACAGATGATCAATGACCCACTGTAAAAATACAGTTAAAAACCGCACAGTGTCTAGCACAGTGTATTACAACAACGGGGGGGGGGATATTAAGTGGCCTGCCAAGACAAGTGGTCCATGAGAAAACAAGTTTGGGAACCACCAATATAGATCGCAGGGCCTTTTTGGTGATGGCACCCCACAGTTAAGGAACTCTTTCTTAGAGAGCCAGTGTGGTGTAGTGGTTAAGAGCGGTGGTCTCGTAATCTGGGGAACCGGGTTCGCATCTCCGCTCCTCCACACGCAGCTGCTGGGTGACCTTGGGCTAGTCACACTTCTTTGAAGTCTCTCAGCCCCACTCACTCTGTTGTGGCAGAAGAAGGGAAAGAAGAATGTTAGCCGCTTTGAGACTCCTTCGGGTAGTGATAAAGCGGGATATCAAATACAAACTCCTCTTCTTCTTCTTTCCCAAATGGCTTTCCCCTTTATTGGCCTCATTTAGGCATGAAGTTTCTTTGGAATGTAATCATCCTTCTTGCTAACACTGCTACTCTGTGCACATCATTATGATGTTGATAGAATTATTTTTTATTGGTATTGGTAGCCTGGGGGTAGCCAACATGGTCTGTCCAGATGTTGTAGACTACAGTTCCCACCAGCCCCAGCCAAGATAGGAAGGATAATGGAAACTGTAGTCTACAGCATCAGGGAGGGGAGGCAACCCTCTGTTAACTGCTCGATGTTTCTGTTGAGAGAAGGGGGCGGGGAATATCAACATGGGGAGACACATAATTCCCAGAGCAATATTTCATCCAAACATTTCAATGGGAGAAGGCATTGGTCTCTAAAACTGATGGCATCTCTTTTGTTTCCCTGCCAGGTTTCTCGAGATGAACATCTCCATGAACAACTGCCTCACCCTTTACAGCCTGGCTCATCAGCACAACCACCAGCCTTTGCTCGACGCAGCCTCATGCTATATCAAGCAACACTTTGTGCCCCTCGCTAAGCAGGAAGCCTTCCTGAACCTGGAACCCAAAGCTTTAATCAGCCTCATCTCCTCGGACAACCTGGAAGTGCCCTCTGAGCTGATCGTCTACCAGGCTGTGCGCAACTGGGTGGAGTTTGTGGCCTCCGTGCGCCTCCCGCTGTACAAGGAGCTCCTCGGACATGTCCGCTTTTCGCTGCTCACCCACGAAGAGCTCGTCGATGTCCAGGCAGACACCGCAGAGTACTACAGGCACGTGCGTCTGAAGTGGAAGGAGCTGGATGGGGCAGGGAGGCTCCAAGCGAGTGGCGGGCTCAGGAAGGGCATGTACGACGACTGCCTTGCTTGCCTGAAGGTCGACGAGAGCAGGACCCAGGATGGAGATGACCCAGAATCTTACCTGTACTGTTTCGACCCCAACTCAGAGAAGTGGGAGACATTGCCGCCGCTGAAGTACCTGAGCTACTCTGGATGTGCCTCCATGGGCTGCAAGCTTTACTTGTCTGGAGGTCAGAAGGCCGACTGCTCTTTTGTTGACACTCTTCATCAGTACGATTCCTTGACCAGCCAATGGACACAGCTCCCATCCATGTTCACAGCCAGGGCCCTCCACCCCTTTCTGGCCTGTGACAAAAAGCTGTATGCTGTCGGAGGCTGCAGCGATACTGGCCCTCTCTCTTCCGCAGAGGCCTTCAGCATTGAGCAGAATGCCTGGGCCCCAATCTCCAGCCTGCCCCTTGCCGTGATGTACCCAGCTTCAACGGTGCTCAGGAATAAGCTTTACCTTGTAGGGGGGAAAGCCTCCAGGAGCTACAAGGGGCTTCTGATCTACGACACAAATGCCGACTGGTGGAATGAGGTGCCCATGGACTTTGCCTGCTACGGTGCAGCGGCTGTCTCAGTCGGTAACGGGATATATGTTTTTGGTGGGTACACCGAGGAAAGGGGCAATTTCCTGGTCCAGAGCGCCATGGCCACTGAGGAGCTCCCCAACTGCACCAAAGGGAGCTTTTACCTCTTTGAGAATGGCAGGGTGAGCTGGGAAGTCACTGTCCCAGAGCTACCGACAGCCTTGGCTTTTTCTTGCGCGGTGGAATGGCAAGGTAAGATCTACCTGTTGGCGGGCAAGGACGAAACCCGCTCCCATAATACGATTTACAGCTGGGTTCCAGAGGACACAAGCTGGACCCGGTGCCCTGAGGAAATCCCCACGACGGCTTCCCAGGTGAGAATATCCAACGTCGCACCCCTGAAGATGCCCAAAAAACCAATCCAGCTCCTTCTGTTTGGCACCGCACTGAGCCCAGCGGTGTCCGGGGTGGATGATGTCAAGAAGAAGCAGCTGAGCTCTTCTTCCTCTCGAGAGGGCTGCAGCCTTAACTGCTGTTGGGGTGGAAGATGATCTCCCAAACGCTTCAAAGGCTCCACATGCTTCCCTGTGTTTTTAGGAATGGACTCCCATAATAAAGGTCTGTCTCTCGTCTGAAAGTAGGACTTTGCTTTGCCTCCAGCTCCCATTTATTTCATTGGTGCTGCTCTCAGAATAACGGGGTTAAGGACAACAGAAACAGAAAAGCTTACACCTGTCCTGGAAGCTTAATTAAAAAAAAACAACCCAAGTTCTCCTTGAATTTTGTATTCTGGTGTTTCCCAAGGCAGGGGTGGAGAATCTGTGGCTCTCCAGACATTGTTGGACTCCTGATCCCATAAAGCCCAGCAAACATAGCCGATGGTCAGGGTTTTAATCCAGCAAAATCTAGAGGTCCATGGACTACTTGTTCCTGTTCTAAATAGGGGTGGCTCAATCTGTCAATTTCACTTCCTCGTTTTCCCAGTCCTAAACCCAGTTCTCCACATTTCCGCATCGGTTTCTGAATTCTTTTACTTAAGTCCTCAAGAAAATTCAGCCGCATGTTATTGCAAATTCCTCCCACACGTTTTTGTATGCAATTTTGCCTAAGAAGACATATTTTTGCAAGGCATTCCCCCCTAAAATAATGCCTTTCCATACGTTATTTTCACTAATATATGCAGTCTTATTCGGCACCGCAAAATTCAAAGAAGTGCACATTTCAGAGGGTGGCCGTGTCTCAGTTTCCAAATTGCTTTGGAAAATGTGGATTAAGTACATTCACCTTTAAATACAAACTGAATCAAAATTCTCCCCATCACTAGTTCTAAGCAACTCTTGGGGGTTTTTCCCCCCATCAGCTTTATTAACCTACAAAATTTTGGCACCAGTTTAGAGTGAATCAGACCATGTTTCTGGGTGTTAACTATGAACCCTGATTGGATGTGCCAATTACTCTGTTGGGGGGCCCTACAAAACCATATAAAATGACAAAACTTTGGCACTGGTTTGTAAGGGGTACAAAATTTCAGGGCTCATAGTTAATGAAGCTTTCCCCATCCTTACTTGTGCCTTTTGGGGGAGCAGTAAAAAATCCAATTGCAGCATCAGCCTACCCAGTGGGGACAGGTTCAGTGCTAATAAGACTTTCCAGATCCGCTGTGGCTTTAAGCTGAACACTTCCTCTTTGAAAGTTCAGTCCATTATGTTGCTTCCTGTTGATCTGGGCTGAGGACTCTGATTTACCTCTGGCACAGCCTCTCTAAATTTCCCAAAGCCTGTTTCTCATCCCGTGGGAGTAGGGGCTTTTATTACTGATTTCCTCTTGTTATTTTTCCTTTCCTTTTTTTTTAAAGATGAAATAGGACTATAAATAGTGCTATTAAGAGAGGAGAAAAGAAAAATTATAATTGAACTATTACACTTTAAAGTTTATAATTGGCTTCCAGGGAGATGAATCGGTTTCCAGCTTTCTGTATTCATTCTATATGTTATTGTTATTTGCAGATATTAGCATGTGGATTTGTTTTGGATATCAAGATATTTTATTCTTGAATGTCTAACTTTATTAGGTCTCTATGTTGTGTTTTATATATATATATATATATATATATATATATATATATATATATATATATATATCACACAGTTAAATAGTGAGAAGAAACCGGCAATTAAAACCTGCTTTCTCTGCCCCCCCCCTCCCCCTTGTAGGAAAGGGAAAACGGCAAAGGGGCAAATTAGTGAGGATTTTCGAGGGACAAATTTAGAGATGGCTCATCACTAATCTCCCAGCCTGAATCAACAAGAGGCAATATGCGGGGTCTGAACCTGGAAGGGAAGGGAAATCAGTGTTGGAAGAGAAAAATGGACTCCTGCAAATTTCCCCCAGCACTCTGCAACGAAATAGTTGCAGTGCGGACGGCTGCTGTTCAGGCTTCTAGCTACTCCTTTCCACCTCCTACCCAACAAGTTTTCTTTTTTTTAATAATAATTTTTATTAATTTTAACATATTAATTATCATACATACAACAAAACTTCACTTCTTATACAATCTTTTTGGACTTCCATCAGCACCTCTGATGATCCACCATTCTTATCACTTCTTCTGCATTTCTTAAGTTCTTATTGCCTTATCTTAACTAACAATTCTCCTCTTTACCGTTTTTGCAATAATTCAAATAATTCACCTTACAAAACTTCTTGTAAACCTACAAGCGTAATCTGATCGTCACAATTACTTTTCAAATAGTCCGTAAATTTACACCAGTCTTCTGTGAATCTCTGGTCCCGCAGGTTTCAAATTCTTCCTGTTAATTTGCCTAATTCTGCATAGTCTATCAGTTTCATCCTCCATTCTTCTTCTGTCGGTAATTCTTCTTGCTTCCAATTTTGTGCCAATAATATTCTTGCTGCAGTCACTGCATATAAAAATAATTTACAATCCTTTCTATTTATATCATCTACAGTGCCAAGTCAAAATGCTTCTGGCTTCTTAATAAACGTGTGTTTCAACATTTTTTTTCATTTCATTATATATCATTTCCCATACTTTTTTCACTTTTTTACATTCCCACCACATATGATAAAAATACCCAACAAGTTTTCTTACTGCCACCTCCAGCGGTCAGCTTTCTGTGCAATTGCACTGTGTCCACCTCAGTGCCCACCTCACTCTGTCCCTCCTGCTCAGGAGCAGCGACTCACCTGTTTGCGGGTCAGGTCAGCGTCTTTGCCCCACCACAGCATCCACTACTGGTTAGACTTCAGCATCTTCTCGAATATGTGTCAGAGAGAGCTAGCCAAACTGCATTGTAAAGAGATTTGTGTAGCTGTAAAAAAAACAATTATTTTTAAAACACACGCACGCACACTTTTACTTGTGCACAGTATTCTTTGAGGAGCAAAGGTTGGCCGCAGGTGGCCACAGGTCCTAAATGAGCTTCATCACACATATCCCTAATTGAGCGAAATTTGCAATTACAGCATCGTGGAAGGAAGCTAGTCACTTTTGCCTCTGAGCAAAGTATGCCGAGGCTGATTGCAAAGTAGCAGCTGCGTTCTCCAAAATTTGACTGCACCTGGTGCATGTCGAAAAGCCCGCGCTCTCTGCCGCTTTGTGAAGCTCCTGGTGAGTACAAGGAACTGGCCTCCCAGAATTCCCCACCCTATTTGCACAGGGGAGAAGTTCCAAGAAAAGGAGATTCCAACTAAACACCAGGAAAAATTTTCTGACAGTAAGAGCTGTTTGACGGTGGAATGACTTCCCTTGGGAAGTGGTGGACTCTCCATCCTTGGAGATTTTTAAGCAGAGGTTGGGTAACCATCTGTCCAGGATGCTTTAGCTGAGATTCCTGCATTGCAGGGGGTTGGACTAGATGACCCTTGGAGTCCCTTCCAGCTCTAGCATCCTATGATTCTAAGTTCTCCAACAACTTCCTGGGGATGGGGTTATCCATCAGTAATGGCATGGATTCCTTCTTTGTTCATTGTGGGAGAGGATTATGCAGCTTCTAGGAAGCTGCCTTATACTGAGTGAGACCATTGGCCCATCTTCCTCAGCATTGTCTGCACTGGCGGGCAGCAGTTCCTTGGGATTTCAGGCTAGGGGTTGAACTTAGGACCTTCTGAGTGCATGGCTCAGCTTCATCCCTTCGGATGCTCCTCATACTTTTCCATATGAGCCTGCCAACTATGTTCACAATTTACCCACCATTTTGTACCTTCCAAAGGACCCTGGACCCAGCATTGATCCAGGACACTGTTTGAATATGCAAAAAATAGCAGCCACCGCTAAACTTGAGTCCATTGATTTAAGTGGGTCTGTTCTGGGCAGGGCAGTCTTACCCATAGGCGCTAGGGGTGCGGGGGCACCCAGGCGCAGGCTCTCAGGGGCGCCAGGCCAAGAGTCCGGGGCCGAGATTTGGAGTCTGGGGATTGGGAAGAGCCAACAGCCACTGCCAAGCGGAGCAGAGCCTGTTGGAGCACAGCAGCTCTTCTGCTGCAGGAGAGCGAGGAGCTGAGGCAGCCGGTCGGCTCAGCCCTCCTGCACGCCTGGGATTGGCTGGCCGTCAAGAGGTTGTGCTGCTCACACGAGC